>NC_139998.1:22898437-23461540 GCF_964263955.1 Coregonus lavaretus | reverse complement strand
TATTTTGGTCAGTTTGAGGCTGACAAAATGCTTGTAAAATAGAGTTGTGGCCACCAGAGTGTAATATGTAATATTAGCGGTAAATTGATAAAGAGGTGAAAACTCCTGATCGCATTTTTATTCTCTCTCTCTCTCTCTCTCTCTCTCTCTCTCTCTCTCTCTCTCTCTCTCTCTCTCTCTCTCTCTCTCTCTCTCTCTCTCTCTCTCTCTCTCTCTCTCTCTCTCTCTCTCTCTCTCTCTCTCTCTCTCTCTCTCTCTCTCTCTCTCTCTCTCTCTCTCTCTCTCTCTCTCTCTCTCTCTCTCTCTCTCTCTCTCATTCAATTTAAGGGCTTCATTGGCATGGGAAATGTATGTTAACATTGCCAAAGCAAGTGAAGTAGATAGTAAACAAAAGTGAAATAAATTTTAACAGTAAACATTACACTCAGAAGTTCCAAAAGAATAAAGACATTTCAAATATCATATTATGTATATATACAGTGTTGTAACAATGTGCAAATAGTTAAAGTACAAATGGGAAAATAAATAAACATAAATATGGGTTGTATTTACAATGGTGTTTGTTCTTCACTGGTTGCCCTTTTCTTGGGGCAACAGGTCACAAATCTTGCTGCTGTGATGGCACACTGTGGTTTTTCACCCAGTAGATAAGGGAGTTTATCAAACTTGGGTTTGTTTTCTAATTCTTTGTGGATCTCTGTAATATGAGGGAAATATGTGTCTCTAATCTGGTCATACATTTGGCGGGAGGTTAGGAAGTGCAGCTCAGTTTCCACCTCATTTTGTGGGCAGTGTGCACATAGCCTGTCTTCTCTTGAGAGCCAGGTCTGCCTACGGCGGCCTTTCTCAATTTTTTTATTTTACCTTTATTTAACTAGGCAAGTCAGTTAAGAACAAATTCTTATTTACAATGACTGCCTACACCGGCCAAACCCAGACGACGCTGGGCCAATTGTGCGCCGCCCTATCGGACTCCCAATCACGGCCGGTTGTGATACAGCCTGGAATCGAACCAGGGGGTCTGTAGTGACACCTCAAGCATTGAGATGCAGTGCCTTAGACCGCTGCGCCACTTGGGAGCCAGGCTATGCTCGCTCTGAGTCTGTACATAGTCAAAGCTTTCCTTATGTTTGGGTCAGTCACAGTGGTCAGGTATTCTGCCACTGTGTACTCTCTGTTTAGAGCCAAATAGCATTCTAGTTTGCTCTGTTTTTTTTGTTAATTCTTTCCAATGTGTCAAGTAATTCTCTCTTTGTTTTCTCATGATTTGGTTTGGTCTAATTGTGTTGTTGTTGTTGTTCTGGGGCTCTGTGGGGTCTGTTTGTGTTTGTGAACAGAGCCCCAGGACCAGCTTACTTAGGGGACTCTTCTCCAAGTTCATCTCTTTGTAGGTGATGGCTTTGTTATGGAAGGTTTGAGAATCGCTTCCTTTTAAGTGGTTATAAAATTTAACGGCTCTTTTCTGGATTTTGATAATTAGTGGGTATCGGCCTAATTCTGCTCTGCATGCATTATTTGGTGTTTTTCGTTGTACACAGAGGATATTTTTGCAGAATTCTGCATGCAGAGTCTCAATTTGGTGTTTGTCCCTTTCTCTCTCTCTCTCTCTCTCTCTCTCTCTCTCTCTGTGTGTACAGCTCCGGTGACAGGTCTTAGTTCTCACCGATCTGTGAGCAGGAGCGACAGCCACTGATCCTGCTTGGAATGGCGCCACCCCAGTGCTAACCATGCCCAGAATCTCCCTAGCAGAGAGAGTCATTGAAAAGGATCAACGTTTAGCTACATGCAGAGGGGAGACAGGCATATCTGGTAAGGACCCAAACAGGGGAGGTGGCGGCGGTTGAGGGGGAATGCTGCAGCTGGGGCTGGTGCCAGCTGGAACGTGACTTACCTTAGTAGGGTCCTATCCATTTCACATCAGCTGGGTTTGGTTTCAGCTGCTGCGAGCCGGGACGAGGCCATGAACAGCTGGCCTGGAAGATGAGAAATTTTTCAGGACACACATAACACTTCATAATGGCAGGCTAGATGGTACACAGAGCCTGGCAAGGTAATTAACTGTGTTTATACAAAGAGACATTTGCAACTGCTTCCCATTTGGCTAACATCAGGGCCCTAGCTACCTACCGTCTCCAGCCATGTAAACAATGCAACCTCAGACAAGGCATTCTCTTACTGATTTTAATTGTAGCCCTTTTGCAACCAAGTCCTTTCAACACAAGTGGCACTAATTGAGTGTATGTAAACTTCTGACCCACTGGGAATGTGATGAAAGAAATAAAAGCTGATATAAATCATTCTCTCTACTATTATTCTGACATTTCACATTCTTAAAATAAAGTGGTGATCCTAACTGACCCAAGACAGGGAATTCTTACTAGGATTAAATGTCAGGAATTGTGAAAAACTGAGTTTGAATGTATTTGGCTGGGGTGTGTGTAAACTTCAGACTTCAACTGTATATACATTATACAAGGGCAGTATCAGTCAAGAGTTTGGACACACCTGCTTATTCAGGGTTTTTGCTTTGTTTTTGCTATTTTCTACATTGTAGAGTGATAGTGACGATATCAAAGCTATTACAATTTTTCTCGATTGCTAAGACACATTTCTTGAAAGCTGCTCTCCTTTTCTCTTAACTGTGAACACAAAACCCAATTTTCAAGCTACATTCACAAAACCTCAGACTCTTCTTGCAAAACCAAACTTTCACCTCAAAACAGTTCAATCTGTGCTCAAAACTGAACTATGTTGTCAAATCGTGCCCCGAGTCAATCAAAATAAAAAACACTACTGAACAGTCACTAAACACTACGTAGAAAAATAGAAAACACAATGCTCAGGACATGAAGCTGGAGAAATACATGTTTATTGTTCACTGTTGGCTAAATGCATGTTGCAAAACAAAAAAAACCTGTGCATTTAGCACTTGTACAAAAAGACAAAACTGAAATCTTGTGCATTTACATGTAGCACTTGTAAAAACAAACAGAAATCTTATGCGTTTGCCACTTGTGTACAGTAAGCCCATGTAAAAATAAAGTACAAAAATATACAAATAAGTGCATTACTCAGCCACAGCATCATGTCTCCGTACTGGGTCAGGCCACAGGACTTCATCCACATCACAGGCCACATTTTGTCTGGCCAGGCAACGGGGGAAAAAACCCCTGGCATGCCGTATCCAGGCTTGGCATGCCTCCACACCTATGTCACCACAGGCAAGTCCCATGGCTTGCAGGAGATTTACCCTGGTGTAAGGTTGGCGTTCATATACCTTCCACCGCCATGAGGAGAAGAATTCCTCAATGGGGTTTAGGAAAGGGGAGTACGGTGGAAGGCAAAGATTGATAAAACCTTGGTTCATATTGTACCACTCTGGAGGGCTCTGTGAAAACTCACATTGTCCCAAACAACATAGATGGGATGCTCATCCTGCTGCCCTAACAAAGCATCTCGCATGTGATTGAGGAAAATGAGGAGCTGGTGAGTGTTGTAGGGCCCCAGGTTGGCATGATGGTGGACAACCCCATGATTGCTGATGGCAGCACATAATGTGACATTGCCACCACGCTGTCCAGGAACACCAACAATGGCCCGATGGCCAATCACATTACGGCCTCTCCTTCTCCTTTTGGTGAGATTAAACCCAGCTTCATCCATGTAGATGTATTGATGGGGTCTTTCCATTGCATCCAGTTGAAAAACCCTCTGTAGAAATAGATATAGTTTTGTAAGTGATATGGAAAAAGTGATTTAGGCCACTACAGTAAATCACTACTTAGAGTAATCAACATTGAATGTGTCTGGATATATGCCAACCTGTACATACTGGAATCTTTGCTCTTTGACTCTGTCGGAGTTGCGATCAAAGGGCACTCTGTATAGCTGTTTCATGCGCAGTCTGTTGCGCTTGAGGACACGATCAACAGTAGAGAGGCTGACACTGTTGATACCCTCAAAATTTAAATGGTCCTCAATGATCTTCTGCTGAATTTCGCTCAGTTTAATGGCATTGTTCTCACGGACCATATCAACAATTAGGGTCTCTTGGTGTGGGGAGAACATACCTGTCCTCCCACCCCCATGTGGCTGTCTTTCAATTCTACAAAAAGAGAACATGGAGTTACAAAATATATACATGGAATACTAGGCCTACAAACAGTTAGACCAACCCTCCATTACAATACTACAGTACATTGGTACAGTGATGTACTGAAACATATATTTACTTACAGTATACTGTGGTACAGTATATAGTATGTCATACAGTAATTGCTGTCAACATTTACATACTGTACTATAATGTCAAAAAAAGGTAATGACCTGTTCTCTTCTCTAAATCTTCGGATTATGGTGGACACAGTGAATCTACTGATGTTTGGTTGTACCCTTTGTCCAGCCTCCCTCATGCTCATACCATGGACAAGAACATGGTCAATCACAGTAGCTCTGATTTCATCAGATATTACTGTTCTTTGTCTTCGCTGACCACCTCGACCTCCTCTCACACGAACTCTTCCTCTCAGATTTCTATCCATTGTAGGGCCTCACAAACCAGTGCTCTCTGAACTGGCTTACTGTATATGTTCCCTCACATCATTAGCCACAAGTGTGATCAATTTTGAGTTGTTGTGTTCAAGTGGTGACACCTGTGCTCTAATTGTGTTTAACTTTTGTCACCTGTGCTCACCATTATGCAGCACGGGTGCATCACAATGAAAATGTGTTGGCAAGTTATGTCTAAACATGTGAAAAGTGCTTATGGTTTTGCCAAAAGAGTGATTGATTCAATCAGTGGGTTCAGGCAACTGAGCATTTGGTTCAGACAATAGGGTTTAGTGTTTTAGCAATTGAGAAAAACTGTAAATAACACATATGAAATCAAATCAAATGTTATTCATCACATTAAGCGAATACAACAGGTGTACTCCCGAGTGGCGCAGTGGTCTAAGGCACTGCATCGCTGTGCCACTAGAGATCCCGGTTCGAGTCCAGGCTCTGTCGCAGGCGACCGGGAGACCATTGGGCGGTGCACAATTGGTCCAGCGTCATCCAAGGTAGGGGAGGGTTTGGCCGGCAGGGATGTGGGTTCATTTCCCACGGGGGGCCAGTATGAAAATATATATATATATATGTATGCATTCACTAACTGTATGTCACTCTGGATAAGCGCGTCTGCTAAAAGACTAAATGTAAATTATGTGCCTCTTTTCTAATAGAGAGTCTCAGAGAGTTATGGGCCATGCTGGGTTGGGTGATATGTCCATACACAACTCATTCCTCATTTTCTTGCCAGGTTAGGCCTAAAGCTTTGAAGGGAACATTGCAATGCCAACACATATAATAGTAGTAGCCTACATGCAGCTGAGCTAAATATGCAGTATACCTCTGGAGCGTTAGCTAACTGTGTGGGGTCATTCCACCTCAAAAAGCACAAGAAAGAGGATTTTGACACCCACCATCTCAGATTGTTCTGAAATTCTTTATGTAGTTTGTAACAGATATGATTAGCATTCCTGAAACATTATTTTGTTGAAATATAATGTAATCTCTAAGAAATTAAGCTAATTGATTGTATCCAAATTGGCCATTTTCATTTATAGGATTCAGATAATATTCAATAAATATAGTACCTGATTTGTACCAAACCTCTTCCTACCAATGAGTAAGACAGGAAGGAATCCATAAGAAAATGTCAAAAGCCACACATGGACCCCCCCACACCCCATGCCAATCCCACCACAACAACCAGTATACAGTATCAGTTATATATGTTTGACAAGTAGTATGAAGCTGTGGCTTGTAGTATTGCTTTTCTATGTTATGTATTCCCTGTGAAACTGGAGATGTTTTTTCCCCCTGTTCAGAGAAATTAGTCATTAATGTCACTTGCATTATTTACCATAAAGTAGTGTGAAAGTACCAGGTTTTGACCCCTACATGCCGCTGTTCCTGCTATACCGCCAGTCTTTTATCCATCTTGCTGTTCTATTGTGTTTATTAAATAGATCACAACATTTCCTTTGCAACTTTGGGTAAAAAAAAACACAAGATTTGGCTCATTATGAAAATAGATTGCGTGGTCATCCTCACAATTCAAGCCAGTCCTCCATGAAAGCAAATCAGTTTGTCATTCTCTTATCAACCTAATACTTACATTTACATTTACGTCATTTAGCAGACGCTCTTATCCAGAGCGACTTACAAATTGGTGCATTGACCTTATGATAGCCAGTGAGACAACCACTTTACAATTTTTTTTACAATATTTTTGTAATTTTGTAATTAATTATTTTTATAGTATATTTTTAATTTTCATTTGTTTTATATATATATATTGTTATTTTTATTTATTATTATTATTATGATTTTTTGTGTGGGGGTGGGGTGGGGGGGGGGGGTAGAAGGATTACTTTTATACTATCCTAGTTATTCCTTAAAGAGGTAGGATTTCAAGTGTCTCCTGAAGGTGGTCAGTGACTCCGCTGTCCTGGCGTCGTGAGAGAGCGTCAACCCATCTCTCCTTGAATTGTCCAACAAGTGGCAGCACTATGAGAGGGCTATCCCTATGGTGCAATTCTCATATGAAGACTTTTCCTACATGCCCAAAACTTAGATGGGGAAATTGGCTAAGGACTAACATTTTATATTTACATTTTAGTCATTTAGCAGACGCTCTCATCCAGAGCGACTTACAGTTAGCGAGTGCATACATTTTCATACTGGCCCCCCGTGGGAAACGAACCCACAACCCTGCCGTTGCAAGCGCCATGCTCTACCAACTGAGCTACATCCTCCACTCACTATAACAGGGGTTAGACACTACACAGACTCATTTCCTAGAACTTTAAAACACTGGCAGTTTGTCTACTTCACTTCTTTAGTCTACTCTCTGATCACTTCAGATAGCCCAGTAAATAAAACAAATGCTGACAAAATTGGTGTCAAACCATGCAAGTCTGAGTAGCATGGAATAACATGCCATCTTATTGAAACAGTTCATCAAGAAACAGTTCTACTGCAACTTTTCATGCACAGTGGGAAGTTGGAACGAACAACAAACTTAGTTAGATAAAACCTGCTCTTACCATGAGAAACAGATTTCCCAATCTTCTCCTCCTCTTCTTCATCTTTAATGTTGACATTCAGCTCCAGTGTTTGACTGCAGTCTTCCAGCTTCACTGATGCCACATGTTGTGACAACCCTAACAGAACCCAATACCATTAATTTTTACCATTGAACACCATTAGAGACCATACCATTGAAACCATTAGAACTGCTGTAGCCTAATGGTTTGCTTTTTTCACCAAGAATGGCCTAACAGTAACTAATCCCAATATGTTTTTAAGGGAATAAAGCACACACAAAGGGGGTGTTTCCTGGACACAGATTAAGCGTAAAAGAAGGACAAACAGAATTGCTTTCATGGAGGACTGGCTTGAATTGTGAGGATGACCACACAATGTATTTTAATCATGAGCCAAATCTATTGGTTTTCTACCCAAAGTTGCAAAGTAAATGTTGTGATCTACACAAGAGACCAGCAAAATGGATAAAATAGTGTGGTGGTATAGCAGGAACAGCGGCATCTAGTGGTCTAAACCTGTCTAAACCGATTTTATGGTAAATCATGCAAATGACTTTAATGACTAATTTCTCTGAACAGGAAAAAACATCACCAGATTCACAGGAAATACATTACATAGTATGGAGAAGCAAAACTCCAAGCCACAGCTTTTTACTACTTGTCAAACATAGAGAACTGATACTGTATACTGGTTGTTGGGGTTGGATCAGCATGGGGTGTGGGGGGTCCGTGGGGGGCTTTAGAATAGTTTTTGTCTTACTTACTCATTGGTAGGAAGACGATTGGTCCAAATCGGATGTTGGGTACTATATTTATTGAATATTATCTGAA
Organism: Coregonus lavaretus; assembly: GCF_964263955.1. Lineage (NCBI taxonomy): Eukaryota > Metazoa > Chordata > Actinopteri > Salmoniformes > Salmonidae > Coregonus > Coregonus lavaretus. The sequence goes on along the minus strand of NC_139998.1, from coordinate 23,453,618 downwards.
TCCTAAAAATGTAAATAGCCAGTTTGGGTACAATCAATTAACTTAATTATTCTGAGATAAAATAACATTCCAACAAAATAATGTTTCAGGAATGCCAATCTTACCTGTTTCTAACTACAGAAACAGTTTCAGAACAATCGGAGATGGTGAGTGTCATGAAATGACATGGAACTACTCAGTTAGTGAAACCACTGTGTGTCTTCAGACACTCACGCAGACTACCTGACATTAAAACTTATGAGGTGAGGACGAGCAGGGGGACATTTCAGCACCCTCTCTCTTCTGATTTCTGATTGATGACCATCATTACACAGCTTTTTTAATGTTTTGAGAGAGGTGAATCTAGGAGAATACATTTCAAAGACTGTACTGGGTCAGATTAGAGCTGCTCAGTGGGTTCATTTAGAGTCAACAAACAACAAACTTACCATGTAGTGTAGTGGGAATTTCTTGTATGTATATGTGGCAAACCCCTGTCACAATCAAAGGTTAGTGACAACTAACAAAACTATTGGCTGATACTGCTAGACACTTAAGCCATGAGGGAGTTAATGTGTGAACATTGGTTGAATGTTCAACCATTGTATGCAATCACAACACTGTACATGCAACGTCCGTTTTCATCAGTGGTATGACAATGATCAATTTGTTTACCTTATTAGACATGCTTGGATGGTGTATGTAATTCCAGTGCTGTGCTAACCAATACATCTGGATCATTCTCCCCAAGACCAATTGATCAGTACAAATAAATCAATTCCACACTGTTGGAAACTTTATCACAACTGGATCAAACTGTAAAATCCCCCTCAGTGTTGTCTTTATAGAAGCACAGTTTTCAATAGACATCATCGTCAGGCACTCCAGCCTTTAGTCTCCTGCAGGGTACTGATTGGGTGGTCCAGCTGTGAGGATACAGCACTGTTTCTGTGGTGAGATCCAACGCCTCAAGGCATGGGGAGAGAGCGTGATGGAGGGAGGGAGGGAGAGAGAGATGGAGAGAGAGATAAAGAGATGGATGGTGAAGGAGGGCTGTGGTGCTAAACAGACAGTGTGAGGCATAGAGCCCCAACATATGTGTTTATTAATGAGCTTGCTGGCGTTTAATTGCCCTGTCACCTTGGCAGTGTCATATCGAGGAGACAAGTGACACCACAGTGTATCCTGGGAACAGAGGGCGCCATCACCAGACAGTCTGCTGGAAGAGACAGGGGCTTCGTAGGTGCACTGACTTCTGAGGGCTGAAGAAGGTTGGAAGCGGCAGGAGAGGAGGCCTGCTGAGAGTGCTGCTAAGGGGAAATGAATGGACTGGTGAAGTTGAGAGGGTGAGGAGGAGGATGAGGCTGAGTGAAATAGCTGTGGACCAGTGGAGTTGAGAGGAGAAGGATGAGGCTTAGTGAAATAGCTGTGGACCAGTGGAGTTGAGAGGATAAGGAGGAGGATGAGGCTGAGTGAAATAGCTTTGGACCAGTGGAGTTGAGAGGATAATGAGGAGGATGAGGCTGAGGGAAATTACTGTTGACTGGTGGAGTTGAAAGGAGGAGGATGAGGGAATGTTGGACTATAAGGTCAGGGATGTCAGACAAAACTACAGGTTGTAAGGTAGTACTGTGAGACGGGGGAAAAGTTTAAATTACGACAATAAATGAAGGTGTTAGCAGTATGCTTACTGTAGAAGTCGGAGCTAAAGGAAGTGAATATTATTTACTTTCACAAGAATAACAAGCTGCAGATAACACAAAGTGATAAATGTTTTTTGCTGGAATGCAATTGTGCCATACCGTTCCCAGCTAACTACTAGATGGATTAGCCTGCCAATGATAATGGGTAATGGAGAATACGGACAATGGTGACAGCTATAGAACACGAAACCATTGTTAACCTGAATTCAATCCATGCCAGTATGATGTCATAGTAGCAGTTGGTGATCAGGAAGCCCAGTGTGAGTCCTTCCTGTCCCTGCTGTCGTGCCTGGTCAGGGGCCATTTCCTTCTGCTCAAAAGGCCATGCAGGCTGGACACCATTAGGGCCCCGGGCCCTCCCCCTCCAGCCGTGCTCTGATTGCAGCCCTGGTGGCTGTCACAACGATATTTCACTGGCAGAAAGAAGAACAAGCCGTTTGGCAGCAGGTGTAAACAGGTCTGTTAAGCCCCTCCCACATCTACCCTCTCCTGCCTCCCCCCATTGCCACCCCTTCATTGGGAAAGCATTAGCTCACTGCTGGCTCAATCAGGCCTATAGTTCTGAGGTGGACATAATGACTGCAATTAGGGACACCTTCAGAGCTGGCCAAATCAGCCCGTTCAGCAGCTACAAGAATATGATGCAGTTCAGGTCACCGGTGTTCTGCGCGCGTGAACAAAATGCCAAGCATGGGTGTCACTGCCACCACGACATCGCTGGCTCCATTACAGGACGCACCTGAAACACCTTATCCACTGATAATGGTAAGAGAAAGGGCACCCCCTATGACAAATGCATACTAATAGTGGCGATAAGGTGAAGAGGGATGCGTGATGTCTTTAAATGAATAGAGTCTGTTCTAGTCTGAACATGTGCAGATTGGTTGATCAGACCAAGGCTAATCACTAGGAGTCTGATATTCCAATAGTGAACAGTGGATAATTTAAAAAGTAATCTGTTTGAGGCCCCTCCCTTTTCCCTCTCAATTTTGTTTTACCTTTATCTCTTTAATCATTACCCCATCATCGTAATTACCATTCACATCATCATAATCCTAAAAGAGCTGGGCCTCGCTAGCTTGCTCGCTCACTGACTGACTGACTGCACTCTGTGGTAGGCTAAATGAGTGGTGCCAAACTGGGGCCTCAGTCACAAATCAATCAAATCAAACTGTATTTGTCACATGCTTCCTAAACAGCAGGTGTAGATTGATGAAGCCGGTGACTGATGAATCCTGGAACATATTCTAGTCTGTGCTAGCGAAACAGTCATATAGCTTACCATCCACTTCATCGAACAACTTCCGTATTGAGTGCATCACTGGTACTTCCTGTTTGAGTTTTTGCTTGTAAGCAGGAATCAGGAGGATAGAGTTATGATCAAATTTGCCAAATGGAGGGCGAGGGAGAGCTTTGTATGTGTTTCTGTGTGTGGAGTAGAGGTGATCTAGAGCAGAGATGGGCAACTGTGTTGGAAGGAGTGTTAAAGAGAAAGTGGCAGAACTCTGACCTGTCAACTTCCACTCAAACAGCAATAACATGTAGGCCAATAAATCATCCAGATCAATTTGTTCAATTACAAAAATACATATTTTTTTCACTCCACTATACATTTCAAAACAGTTAAGTCTGCACAAATGACAATCCTTTGCACCTTGTGTGTGTTACCCAGACTCAATGGGATGGGTTTTTAATTTGTATTAGCAAAATAGCAGATTGGGTCATTATAGTCTTTTAAATAGTGAAGGCAGTCTACTCCCACGCAAAATCAAAGCTTGGCCCATGTGTATTGTAAAATGGTATATGGGGATTTAGTTAATGGGGTATTGGTGAGCAGGAGCGTTGCAGAGTTTGGATAAGAATAGCTGCTTCTTTCCTGAAGCCCAATCATCACCTAAACCCCAGGGTGAATCGCTTTGCCCTAAAGAAACAGTAGGTTTTATGTCCTGGGCCTGAAATAAACAGAGCCTCTACTGCTTGTCTCTACCTCTGTGAAGCTACCTCGGTGAAGCTTTAGGTCAGTTTTGTTTGGGCAGCTGGCATGTTATGTACTTATTGTGAAACTCAGACTTTCTCATCAGGGTCTTCCTCGAATTTGGGGCATGTCCTGTCCATATTAAGCAATTAATGTGTGGGGACCCTCTAGCCATACTCCACACGATTAAAATGTTTCCGTGGTCCATGACAACACATACACACACCACACACACACACACACAGGCCCGGTCCTGGCCGTTCTGCTGCCCTAGACGAGACAAAAATAATTGCCCCACTCCTCCCCTCAAAACTAGAATAGTGTAGGCTACAGTCTCAGCCCGCAATGTAATTCCACAATGAAATTATTAATGCCCATCCATGTGGTAGGCCTCCCGTTTGTAAAATAGTTGCAGTGGCTTTATTAGTCTTCATTACTGTGACTAATCGTTTTAGCTATTTAAGCTCTCAATATCAGCTTCCAAACTTTATCAGGAGTTATCCTTAGCCTATTTGCAATGAGAATCCATGTATTTGCACAGCGGGAAATGCAGAAGATTTTTCTTTTTCGCTATGATGCAGCTCAAATACAATTTACGAATACAAACTTGAAATCACTGATTATCATGACAATTTAGCCCACAGGATAAAGGTCCCAGACAGCAGTTGTGAGTAGCCTATATTTTCCATTCCAGATATTGTCAATTTTACTTTGACCTGTCCTGTTTTTAGGATATATTGTTTGTTAACATGTCATATTCACATCGAAGCGCATTCTTTATTTGATTGGGCGCCATTTAGGTTAGGCTATTTGATCAGAGAAACGTGCATGATTTAAAAAGTATCTGTCTCTTGACATTTACATAAATTTGATCTCCAACCTGTAGGCTACAGAAATCACCACTCTTTCTACAGTAGGCTATAGGTTACATGATTTATGTTAGATAATGTGTTGACAGAATATTGGTGGAGCGCCGCAGTGGTGCATCTCTCCAACAGCACCCTGGAGAGGTGTGCTGGGCATGGACAATATTTTGCACCCGTGCCTTTGACAAAGTGGGTACTACTTATAATAGGGTGGCATTAGCGCTCACCTAAATAGCCCATATGCCACTAGGTGAGAGAAATTGTCATAGTTTCTGGGAAGAATTATGTAAGGTATATGTGTTGTTGGAGGTGAGTCTTGGTCAATTTAGCTTGGGAAATGCTGCCCTCGTCAATCTGATGACCTAGGCTGCCGCTTAATCCTACCTAATGGGCGGGCCGGCCCTGGACACACATACTCTCTCTCTCTCTCTCTGTCTTTCTCTCACTCTCTCTTTCTCTCTATGATGGTGCTGCTCATTTTGTCAAGCCAATTAGGGCCAAAGCAGTAGTTGCAGGCTCCATATCTTTCATTCACCTAGCTGGAGGTTGGTGTGTTCCTGTCCTTGTCAGGCATCCTGGGCCACACGCTGTCACTCATGTAGAATTAGACCTGAGAGAAACACTCTGCACTGATGGAACAGTGCCTTATGAGCTGGAGCCGAGGGGACAGACTGGAAGTGTTATAAAGATACAGGCCAATGGAGGAGGTGAGCAAGAAGGCAAGCTTTTTGTACTGTAAATTAAATGTATACCATTGCAGCTTTACACACGCTGCTTTACACACGCAGCTTTACACATGCACATGATTTGTGCGTCTGTAATTCATTCAGGATTATCTGTAATCATGGTAGCATCCACATTAATGTAGAAGTGTTTAGAAACATATTCTATTATTATTTACAATAAAAGTGACTCCAAAATGAAACAATACAATATACTGTATACCATTCATTTCTGTTTGGCACAAAATAATCTGAAACACAACCAAAACAAACAGCAAATGCATCCAACATTTTAAAGCAGACTGCATGTAAAGCAGAAACTAGTTTCTCATGCACGCACTCATCCATATGTTGATTATAGTGACCTTTGGTTGAGCCAGTCTCTCCCATTGGTGATAACACAGCCTCACACTGTCCACATGTTTGCCCTATGGCCCCACCAGTAGCAACTGGCAGGGACCTATAATTAAGTTTGAGCCTTTCCTTCCCATTTACCCCCCAAGACAATTGATCTTTGTATTTCAGGTGTAAAAAGATGGCCTGCCAGCCATTCAGTGCAGTTCCAATTTCCCCTCTCTCACCATACCTCTCGTGATGCTTCAAAGTCACCAGAAGTCCATTTCATACAGTTTGGCTTAGGAGAAATACAGAGAGTAAAAACGAAATTGACTGTGTTCCTCCAACAGCAGTGGTTATGCAATCATACCCACTGTCGAAGAGTTGGTGGAGTCTTATAAGGTCTGTAGCCTTTCTGGCTTGGAGGTGCTGGAGAGACATCAGTCCAAAGTAAATGTGACAGCTTGGATGGATGTTGATTTATGGTGGCCCTCTTGCACCCTTATCTCTCTCTGCCATCAGATGTAATTTGCAAAGTTTGGCTTGGATATGAAGTGCCATCCACCCATGCACTCCACTCTAAAACTAGTAGATAGAGTGGCGCCAAAGCTTTTTCTCTCAATTCATCTTGAAAATCTCATTTAAACTGAACAAAAATATAAACGCAACATGTAAAGTGTTGGTCCCTTGTTTCATGAGCTGAAATAAAAGATCCCAGAAGTGTTCCATATGCACAAAAAGCTTATTTCTCTCAAATTCTGGGCACAAATGTGTTTATATCCCTGTTAGTGAGCATTTCTCCTTTGCCAAGATAATCCATCCACCTGACAGGTGTGGAATATCAAGAAGCTGATTAAACAGCATGATCATTACACAGCTTGTGCTGGGGACAATAAAAGGCCACTCTAAAATGTACAGTTTTGTCACACAACACAAGGCCACAGATGTCTCAAGTTTTGAGGGAGCATGCAATTGGCATGCTGACTGCAGGAATGTCCAATAGAGCTGTTGCCAGAGAATTGAATGGTCATAGGCCACCTCAAACGTCCTTTTAGAGAATTTGGCAGTACGTCCAATCGGTCTCACAACCGCAGACCACGTGTAACTACACCAGCCCAGGACTTCCACATCCGGCTTCTTCACCTGCGGGATAGTCTGAGGGGATGCTGAGAAGTATTTCTGTATGTAATAAAGCCCTTTTGAGGGGAAAAACCCATTCTGATTGGCTGGGCCTGGCTCCCAAGTGGGTGGGCCTATGCCCTCCCTTTTTGTTTGCGTCCTTGGCCAGTCATGTAAAATCCATAGATTAGGGCCTAGTGAATTCATTTCAATTGGCTGATTTCCTTATATGAACTGTAACTCAGTAAAATCTTTGAAATTGTTGCATGTTGCGTTTATATATTTGCTCAGCATACTTGCACTTGGAGAGTTTTTGTGAAATGCCACCGCCGGAATTATACAGTAGGCTATTTAATAAAAACTGGTTGTTTGGATCCTGGATGCTGATTGGTTGATAGCAGGGAATTATAGCACCACAATCCCTGCATTCTCCGGGTAATGCCTGTTAACAGTTCCATTAGGTTGATCAATGCGCATACACTGTCCCACAGCCCAGTCAGTCAATTTATAACCTTCATATCCCCTCAAAAAAAGTGTCTAGACAATATTTCAACAGTTGGGGTTTGTCTAAACCTTGCTGTCTGCCTCTCCGAAAAGATGTGATGCAGTTTTGTTTTGCGATCTCCACCGTGCCATGTATATGAATGTGACAAGACTGACAGCTTCTCTGAGCCAGGTGCATTAACATAGGCTGTTTGTAATATCTATCTTGTAACCTGTATTCATTGCCAAATAGGCCTTGCTTTAGTGTGTATGGCCCTGTCCATTGTGCTGATACAGCACAGTGGAGATGGGCTACAGATTTCGCGCCAACCTGTCACTTCACAAGCACTCAATGGTCTCGGAGTCTCTGCATTTGAACTTTGTGTTTATTGTGGTATAGCATGATATAGTGTATGCAGAATTCAATATAAGAACCACCCAAAATTGTGCCCTGTCACCGATTTCAACTGCACCCTTGTCACTTTATCCTGTTGCTGGGTCTGCTTTGCCTTAGGCCTAAGAACAGCCCTTAGTCAGGAGTTATTCACAGAATAATTCCAGAGTTCTCATGCCTTATTGCTTAAGTAGTCTTCTTGAGATACCTGTCAGATTGCAGGTTTCGTTCTACGTGTGATGGATAGGTTGATGATGGATTGCATTTGTATAGCATTTCAACTAAGTGTCAAGGTACTTCACATCGAATGCTATAATGAAATACAGGTAGTCAGTATTGTCAGAAACAATATTGACACATTTTAAACTTTTTTATGCCCAGAAAATGGGTGAAAAACCTGAAATGCACTATTTTAATTAATCTGCTTGCTCTGCCCTCATATTTAGCCTCACATTGAAGTGTTTTATCTTTTGTTTTTCAGGACAACCAGGGCTACAAGTAGAACAGAAAAATATTTGACATAAACAGTTGCATTCATGAGTTTTCTTGACAAATGTCAATAAAAAATATGGTCTGCCAAGCAACAACTTGATAAAAAAAAGAATTTATGAGAATGCTGTGAGTACAGAAATGGTTTGCTCAGTAGGAAATTAATATCCAACTAGTCAGTGACAACTGTGTGGAGTTTGTGACAGCAACTACGCAACCCTTACCTTCTAACAACTCTTGTGTGGCTTGTGAGCGTCATAAAACAAAATATTACATGTGCATGCTCGTGAGAGTCTCAGCTTTTCATAGTGGGGTCATAATAGTTTGTAGCTCAAACCGTTCTGACTTTACGTTTTCGGGATCTGCCCTTGTCTCATAAACACTGCTCTAGTTCAGCCCCTGTTAATCACACAGGCTAATGGTTGGTATCGGCGAATGCAGAAGAAATTGACAAATCTGCAAAAAACAGCAGTCTGTAGCTCAAGCACACAATGTTTGGAAGCATGAATTCACGCCAGTGTTACCGTGGGACTCAAACCGTTTTAAATGAATTGCAACACTGATAAAAGCTTTATAAGATGTTCTTCAACCCTTCATATGTGTATCTCAAGTATGGAATTAGCTAATGTATCTCAGTGACTGGGGCAAAAATGCTGCTTCCAGACAAGATTAACTATAGCAGTGGCTAAAAACAGCCACAGATCAGATTGAAAGGCACTCAGTCTACACACCACTGAGCCACAATAATCGCAAGTTGAACTGCTAGAGTATGTTGAATATGACTGTCGAGATTGTTGAGCCTCTATTTAAGTGTCAGACTCATATTCATTGGCTCTAAATTATTTCCAAGTCTCTCCAAAATGTAAGTATTATATTTTGTCCGTTTAAACTGATGGGAGGTCAAATAGCCAGACAGTACGTAACTGAGAGCATCTGCTACTCCATTTTGGATCTTCAATATCTTCAGATAAGTCTACAGTAAGTCCTCAGTCTGGAATTTAAACAATTAAGTATTTTTTTTTTTTTTTTTTTTTTGTACTTTTACCCCTTTTTCTCCCCAATTTCTTGATATCCAATTGGTAGTTACAGTCTTGTCCCATCGCTGCAACTCCCCTACGGACTCAGGAGAAGTGAAGGTCGAGAGCCACGCGTCCCCCGAAACACGACCCTGCCAAGCCGCACTGCTTCTTGACACACTGCTCGCTTAACCCAGATGCCACCCGCACCAATGTGTCGGAGGAAACACTGTCAATGTGTCGGAGGAAACACCGTCCAGCTGGCAAGCGTAGTCAGCTTGCAGGCGCCCGGCCCACCACAAGGAGTCGCTAGAGCGCGATGGGACAAGGAAATCCCGGCCTGCCAAACTCTCCCCTAACCCAGATGACGCTGGGCCAATTGTGCGCCACCTCATGGGTCTCCCGGTCACGGCTGGCTGTAGGGTCTGTAGTGACACCTCAAGCACTGTGATGCAGTGCCTTAGACAGCTGCGCCACTCAGGAGGCAAACAATTAAGATTAACATTGAGGAAAGATTAATTGCTCATATCAATTTCTATACAAATCGTAAAGCACTTAGGCTATATTTGCATATCCACACATCCTCCCAACCTTAATCAATAATCAACCTTGAACTGATTTGACATTGCACGAAGTTAATTACTTGGTAATCATTTGAAGAATAGGCTGGCTATGCCAATAAAGGGGGTCATAAGAGGGATAACAGAGTCAATTCTCGTGTAATTACCACATGAAGAGGCTGTTCCCAAGGTCCCGGTCATAGTAGTTGTTCAAAGGGTTCAAAATGTTAGGTGTCCCAAGTCAGTGGAGCGCTGAGAGTGGATATTACAGTATATGAAATGGTTGTCACAACACAATAACACCAACTCAGCATAAGAGGTGAATCAGTGACACCTTGTAGCCTCATGAACTGTGAGACTGAGGAGTCCAACTGTTGTCTGCTGAACTGTGAAGGACAGGGGTAGCCAGCCCTCCTCCTGGAGAGCTAATGGCTGTGCAGGCTTATGCGCCAGCCATACTTTAACTTACCTAAGTCTGCAAATCTGACATTTGCCCAACATGCCAGATGGCTGGTCTGCCCCTGGTGCCAAGAGAGAATTTGAATATAGTTTGTAATCTGGAAGGAAATTATTTGGTACACATTAATGGAAATCAAATTAACAAAATCTCTCTGAGGCATCATGCTCTATGAGGAGGTCTCCAGAATGTCACAAATAATTATGAGATCATCAACATCAACATTTTAATGTCTCTACTGTGAACAACATGGGTCAATCATTACAATAAACATTCAAACATCAAACCACTGCCAGTAGTGTGTCACTAGTGCTAGAAGACTAATTTCAAACAGAAGATTGTGAAACATGTTGGTTTTGAATGCAGCGCTGCTGTAGCCAATGTCCTGTGAGAATCAGTGTGCAAATCAAGTGTTTGGAGCTGCATGAGTGACACACATCTTCTAGCCAATCAGTCGTCATGTAGCACACTTTCGGCTCTGGAATCCCGCCGCTGACAACCAGAAGATTCTAGACCGCTGATGAATGAAGATTCCACCAGAGAAAATAAGTGGTTGAAAATATTTTTTGGGAGGGATAAACTGAACCACTACAACTTGCTCATTCGTCTGAAGCTGCCTTTGCAGGTTGAGGGATAGTTTGGAGCAAGATTTAGGTCAGTTTGTGAGTCCTAGACTTTGGCCAACTAAATGTGCTAGCTATGTTAGCAGCTAAGCTAGTTAGCATGCTAAACACTCCATTCACTTCAAGATGCACTATGTAGAAATCTCTCTGCCATTTCCTGGTTGTGAAAATTCTAATACTTCACCTAATTTTAGATTGAGTGACAAAACAAGCATGTATAACATATAGAATCATTGTACCATCTAAACCGCTGTAAAATATATTTTCCGTAACCAAGAATATTGTAGTTTCAGCTTTTTGAAGCTGTTGTACAAAACTGAAAGTAAAAGATGCAAAACTAAACTTAAGAACGGGATGCATAGAAATAGCGCACATATAACAGATCTACCGCTTCTTATACTTGCTTTCAATAAGAATGACAGATCTATAACAAACTTTTCTATGTTAATTTGGTCGGGTCACCCAAAAGGTTGCATATTGCAGCTTTAAATCTAACTGTAAATTAGCTCTTGAATGTGAACTGTTTTATTTTCCCCTCATGCCTTACGTTTTGAGTATTAATTTAAGTTGCACTAGATGCAGTTTTAGCCCTTAGTTAATTCACTCCGTGAACAAATCTGTTCATCGCACGTTGTTGGATTTTTTTTTCTAGCTGTGTACTGCAAACATCCACCTCATGACGGTCTAGGAGTGCACGTAGCATTTCATGATTGGTGAGCAAAGCCATTTTATTTGATTTCATGTTGAAATAATGTTTATTTTGTACCAAACTGAATTGAATAAATGTTATTTGTTTTACTTGAACTTTACTATACTGTGACTGTTGATGCTTAGTGTCTTTTTTTGGGCCTCGTTTGCATAACAGGTCAGTTTTTTGTTGTTGTGAGGATTCGATTCTCTGTTCCAACCAAGGATGGAGAGCCAACCCAGATAACGGACCTCAGCTGTTTCTTTTGCATGCGAAGAATTGTGTTTCTTCCTTGGAAGGACATTGAGACCCTTTATTTGCTGCACTTACTCCGGTGTAGTAGGAGGAAACTATGCACAATAAACACATTGCTCTGCACCTTTCAGTGTAGGCTCAACTCTCACATTTCTATTGCACTCACTTTGGTTACACTGTGGGTTGTTTACTGATGTTGTGGGATTATTGTATTATTGAATGGGTCAATTCATTGTATTGAACTATTGATCTTTTGATACATTTTTTAAACTGATTTTGTGTACTCAATTGTATTGGTACATTGTATTTCTATCAGGTTTAGATTTCAAGGGTGTACCCGGTAGATTATAATTACCCAGTTAGAATATAATTACCTCAAAATAATATTGACTGCCTAAAAATGATTGTACAGAACAAGATTACATTGGTTATTACTATTTCTATGTTAATTGTACTAACTTGCACACAATGTATATTGATCGATCATGTTACCTTATTTCTATTTTAATACAGCATTATCTTTTACATTATATTTTACACTTTACAACTGTGTCCTGCTCTTATTATTTACCCATTCTGCTCCAGCAGCGAACTTAGACTGATCCAACCCTTGACTGTGGTTTATTATTGTGCGCAGCAGTGCTACACATCACAAGTACTACATGTGCATGAAAACAACTTTAATGTGAGTCATGTGAGCCATTGACCCAACAGATTACTTGATGCTGTGTTTTTAAAGTATGTTTACTGTATGAGTAAATCTCAACTGTAAATTCAGCCCTAATAAAAATATCACAATGACACATCGACTCCTAATCCCCTCACTTTTACTCAAACAGAGCAAGGGAAGCTTGGCTCCCCATCCCTCTCCTGGTGAACGTGCCCTGTGTGTGCCCTGCCAGCGTGTGGCCTTGTGTCCTGCCTCTATTGTCTGGCTGGTTATTAATGGCAGCAGGTGCTCTGCCAGACAATAGTGGAGCGGGTCTCCAGCCTCTGTCCTCCAGGGCCTTGGGGACCGGGGGACTCATGACTCCACTGCCCCTGATCTCCTCCTCTGGCACGTGGGGCCATTACTCTGCCTCCCTGCCTTCCTCCTCTCCCCTGGCACCACTGGACCGCTGATTATGCAAAGCTGCCGGTGACATTTAGCATGCAGATATGTTTTTTGGGGGACTGTTCCTTTGAAGGAAAAATAAGGAAGAATGAAGGAGAAAAAAAGAACTTGCGGGAACAATGTTGAACTTCAGAGTGTGAAACAAATGTAATTTCCGCTTTGATGTTCATGCACAGCGTTCCTTGGAGAGTATTTGGGCGGCAAAGAGAGAGGGGCTCTAAGGGAATGTCTCCTATATATTATAATACCACCTAAACACAACATAGCATTTAATCAATACAAAGACTTTGACTTGGGACTTCTGTGTACAATCATGAAACATTTATGTTGCCATTACCTCGACATTAGCAGAGTACAGTTTTTTAGATGATTATTGCTGATTATGACCTTCAATATAACTGACATGCAAACTAACTTCACTTACAATTCCAGTGCTCTGCGTCCACAACCGGGGCACAGCCCCCTCGTTTATTTTGGTGTTGGGCTGTGTGTGATGTGACCTGGTTAGCTTGTTAGATCCTGGCATGAGGCGGCCCTCACCATGTGATGGGCATATGCAACCTCACTTTGCTCCCAACACACCGTGCCCAGGAGGCTAACGGGCATCAGCGGCCATCCAGGCGCAAAGCAAAGGATATCCGCTTCAAAGCGCCCCAATTTCACTGGGGGCACTGGCCTGTTAGATTTCCTGTCTGAATGTGCTGGTGATGACTCTTGTAGAGAGTCACAGGGCTGATTTGATGTATTCCAGTCAATAGAGAATTCATAACTGTTTTATCATACAGCCATTTCACTGGTTTGGAAGAGGTTTAGGACTTTCTATCTCTCTGTTTTATCCATGTTATCTAGCTAGAGCTGAGAGAGCTTGCAGCGGTATCTGACTTTTATTTAAGATCTTTACCACTGCTTCACAGTATTCCCGTCAAGCTACCATATACCAGGCTCCAGTGTTTACGATCCTAAACGCAATAATATCCTTGGATTTCATTTGCTCCAGTTTTCAATTAATTACAGTGATCTGGAAAAGAGGGCTTTATTACAATGGAGATGGATGGCACAGTTGATCAAAAAAGGCTTGATGCCAGAGAAACACCACACACAACAAATATTGCAATAGATTTAGCTACATATTTAGCTACATAGCTAATTTCCATCTTCAGTCCCTTTTTTTTTTTTTTTTATCATAGTGCCCAAGTTCATGCTATGGCTAAGTAGTTAGAGGTAATCAATTTTGACTGAATTACATATTTTAAACTGTAAATCTAGAGTTATTGATAGTTGAAGAACATTTCTTTGATTTTAGTCACGCTCTCTGGGAAGGAACTCTATCTTTATCAGGATTTAATTATTGTTGTGCTATTTGTGACCGTTTCAGACATGTTGGGAACACACTTATGGGTGCTCTTAAAAAGCTTTTAAAAAGCCATCACAGAAATGTCAAACGAACAATTTGACATCTCACAGCAAAATATCAACGCTGCCAATCCAGTCCAGTCCAGTATGGACACAAGGGTGGGTTGACCCCCTGTAAGTCTGAATAGCACAGAAAGCAGAAAGATGCAACCTTTTGTACAATGCAGAGAGAGAGTGACAGAGAAAGGGAGAGAATGAAAAATACAATCCAAGAGAAAGGGAGAGATGACATACAGTATGTTCTGGATGACTGGGAAGGCAAGCAGCCCTCCAGAGATGCATGTTGTACATGACAGCAGCACACTGTGTGCTCTGTGGTCAATACAAACTCCCTGTTGTCAGATCTGGCCGGCTATCCTCTGAGCAACAGAGAGCTGAGTGACCTCTTTGATTCATAACAGAAGAGTGGTAACTCCTCAACACATCTCTCATCTGTCTCTTCCTCTCTGCTGCTCCTTCACCCTCAAGCATATGCAGTGGTGAACCATGAATGGTGTGTGGGGTCCTTGATGATGCTGTGTGCCTTCCTCAGGCACCGTTTTGAGTAGATGTCATGGATGGGTGGGAGCACCGTCTCAGTGATGTACTGGGTTGTTTTCACCACCTGCTGGAGGGCCTTGCGGTCATGGACGGAGCAATTCCCATACCAGGCCGTGATGCAACCGGTCAGGACGCTCTCGATTTTGCAGCGGTAGTATTTGGAGAGGACCCGGGGCGGCATGCCAAATTTGTTCAGCCGCGTTAGAGTGGTGGTGTTGTTGGTCCGTGACAAGTCCTCAATGATGTGGATGCCAAGGAACTTCAAACTCGTGACTCTCTCTACTGCAGTTCCTTTGATGTGGATCGGGGTATGTTCCCTCCTCTGCTTCCTACAATCCAGATGACTACCTCTATACATTCATTAGGCCCTAATCTATGGATTTCACATGACTGGGCATTACATTTACATTTACATTTTAGTCATTTAGCAGACGCTCTTATCCAGAGCGACTTACAGTTAGTGAATACATATATATTTTTTTTATACTGGCCCCCCGTGGGAATCGAACCCACAACCCTGGCGTTGCAAACGCCATGCTCTATCAACTGAGCTACATCCCTGCCGGCCATTCCCTCCCCTACCCTGGACGACGCTGGGCCAATTGTGCGCCGCCCATGAATCTCCCGGTCGCGGCCGGCTGCGACAGAGCCTGGATTCGAACCAGGATCTAGTGGCACAGTTAACACTGCGATGCAGAGCCTTAGACCACTGCGCCACTCAGGAGACTGAGCAGAGGTGCAGCCATGGGTGGGCCTTGGAGGGCATAGGCCCACCCACTTGGCAGCCAGGTCCCCCCTGGGGAGCCAGGCCCAGCCAATCAGAATTAGTTTTTCCCCACAAAAGGGCTTTATTAAAGACAGAAATATTCCTCAGCACCCCCCTACCCTCCCCTCAGACGATCCCGCAGGTGTAGAAGCCGGATGTGGAGGTCATAGGCTGGCATGGTTATACGTGGTCAGTGGTTGTGAGGCCGTTTGGACGTACTGCCAAAATGAAATTTCTGCTGAAACTACTGTAGCAAGCAACGTGAGCAAGACAAAGGAGCTGATCGTGGACTACAGGAAAAGGAGGGCAAGCATACCCCCATTCACATCGACGGTAATGTAGCGGAGCGGGTCGAGAGCTTCAAGTTCTTTGGTGTCCACATCACTAAGGACCTATCATCTGCTGGCAACACTGGCTGCAGTAACCCATGGGGAGGGGGTCACACTCGGACAATCAGAGAGGGGGTTTATCATTGTGGCCCAGGTGGCACAAAATAATCAAAGGTCTGACCGCACGGAGATGCTTGGGAAAATGGTTACAACAGGGGATCAGAGTGTTTGTGTCTCAAGTGAAGAGGGTGGATCTGATCTCCATCACCTAGGACTTGACATAGATTAAGCAGATTAATCAAATCTCACATTGTTATCAATTTCTGCTCAATCTGCATGCTTTCTCAATCAGCTTTAACTGTATGTGCACTCGTAAATCAAGTTATTTCTCGAGTTGGGCTCTGGGATATAACAGCCGTTGAGTATCTGATTTTATGGTGGATTGTGGAGGAGGGGGGTTGAGTGTGTTGGAGTATGTGAGTATGTGTGTGTGTGCTTGTCTGGCATCAGTTGTGGGGGGGAGGGGAGGGTATGGGATGGACCACGGAAATTATTTGCTAGGATAATAATTGCTTGTCAATTAATTAAATGTAATAAGATGGCAATCCGGGATATATGTTAGAATCCTACGCGTGAACAGCCGACATTATTACGCATATTAATTGATAATGATGGAAAATAGGATATGCATAATTTTTTTTAAATAGTTATATATATATATATATATATATATATATATATATATATATATATATATATATGAGGTGAAAGCATTGGAAATGCTTTTGGCGGTTAATCTGCTTCTGTTTTGTGGGTGGCACTGTGTGCTGTTTTCGATGGATGGGTCCTGGCCTCTCGGGGCCTTAGGGATCCGGAGGGACGTGGGTGGGATGCTGATCACTGGGATGACTGCTCAATTTGGGATGGGGAGGAATTAGTGGAGAACAATTGAAGGGTTACTCCGTAGCAATGCAAATATCACGGTACAGCTATATGGACACTCAATCATTACGGTATTTTTTATTGGTAAATTTACAAACATATATAATGATAAATAGACTTGAAACTTGTATCTCATTATGGTGTATGGTGAAATAAGTATAGCCAGTTATAATTGTAATGGCTTAGCTGATAATAACAAAAGAAGAACAATATTTACATGGCTCAAAGAGAAGGAATATAATATCTATTGTATACAGGAAACTCATTCAACAATTCGAGATGAAGTAGCGTGGAAAAAAGAATGGGGGGGGGAATATACTTCTCCCATGGGCAAAGAAATTCAAAAGGGGTGATGATATTAATTAATAGTAATTTCGATCCGAATGTGCAAATTGTCCAAATAGATACGCAAGGTAGATGGATTATTTTAAATATGGTATTGGACCATAAACAGATATGGCTCATTAACCTTTACGGACCAAATAATGATGATCCACAATTCTTTGACAATATATATAATAAATTATCAAGCCTGCAAGCAACTCAAGACAATATTATTATGGTGGGGGATTATAATACTGTTTTAAATAGCTCAATGGACCGAAAAGGAAATCACACCACAAACAATCACCCACATGCTCTTAAGGAAATTGTGAATGTCATGGATACATTAGAACTAGTAGATATATGGAGGCTTAAATATGCTGATCTAGTGAGATATACATGGCGGAGACTGAATCAAGCTAGTCGTCTTGACTTCTTTCTTATCTCATTCTCGTTGGCACCAAAAGTAAAAAAAGTGTTGATAGGGGACAGAATGCGGTCGGACCATCATATAATAGGCATATACATTACTCTGACTGAATTTCCACGTGGGTGAGGATATTGGAAATTTAATCAAAGCCTATTGGATGATAATTTATTTATAATTAGAACAAAGGAATTTATAACTGACTTTTTCCAACATAACATAGGTACAGCGAATCCCCTTATTGTATGGGACACCTTTAAATGTGCCTTTAGAGGCCATGCAATTCAGTACTCATCTCGAAAACAAAAGCAATTTAGGTCAAAAGAGTTTATACTAAGAAAGGAAATAGAAAGTCTAACAGAACAGATAGATGGCAATAAAAACTGTAACATAGAGGCTCAGAATAAATTAGAGGAAAAACAAAAAGAAATGGAAAAACTTATTCAAGAAAGATCAAGTGTAATATATTATAAAAATAAAGCAAACTGGATGGAATATGGGGAAAAATGCACAAAATTATTTTTTAATCTTCAACATAGGAATGCTACCAAAAATAATTAATGCAACTGGTTACAATTGACGGAGTCACCCATAATTCACCTAATGATATTTTGAAGGAAGAAACAAAGTACTTTAAGCATATGTTTTCTTTTCAGTCGCCTCCATCTCCTCTATAATAATAATAATAATAATATGCCATTTAGCAGACGCTTTTATCCAAAGCGACTTACAGTCATGCGTGCATACATTTTTGTGTATGGGTGGTCCCGGGGATTGAACCCACTACCTTGGCGTTACAAGCGCCGTGCTCTACCAGCTGAGCTACAGAGGACCACTCTAACTGAAGCTAATTGTAGAGATTTTTTTTCTATTGATAATGTCAAATTAACAGCCACACAGAAAGACTCATGTGAAGGTGAAATTACAGAGGAGGAACTTCTGGATGCAATTAAAGACTTTAAGTCCGGGAAAACTCCAGGGTTGGATGGCATACCAATCGAGGTATACCAAACCTTTTTTGATATACTAAGAGGACCGTTATTAGCATGTTTTAACCACTCCTATGTAAATGGTAGATTATCTGACACTCAAGAAGAAGGTCTGATCTCATTATTACTGAAACAGGATACAAGTGGAAAATATAAAGATCCAGTCCATTTACAAAATTGGAGGCCCCTTACACTTCAGTGTTGTGATGCAAAAATCCTAGCAAAATGTATAGCGCATAGAATTAAAAAGGTATTGTCGGATATTATTCATTCTAATCAGACAGGTTTTTTACATGGAAGATACATTGGAGATAATATAAGGCAAGTATTGGAAACAATAGAACACTATGGAAAATATGGGAAACCAGGCCTGCTATTCATAGCAGACTTCGAAAAGGCATTTGATAAAGTTCGACTGGGATTTATATATAAATGCCTGGAGCATTTCAATTTTGGAGAATCTCTTATAAAATGGGTCAAAATCATGTATAGTAACCCTAGGTGTAAAATAGTAAATAATGGCTATTTCTCAGAAAGTTTTAAACTGTCAAGAGGAGTGAAACAAGGTTGTCCACTATCGGCATATCTATTTATTGTGGCCATCGAGATGTTAGCTATTAAAATCTGATCCAATAATAATATCAGAGGATTAGAAATACAGGGCTTAAAAACAAAGGTGTCATTGTACGCAGATGATTCATGTTTTCTTTTAGATCCACAACTAGAATCCCTCCAAAGCCTCATAGAGGATCTAGATACATTTTCTAACCTCTCTGGATTAAAACCAAATTATGACAAATGTACTATATTACGTATTGGATCACTAAAAAATAAAAAATTTACATTACCATGTAGTTTACCAATAAAATGGTCTGATGGTGATGTGGATCACTCGGAATACATATCCCAAAGGAAATAAATGATCTCACTTCAATAAATTTTAATAGAAAGTTAGCAAAAATAGATAAGATCTTACTACCATGGAAAGGAAAATACCTGTCAATTTGTGGAAAAATCACCCTGATTAACTCTTTAGTATTATCCCAGTTTACCTATTTGCTTATGGTCTTGCCTACGCCTAGCAAACAGTTTTTTAAATTATATGAGAAAAAAATATTCAATTTTATTTGGAACGGCAAGCCAGACAAAATTAAAAGAGCATATTTATATAATGAATATGAATTCGGAGGACAGAAATTATTAAATATTAAAGCATTAGACCTATCACTAAAATCTTTAGTCATCCAAAAGTTATACTTAAATTCCGAACTGGTTCTCAAGCAAATTAGTAAGATTGTCTCACCCACTGTTCAAGAAAGGCCTTTTTCCCTTTATTCAGATTACAACCTCTCACTTTCAGTTATTTGAAAAGGAAATAATCCCCCAAATGTCACTATTTCTAAAACAAGCCATAGAAAGTTGGTTGCAATTTCAATTTAATCCTCCAGAAACGACAGAACAAATAATGCAACAAATATTGTGGTTAAATTCAAATATACTAATTGACAAAAAAACTTTATTTATTGACAGAATGTTTAAAAAAGGTATAATCTTCGTAAATGATATCATCGGTAGGACTGGTGGAGTTATGTCGCACATGCAGCTAACAAAAACATATGGAAATGTCTGCTCTACCCAAAATTACAACCAAATAATTGCAGCCTTACCGCAAAAGTGGAAGAGGAAAGTTGAAGGGGGAGAAAGTAAGGAACTTGTCTGTCAGCCTTGCATTAAAGAACATAATTGGTTAAGGAAAACTGTGATAAATAAAAAAGTATATCAGTTTCACTTAAGGACCAAAGGATTGACAGCCGTCCCATATAGATTGCAAAATAGTTGGGAAGAGATCTTTGACGTACCGATCCCATGGCATAGTGTTTATGAACTGACACGCAAAACGACACCGGATTCAAAAATTAGAATCTTTCAATTTAAATTATTATATAAAATTCTTGCTACCAATAGAATGTTATTTATATGGGGGATACAATCTTCCCAGCTCTGCAGATTTTGCTGTGAAGAGATAGAATCATTAGATCATTTGTTTTGGTTCTGTCCATTTGTAGCTTGTTTTTGGACACAGGTCCAGGAATGGCTAAAGGATTGCAATATTTACCTGGAACTAACCTTGCAGATAGCATTACTGGGTGATCTGAAAAGTCATAGTCAATCAATCAATAATATAATAATACTTTTAGCAAAAATGTTTATTTTTAATTCACAATCTGTAGAAGCAATGAGAATAGAAAGGTTCAGAACTTTTGTAAAACATCACAGTACGGTTGAAATATATATGGCAAATAGAAATCCTATATGGATGGGGTTAAGAGATAGATGGGAGGTATTGAATAGAGTTGAAGGATGGGACTAATAACAAATAACAACAAATAATAACAAAGATAGCTAATAATGTAAGCATACTGTGTCCATAATAAGTATATACGTTGTATGTTGGGAGCTTTTGGGAAAGAGCACAGTTAGAAAGATATGGCATTTAGAAGCAAACCGGATGGACATCATGAAAATGATCGGAGAGGTTGAGAGTAGAAGAAGTTCAGGAGCAAATAAATAAATAAATATATATATATATATATATATAGAATTATTGTAAAATTAACTCTGTCCATAAGGTGTAGATAGTAAGTATAGACCGGAAGTAGAGGCCTGGGCGTTGTTGTTCACTAATTTACTCCAAGTAGGGAAAGGATGGTGGGGTTGAAAAGTAATAAAGGGGAATATATATATAAAAAAAAAAAAACATGGGGGATTGGAAGTGATGCAGACAATTAAATTGATAGAAGATACAATCTATCTGCAATATTAAGCTGATCCATTCCCCCCAATTAAAAAATAAAAATATTTTTTTTTTTTAGATGAAGTAGCGTGGAAAAAAGAATGGGGGGGGGGGGGGGGGGGGGGGGGATATACTTTTCCCATGGGCAAAGAAATTCTAAAGGGGTGATGATATTAATTAATAGTAATTTCGATCTGAATGTGCAAATTGTCAAAATAGATTAGCAAAGGTAGATGGATTATTTTAAATATGTTATTGGACCATAAACAGATATGGCTCATTAACCTTTACGGACGAAATAATGATGATCCACAATTCTTTGACAATATAAATAATAAATTATCAAGCCTGCAAGCAATTCAAGACAATATAATTTTGGTGGGGGATTATAATACTGTTTTAAATAGCTCAATGGACCGTAAAGGAAATCACACCACAAACAATCACCCACATGCTCTTAATGAAATTGTGAATGTCATGGATACATTAGAACTAGTAGATATATGGAGGCTTAAATATACTGATCTAGTGAGATATACATGGCGGAGACTGAATCAAGCTAGTCGTCTTGACTTCTTTCTTATCTCATTCTCGTTGGCACCAAAAGTAAAAAAAGTGTTGATAGGGGACAGAATGCGGTCGGACCATCATATAGTAGGCATATACATTACTCTTACTGAATTTCCACGTGGGCGAGGATATTGGAAATGTAATCAAAGCCTATTGGATGATAATTTATTTATAATTAGAACAAAGGAATTTATAACTGACTTTTTCCAACATAACATAGGTACAGCGAATCCCCTTATTGTATGGGACACCTTTAAATGTGCCTTTAGAGGCCATGCAATTCAGTACTCATCTCGAAAACAAAAGCAATTTAGGTCAAAAGAGTTTATACTAAGAAAGGAAATAGAAAGTCTAACAGAACAGATAGATGGCAATAAAAACTGTAACATAGAGGCTCAGAATAAATTAGAGGAAAAATAAAAAGAAATGGAGAAACTTATTCAAGAAAGATCAAGTGTAATATATTATAAAAATAAAGCAAACTGGATGGAATATGGGGAAAAATGCACAAAATTCTTTTTTAATCTTCAACATAGAAATGCTACCAAAAATAACTTAATGAAACTGGTTACAATTGACGGAGTCACCCGTAATTCACCAAATTATATTTTGAAGGAAGAAACAAAGTACTTTAAGCATATGTTTTCTTTTTCAGTCGCCTCCATCTCCTCTAACTGAAGCTAATTGTAGAGATTTTTTTTCTATTGATAATGTCAAATTAACAGCCACACAGAAAGACTCATGTGAAGGTGAAATTACAGAGGAGGAACTTCTGGATGCAATTAAAGTCTGGGAAAACTACAGGGTTGGATGGCATACCAGTCGAGGTATACCAAACCTTTTTTGATATACTAAGAGGACCGTTATTAGCATGTTTTAACCACTCCTATGTAAATGGTAGATTATCTGACACTCAAGAAGAAGGTCTGATCTCATTATTACTGAAACAGGATACAAGTGGAAAATATAAAGATCCAGTCCATTTACAAAATTGGAGGCCCCTAGCAAAATGTATAGCGCATAGAATTAAAAAGGTATTGTCGGATATTATTCATTCTAATCAGACAGGTTTTTTACATGGAAGATACATTGGAGATAATATAAGGCAAGTATTGGAAACAATAGAACACTATGGAAAATATGGGAAACCAGGCCTGCTATTCATAGCAGACTTCGAAAAGGCATTTGATAAAGTTCGATTGGGGTTTATATATAAATGCCTGGAGCATTTCAATTTTGAAGAATCTCTTATAAAATGGGTCAAAATCATGTATAGTAACCCTAGGTTTAAAATAGTAAATAATGGCTATTTCTCAGAATATTTTTAACTGTCTGTCACGGTTTCGGCCGAGGCTGCTCCTCCTCCTTGTTCGGGCAGGTTTCGGCGGTCATCGTCCCCGGAGTACTAGCTATCACCGTTTGATGTGTTCGATGTCTGTTTGGTTTTGTCTGATTGTGTACACCTGTTGCCTGTTTGGTTGATTATGTCTCCTATAAGTTTCTCGTTTGGTTAGTCTTGTGTTGTGTGTTATTGTCCGCCTGTCGGTTGGAGCTGCGTGTTTCTGCTCTGTTTATTTGTTTGGTGTTTTTACGCACAGTTTGCGTAATCGCTCGCCTCTGTTTGTTTCGAGGCCCGTGTTTTGTATTTTGTCACTTTATGACTAGTAAAGTATGTTGGACTAAGCCTCTGTGTCCTGCGCCTGACTCCTACACCACAACCACATCAGTTCCTTGACACTGTCAAGAGGAGTGAAACAAGGTTGTCCACTATCGGCATATCTATTTATTGTGGCCATCGAGATGTTAGCTGTTAAAATCAGATCCAATAATAATATCAGAGGATTAGAAATACAGGGCTTAAAAACAAAGGTGTCATTGTACTCTGATGATTCATGTTTTCTTTTAAATCCACAACTAGAATCCCTCCACAGCCTCATAGAGGATCTAGATACATTTTCTAACCTCTCTGGATTACAACCAAATTATGACAAATGTACTATATTACGTATTGGATCACAAAAAAATACAATATTTTACATTACCATGTAGTTTACCAATAAAATGGTCTGATGGTGATGTGGATATACTCGGAACACATATCCCAAAGGAAATAAATTATCTCACTTCAATACATTTTAATAGAAAGGTAGCAAAAATAGATAAGATCTTACTACCATGGAAAGGAAAATACCTGTCAATTTGTGGAAAAATCACCCTGTTTAACTCTTTAGTATTATCCCAGTTTACCTATTTGCTTATGGTCTTGCCTACGCCTAGCGAACAGTTTTTGAAATTATATGAGAAAAAAATATTCAATTTTATTTGGAACGGCAAGCCAGACAAAATTAAAAGGGGATTTTTATATAATGAATATGAATTCGGAGGACAGAAATTATTAAATATTAAAGCATTAGACCTATCACTAAAAGCTTCAGTCATACAAAAGTTATACTTAAATCCAAACTGGTTCTCAAGCAAATTAGTAAGATTGTCTCACCCAATGTTCAAGAAAGGCCTTTTTCCCTTTATTCAGATTACAACAACTCATTGGCAGTTTCTTGAAAAGGAAATCATCTCCCAAATATCACTATTTTTAAAACAAGCCATTGAAAGTTGGCTGCAATTTCAATTTAATCCTCCAGAAACGACAGAACAAATAATGCAACAAATATTGTGGTTAAATTCAAATATACTAATTGACAAAAAACCTTAATTTTTTGACAGAATGTTTAAAAAAGGTATAATCTTCGTAAATGATATCATCGGTAGGACTGGTGGAGTTATGTCGCACATGCAGCTAACAAAAACATATGGAAATGTCTGCTCTACCCAAAA
This sequence comes from Coregonus lavaretus, assembly GCF_964263955.1. Classification (NCBI taxonomy): domain Eukaryota; kingdom Metazoa; phylum Chordata; class Actinopteri; order Salmoniformes; family Salmonidae; genus Coregonus; species Coregonus lavaretus. The sequence continues at coordinate 23,428,910 of NC_139998.1, read as the reverse complement.
TTACAACCCAAAAATGTGCAGCCTTACCGCAAAAGTGGAAGAGGAAAGTGGAAGGGGGAGAAAGTAAAGAACTTGTCTGTCGGCCTTGCATTAAAGAACATAATTGGTTAAGGAAAACTGTGATAAATAAAAAAGTATATCAGTTTCACTTAAGGACCAAAGGATTGACAGCCGTCCCATATAGATTGCAAAATAGTTGGGAAGAGATCTTTGACGTACCGATCCTGTTACGATCGTCGTAAGCAACGGACCAAGGCGCAGCGTGATATGCGTACATCTTTTAATGACAATAACAAAACGATACGTGAAGTCCTAAGGTTAACAAACACAAACCTCTCCGGAACAAGATCCCACAAATGACAAGTGCAAAACAGGCTGCCTAAGTATGGTCCCAATCAGAGACAACAAGCCACAGCTGCTTCTGATTGGGAACCACCCCGGCCAACATAGAAATACATGATCTAGAACCTGACAAAGAAAATTCAACATAGACAATCCACACCCTGGCTCAACATATAAGAGTCCCCAGAGCCAGGGCGTGACAGTACCCCCCCCCCCCCAAAGGCGCGGACTGCGACCGCGCCAACTAAACCCAACAGGGGAGGGGCCGGGTGGGCATTCCGCCTCGGAGGCGGATCCGGCTCCGGGCGTGACCACCACTCTCTCGCTACCCCCCGTAGCACCCCTGGTCTGGTCTGGCCCCGCTGGCCTGAGCTGGACTGGACACCGGTGGAGCGGATTGCTCAGGCTCCGGTGTGGAGCCGCTGACCGGTGCCGGACCAGGCACCGGTGGAACAGGCATGGACCGTGCCGGACTGACGACGCGCACCACTGGCCTATTGCGGGAAGCAGGAACGGGCCGGACCGGGCTGACGATGTGCACCCCTGGCTTGGTGCGGGGAGCAGGAACGGGCCGGACCGGGCTGACGACTCGCACCCCTGGCTTGGTGCGGGGAGCAGGAACAGGCCGGACCGGGCTGGCGACGCGCACCACTGGCTTGGTGCGTGGAGCAGGAACAGGCCGGACCGGGCTGGCGACGCGCACCACTGTCTTGGTGCGGGGAGCAGGAACAGGCGGGACCGGGCTGGCGACGCGCACCACTGGCTTGGTGCGGGGAGCAGGAACAGGCCGGACTGGGCTGGCGACGCGCACCACTGGCTTGGTGCGGGGAGCAGGAACAGGCTGGACCGGGCTGGCGACGCGCACCACTGGCTTGGTGCGGGGAGCAGGAACAGGCCAGACCGTACTGGGAACACGCACCACTAACTTAGTGCGGGGAGCAGGAACGGGTTGGGCCGTACTGGGAACACGCACCACTAACTTAGTGCGGGGAGCAGGAACGGGTTGGGCCGTACTGGGAACACGCACCACTAACTTAGTGCGGGGAGCAGGAACGGGTTGGGCCGTACTGGGAACACGCACCACTAACTTAGTGCGGGGAGCAGGAACGGGTTGGGCCGTACTGGGAACACGCACCACTAACTTAGTGCGGGGAGCAGGAACGGGTTGGGCCGTACTGGGAACACACACCACTAACTTAGTGCGGGGAGCAAGAACGGGTTGGGCCGTACTGGGAACACGCACCACTAACTTAGTGCGGGGAGCAGGAAAGGTCGGGCCGTACTGGGAACACGTACCACTAACTTAGTGCGGGGAGCAGGAACGGGTTGGGCCGGACTGGGAACACGCACCACTAACTTAGTGCGGGGAGCAGGAACGAGCCTGACCGTACTGGGAACACACACCACTTGCTTGGAGCGAGGAGCGGGACTGGGTTTCCTCATAAACCTCCGCTCCCTCTGCTGCCTACTCAGTTCCTCTCGCCGTGCCTCCACACTCTCCTTCTCCCTCCTGACCAATGGCCCCCGTAACCTGGTGGCCTCCTCTCCTAGTCCACAAACTCGCCCTGTAGCTGCCTCCAGCAGCCCCGTCGTCCATGCCGTGTGCCCCCCCAAAATGTTTTATTGGGGTTGCCTCTCGCCTGTCCGACGACGGCCCGGTTGGCGCCGCTTCTCCTCTCCTGCCTGGACATCCTCCCTCATCGCCCTCCGGTAGCGGACAGCCTCCTCCTCGGTGATCTTCCCCCAACCGAGGAGGACATCCACTAGCGTTACCTCCGGCGTTTGCTCCTGGACACGCTGCTTGGTCCATAATTGGTGGGATCTTCTGTCACGATCGTCGTAAGCAACGGACCAAGGCGCAGCGTGATATGCGTACATCTTTTAATGATTACTTAATGACAATAACAAAACAACAAAACGATACGTGAAGTCCTAAGGTTAACAAACACAAACCTCTCCGGAACAAGATCCCACAAATGACAAGTGCAAAACAGGCTGCCTAAGTATGGTTCCCAATCAGAGACAACAAGCCACAGCTGCCTCTGATTGGGAACCACCCCGGCCAACATAGAAATACATGATCTAGAACCTGACAAAGAAAATTCAACATAGACAATCCACACCCTGGCTCAACATATAAGAAACCCCAGAGCCAGGGCGTGACAGATCCCATGGCATAGTGTTTATGAACTGACACGCAAAACGACACCGGATTCAAAAATTAGAATCTTTCAATTAAATTATTATATAAAATTCTTGCTACCAATGGAATTTTATTTATATGGGGGATACAATCTTCCCAGCTCTGCAGATTTTGCTGTGAAGAGACAGAATCATTAGATCATTTGTTTTGGTTCTGTCCATTTGTAGCTTGTTTTTGGACACAGGTCCAGGAATGGCTAAAGGATTGCAATATTTACCTGGAGCTAACCTTGCAGATAGCATTACTGGGTGATCTGAAAAGTCATAGTCAATCGATCAATAATATAATAATACTTTTAGCAAAACATTTTATTTTTAATTCACAATCTGTAGAAGCAATGAGAATAGAACGTTTCAGAACTTTTGTAAAACATCACAATACGGTTGAAATATATATGGCAAATAGAAATCCTATATGGATGGTGTTAAGAGATAGATGGGAGGTATTGAATAGAGTTGAAGGATGGGACTAATAACAAATAACAACAAAGATAGCTAATAATGTAAGCATACTGTGTCCATAATAAGTATATACAGTGGGGAAAAAAAGTATTTAGTCAGCCACCAATTGTGCAAGTTCTCCCACTTAAAAAGATGAGAGAGGCCTGTAATTTTCATCATAGGTACACGTCAACTATGACAGACAAATTGAGAAAAGAAAATCCAGAAAATCACATTGTAGGATTTTTAATGAATTTATTTGCAAATTATGGTGGAAAATAAGTATTTGGTCACCTACAAACAAGCAAGATTTCTGGCTCTCACAGACCTGTCACTTCTTCTTTAAGAGGCTCCTCTGTCCTCCACTCGTTACCTGTATTAATGGCACCTGTTTGAACTTGTTATCAGTATAAAAGACACCTGTCCACAACCTCAAACAGTCACACTCCAAACTCCACTATGGCCAAGACCAAAGAGCTGTCAAAGGACACCAGAAACAAAATTGTAGACCTGCACCAGGCTGGGAAGACTGAATCTGCAATAGGTAAGCAGCTTGGTTTGAAGAAATCAACTGTGGGAGCAATTATTAGGAAATGGAAGACATACAAGACCACTGATAATCTCCCTCGATCTGGGGCTCCACGCAAGATCTCACCCCGTGGGGTCAAAATGATCACAAGAACGGTGAGCAAAAATCCCAGAACCACACGGGGGGACCTAGTGAATGACCTGCAGAGAGCTGGGACCAAAGTAACAAAGCCTAACATCAGTAACACACTACGCCGCCAGGGACTCAAATCCTGCAGTGCCAGATGTGTCCCCCTGCTTAAGCCAGTACATGTCCAGGCCCGTCTGAAGTTTGCTAGAGTGCATTTGGATGATCCAGAAGAGGATTGGGAGAATGTCATATGGTCAGATGAAACCAAAATAGAACTTTTTGGTAAAAACTCAACTCGTCGTGTTTGGAGGACAAAGAATGCTGAGTTGCATCCAAAGAACACCATACCTACTGTGAAGCATGGGGGTGGAAACATCATGCTTTGGGGCTGTTTTTCTACAAAGGGACCAGGATGACTGATCCGTGTAAAGGAAAGAATGAATGGGGCCATGTATCGTGAGATTTTGAGTGAAAACCTCCTTCCATCAGCAAGGGCATTGAAGATGAAACGTGGCTGGGTCTTTCAGCATGACAATGATCCCAAACACACCGCCCGGGCAACGAAGGAGTGGCTTCGTAAGAAGCATTTCAAGGTCCTGGAGTGGCCTAGCCAGTCTCCAGATCTCAACCCCATAGAAAATCTTTGGAGGGAGTTGAAAGTCCGTGTTGCCCAGCGACAGCCCCAAAACATCACTGCTCTAGAGGAGATCTGCATGGAGGAATGGGCCAAAATACCAGCAACAGTGTGTGAATACCTTGTGAAGACTTACAGAAAACGTTTGACCTGTGTCATTGCCAACAAAGGGTATATAACAAAGTATTGAGAAACTTTTGTTATTGACCAAATACTTATTTTCCACCATAATTTGCAAATAAATTCATAAAAAATCCTACAATGTGATTTTCTGGAGAAAATAAATCTCATTTTGTCTGTCATAGTTGACGTGTACCTATGGTGAAAATTACAGGCCTCTCTCATCTTTTTAAGTGGGAGAACTTGCACAATTGGTGGCTGACTAAATACTTTTTTTCCCCACTGTAGGTTGTATGTTGGGAGCTTTTGGGAAAGAGCACAGTTAGAAAGATATGGCATATAGAAGCAAACCGGATGGACATCATGAAAATGATCGGAGAGGTTGAGAGTAGAAGAAGTTCATGAGTAAAAAAAAATATATATATATATATATATTTATATATATATATATATATATATATATCCATAAGGTGTAGATAGTAAGTATAGACCGGAAGTAGAGGCCTGGGCATTGTTGTTCACTAATTTACTCCAAGTAGGGAAAGGATGGTGGGGTTGAAAAGTAATAAAGAGAAGTATATATATAAAAAACATGGGGGATTGGAAGTGATGCAGACAATTACATTGATAGAAGATACAATCTATCTGCAATAGTAAGCTGAACCCCCCCCCCCCCCACCCCCCCAAAAAAAAAGACCCAAAAAATTTAATTAAAATAAGGACCTATCATCGTCCAAACACACCAACACAGTTGTGAAGAGGACACGACAGCACCTATTCCTCTTTAGGAGCCTAAAAAGATTTGGCATGGGACCTCAGATCCTCAAAAAGTTATACAGCTGCACCATCGAGAGCATCCTGACTGGTTGCATAACAGCTTCTACCCTCAAGCCATAAGACACACATTCACATTCCTTCACACTCTTCACATATGCTGCTGCTACGCTGTTTATTATACTGTATATGCATAGTCACTTTACCCCTACCTACATGTACATATTACCTCTACTACTCCGTACCCCTGCACCTTGACTCGGGAATGGTATCCCTTGTATATAGCCTCATTATTGTTATTTTATTGTGTTACAATTTTTCCTTTAGTTTATTTAGCACATTTTTCTTATTTTTTTAAAACTCTGCATTGTTAGTTAAGGGCTCATAAGTAAGCATTTCACAGTAAGGTCTACACCTGTTGTATTCAACGCATTTGACAAATACAATTTGGTAACTGATATGAGGTTTTTATAGTGTTATGGGAAAGTAGGTTAGAGTTAGTGGATAAGTGGCTTGGTGCCACAGAGTCTGCATTCCTTATGTCAAAGGAGATTACTGATGTTGATCTTATAATAAGTAATGGACAGGATATACTAACTTGGGGGTAAAGAGTAATAACATCAGAGAAGGGAGTGCCCACTGATGGGTACCAGATGTTCGTGAAGAAACGTGTAACAAGGTGTATATATAGAGAGAGTGGCTCTTTATTCTGGAGTTCGGAGATGGTAGAGGCAAAGCTCTGTCCTTGTGTTATAACGAACCATGGTACCTATTAAATATCTTATATGAACTCCCCATCAAAAGTGTCTAAGTATATCCTTACATCCTTAATTACTTGATACCCGAGAAACTCATCATAACAGTAACTTGAGTGACACCTCCTCCATTGTTACAACAAGTGATCGTACTGAAAGGTTGTTTGATAGTGATGAGATTGAGCGTTCATCTGATAGTGTGTGTGTGTGAAGCAGGATTTTCTCAAACTGAAACAAAGGGTGGTATATGTGTGAAGCTGGCATCTTGGGCTAATGAAAACAACCTCACCAGTGGTGTAGTACGTTGTTTATTGGTCATTCTCAGAGAAGAGGGGCTTAATGTTACAAAAGATGCATGCACACTTATGCATACACCCAGAGAGTACAACACTATTGAGAATGTAAGGGTAACCATTTTTATTTATTTTTATTTTTTATTTCACCTTTATTTAACCAGGTAAGCCAGTTGAGAACAGGTTCTCATTTACAACTGCGACCTGGCCAAGATAAAGCAAAGCAGTGCAATAAAAACAACACAGAGTTACATATGGGGTAAAAAACATAAAGTCAAAAATACAACAGAAAATATATATACAGTGTGTGCAAATGTAGCAAGTTATGGAGGTAAGTCAATAAATAGGCTATAGTGCAAAATAATTACAATAGTATTAACACTGGAATGCTAGATGTGCAAGAGATTATGTGCAAATAGAGATACTGGGGTGCAAAAGAGCAAAATAAATAACAATATAGGGATGAGGTAGTTGGGTGGGCTAATTTCAGATGGGCTGTGTACAGGTGCAGTGATCGGTAAGGTGCTCTGACAACTGATGCTTAAAGTTATTGAGGGAGATAAGAGTCTCCAGCTTCAGAGATTTTTGCAATTCATTCCAGTCATTGGCAGCAGAGAACTGGAAGGAATGGCGGCCAAAGGAGGTGTTGGCTTTGGGAATGACCAGTGAGATATACCTGCTGGAGCGCAGACTACGGGTGGGTGCTGCTATGGTGACCAATGAGCTAAGATAAGGCGGGGATTTGCCTAGCAGTGATTTATAGATGGCCTGGAGCCAGTGGGTTTGACGACGAACATGTAGTGAGGACCAGCCAACAAGAGCGTACAGGTCACAGTGGTGGGTAGTGTATGGGGCTTTGGAGACAAAACGGATGGCACTGTGATAGACTACATCCAATTTGCTGAGTAGAGTGTTGGAGGCTATTTTGTAAATGACATCGCCGAAGTCAAGGATCAGTAGGATAGTCAGTTTTACGAGGGCATGTTTGGCAGCATGAGTGAAGGAGGCTTTGTTGCGAAATAGGAAGCCGATTCTAGATTTAACTTTGGATTGGAGATTCTTTATGTGAGTCTGGAAGTTGAGTTTACAGTCTAACCAGACACCTAGGTATTTGTAGTTGTCCACATACTCTAGGTCAGACCCGTCGAGAGTGGTGATTCTAGTCGGGTGGGCGGGTGCCAGCAGCGTTCGATTGAAAAGCATGCATTTAGTTTTACTAGTGTTTAAGAGCAGTTGGAGGCTACTGAAGGAGTGTTGTATGGCATTGAAGCTCGTTTGGAGGTTTGTTAACACAGTGTCCAATGAAGGTCCAGATGTATACAAAATGGTGTCGTCTGCGTAGAGGTGGATCTGAGAGTCACCAGCAGCAAGAGCGACATCATTGATATACACGGAGAAAAGTGTTGGCCCAAGAATTGAACCCTGTGGCACCCCCATAGAGACTGCCATAGGTCCAGACAACAGGCCCTCCGATTTGACACACTGAACTCTATCTGAGAAGTAGTTGGTGAACCAGGCGAGGCAGTCATTTGAGAAACCAAGGCTATTTAGTCTGCCAATAAGAATGCGGTGGTTGACAGAGTCGAAAGCCTTGGCCAGGTCGATGAAGACGGCTGCACAGTACTGTCTATTATCAATCGCGGTTATAATATCGTTTAGGACCTTGAGCGTGGCTGAAGTGCACCCATGACCAGCTCGGAAACCGGATTGCATAGCGGAGAAGGTACGGTGGTATTCGAAATGGTCGGTGATCTGTTTGTTAACTTGGCTTTCAAATACTTTCGAAAGGCAGGGCAGGATGGATATAGGTCTGTAGCAGTTTGGATCTAGAGTGTCACCCCCTTTTGAAGAGGGGGATGACCGCGGCAGCTTTCCAATCTCTGGGGATCTCAGACGTTATGAAAGAGAGGTTGAACAGACTAGTAATAGGGGTTGCGACAATTTCGGCGGCTAGTTTTAGAAAGAAAGGGTCCAGATTGTCTAGCCCAGCTGATTTGTAGGGATCCAGATTTTGCAGCGCTTTCAAAACATCAGCTGTCTGAATTTGTGTGAAGGAGAAGCGGGGGGGGGCATGGGCAAGTTGCAGCAGAGGGTGCAGAGTTGGTGGCCGGGGTAGTGGTAGCCAGATGGAAAGCATGGCCAGCTGTAGCAAAATGCTTGTTGAAATTCTCGATTATTGTAGATTTATCGGTGGTGATAGTGTTTCCTAGCCTCAGTGCAGTGGGCAGCTGGGAGGAAGTGTTCTTATTCTCCATGGACTTTACAGTGTCCCAAAACTTTTTGGAGTTAGTGCTACAGGATGCAAATTTCTGTTTGAAAAAGTTAGCCTTTGCTCTCCTGACTGCTTGTGTATATTGGTTCCTAACTTCCCTGAAAAGTTGCATATCGCGGGGGCTATTTGATGCTAATGCTGTACGCCACAGGATATTTTTGTGCTGGTCAAGGGCAGTCAAGTCTGAGGAGAACCAGGGGCTATATCGGTTCTTAGTTCTGTATTTTTTGAATGGGGCATGTTTATTTAAGATTGAGAGGAAATTACTTTTAAGGAACAACCAGGCATCCTCTACTGACGGAATGAGATCTATATCCATCCAGGATACCTGGGCCAGGTCAATTAGGAAGGCCTGCTCGCTAAAGTGTTTTAGGGAGCGTTTGACAGTGATGAGGGGTGGTCGTTTGACCGCGGACCCGTTACGGACGCAGGCAATAAGGCAGTGATCGCTGAGATCCTGGTTGAAGACAGCTGAGGTGTATTTAGAGGGTATGTTAGTCAGGATGATATCTATGAGGGTACCCATGTTTACGGATTTAGGGTTGTACCTGGTAGGTTCGTTGATAATTTGCGTGAGGTTGAGGGCATCTAGTTTGGATTGTAGGATGGCTGGGGGATTAAGCATATCCCAATTTAGGTCACCAAGCAGTACGAACTCTGAGGATAAATGGGGGGCAATCAATTCACATATGGTGTCCAGGGCACAGCTGGGGGCTGAGGGGGGTCTGTAGCAAGCGGCAACAGTGAGAGACTTATTTCTGGAAAGGTGGATTTTTAGAAGTAGAAGCTCAAACTGTTTGGGCACAGACCTGGATAGTACGATAGAGCTCTGCAGGCTATCTCTACAGTAGATTGCAACTCCACCCCCTTTGGCAGTTCTATCTAGACGGAAAATGTTATAGTTGGGGATGGAAATTTCAGAATTTTTGGTGGCCTTCCTGAGCCAGGATTCAGACACTGCTAGAACATCAGGGTTGGCGGAGTGTGCTAACGCAGTGAATAACTCAAACTTAGGAAGTAGACTTCTGATATTTATGTGCAAGAAACCAAGACTTTTGCGATTACAGAAGTCAGCAAATGATAGCGCCTGGGGAGTAGGAGTGATACTGAGGGCTGCAGGGCCTGGGTTAGCCTCTACATCACCAGAGGAACAGAGGAGGACTAGAATAAGGATACGGCTAAAGGCTTTAAGAACTGGTCTTCTAGTGCGTTGGGTACATAGAATAAAGGGGGCAGATTTCCGGGTGTTATAGAAAAGATTCAGGGCATTATGTACAGACAAGGATATGGAAGGATATGAGTAAAGTGGAGGTAAACCTAAGCGTTGGGTAACAATGAAAGAGATAGCATCGCTGGAGGCATCAATTGAGTCGGTCTCCGCGTGTATAGGGGGTGGGACAAAGGAGCTATCTAAGGCAGGTTTAGCTGGGCTGGGGGGTCTACAGTGAAATAGTACAATTAGAAATAACCGAAACAACAATAAGCTAACCATGTTTGGGCTGAGGCTAAACATAAACAGGATGTAGTACCGTAAAAAGGAAAAGTCCAGCAGACATCAGCTGTATAGCTGAGTTATCATAAGGTCCGGTGAGCAGCAATAGGATAGTTCGAGTAAGAGGCCACGGCTAGCGTGTGCTAGCGGGCCGGGGCTAGCAGATGGAATCTTCGTGGTTAACGTCGTAACCACATCAGACGATTTCGTCGGCAGACCAGTCGTGTAGGATCGACGGGGCTCCGTGTCAACACTAGGTGGTCCCGTCCGGTTGACAGAGAGGTAGATAGCCGGGAGATGGGCCTAGCTCAGGATGATTAGCCAGACCACAGCGTCCATTCCGTTGCAGCTAGCTGTTAGCGATGAATCCGGAGTTAAAGGTCCAGTGATTCAGTGATTCCGGCGGAAAAACCGATATGTTCTGGGTCGACAACGCGCTGTGCAGACTGGCCGAATATCCGGTGATTAATGGCCAGTGACCAAATCAATCCCGCAGAAAAAAAAAATCCAATGCTCTGGGTGAAATACCGCCAGCTGTGGCTAATAGCAAGTAGCCAGTCTGTCACGATCGTCAGGGAGAGACCAAGGCGCAGCGTGATGAACGAACATACTTTAATTAGTTAAAGTGTAAACACAATACAAAACAAGAAACGACTCGTGAAGTCCACGGTATCAAAGACCGAACACGGAACAAAAACCCACAAACACAAAGGGAAAAACATACAGTTTAAATATGGCTCCCAATCAGAGACAACCAGCCAACAGCTGACACTCGTTGCCTCTGATTGGGAGTCACTCAGGTAAAACATAGAAATCAACAAACTAGAACCCCCAACATAGAAATAAACACATAGAATAAACACACCCTGGCTCAACAAATAGAGTCCCAGAGCCAGGGTGTGACAGTACCCCCCCCTAAAGGCGTGGACTGCGACCGCGCCTCAATAAGAGCAAAACAGGGGAGGGCTGGGTGGGCATACCTCCTCGGCGGCGGTTCTGGCTCCGGCCTTGCCCACCACCCTCCAACAAACCCCCCATAGTGCCCCTGGTCCGGTCTGGCCCCGCTGGCTGGAGCTGGACTGGACGTAGCAGGAGCGGTTAGCTTCAGCTCCGTAGTGGAGCCGTTGACCGGTACCTGGTTAGGCACCGGTGACCCAGGCACGGGTTGTGCCGGACAGACGACGCGCACCCCTGGCTTGGTGCGTGGAGCAGCAACGGGCCGGACCGGGCTGACGATACGCACCCCTGGCTTGGTGCGTGGAGCAGCGACGGGCCTTGCCAGGCTGACGACTCGCACCCCTGGCTTGGTGCGAGTAGCAGGAACGGGCTGGACCAGGCTGACGACTCGCACCCCTGGCTTGGTGCGAGTGGCAGGAACGGGCTGGACCAGGCTGACGACTCGCACCCCTGGCTTGGTGCGAGTGGCAGGAACGGGCTGGACCAGGCTGACGACTCGCACCCCTGGCTTGGTGCGAGTGGCAGAAACAGGCCGGGCCGGGCTGGCGACGCGCACCGTATACTTGGTGCGAGTGGCAGGAACAGGCCGAGCCGGGCTGGCGACGCGCACCGTAGACTTGGTGCGAGTGGCAGGAACAGGCCGGGCCGGGCTGGCGACGCGCACCGTAGACTTGGTGCGAGTGGCAGGAACAGGCCGGGCCGGGCTGGCGACGCGCACCGTATACTTGGTGCGAGTGGCAGGAACAGGCCGGGCCGGGCTGGCGACGCGCACCGTAGACTTGGTGCGTGGAGCAGGGACAGGCCGGACTGGGCTGGCGACGCACACCGTAGGCTTGGTGCGTGGAGCAGGGACAGGCCGGACTGTCCCCACTCTGTGTGAGGCATCCGCACAGGACGTACAGGGCTGTGTACCCGTACTGGCATAACAGCACGTGACACCGGAGCAGGATATCCGGGACCGCGGAGAGGCATTGGAGACCATGAGCGTTGAGCCGGCACACTCCGTCCCGGCTGCATACCCGCCTTCGCACGACACGTGCGGGGCGCTCGCACAGGACGTACAGGACTATGCCGGACCACTCGTGGCACAGAACGCCGCTCCACATACCGCGGAACCTGCCCCGTCCCATGCTGCCATGCCTGAGTACGGGACGTTGGTTCCGCTCTCCTTCCAGGCTCCGCCAACCTGCCTTCTGGCCCCCCAAACCCGGTGGCCTCCTCTCCAAATCGCCCTGTGGCAGCCTCCTGCTGCCCAGCCGCCCATGCAGTGTGCCCCCCCCTAAAAATTGTTTGGGGTTGCCTCTCGTCCTTCCGACGATGACACTGCTGACGCCGCTGCTCCTCTCTCGCCAGGGCCTTAATCCTTGCCCATGGCCCTTTGCCCCCGAGCATGTCCTCCCAGGACCACGATTTGCCCACCTGGGCCATCGCCAGCCTCTCCATCTCCTTTCCTGGCGCTTCCTCCCATGTCCAGTCTGCCTGCTCCTGGACACGCTGCTTGGTCCTGGTATGGTGGGTTTTTCTGTCACGATCGTCAGGGAGAGACCAAGGCGCAGCGTGATGAACGAACATACTTTAATTAGTTAAAGTGTAAACACAATACAAAACAAGAAACGACTCGTGAAGTCCACGGTATCAAAGACCGAACACGGAACAAAAACCCACAAACACAAAGGGAAAAACATACAGTTTAAATATGGCTCCCAATCAGAGACAACCAGCCAACAGCTGACACTCGTTGCCTCTGATTGGGAGTCACTCAGGTAAAACATAGAAATCAACAAACTAGAACCCCCAACATAGAAATAAACACATAGAATAAACACACCCTGGCTCAATAAATAGAGTCCCAGAGCCAGGGTGTGACACAGTCAGCTGGCTAGCTAGTTTCAACTGGAGACTCCAGATAAAGGTAAGTCAATAATAGAATCCGTTCCACATTGAGTGAGGCGGGTTGCAGGAAAGTATATTTTGTAGAAGGATGAAAAGTCTGATAGGGAAATATGTACGAAAAATACAAAAAAACAGGGTATTTACAGGCTATTTACAGACACACGACAAAAACAGAACTGCACTACTACGCCATCTTGGAACCATGCATATTTGGGTGTTGAACAGGGTATAGTGAAGACTCTGGTTGAGCATCCAGATTTTATTCTGGATTCAATAGATTTGAAAGTCAATGTTGGTGTTCCTCTCTTCAAATCATCTAGTTGCCAACTTTGGCCTATTTTATGCAGCTATTTAATGCAGCTTTAATGATTCCCATCCATTTGTTGTTGCCTTATTCGCTGGAGAGGCTAAGCCTGTGCCTGTGGATGATTACCTAAGTGATGTCCTGAGTTGAAGGTGCTTCTGTTTTCAGGTATCAATCTGACAGATCGTCATTACCATGTCACAATCAAAGCTTTTCTTTGTGATGCACCAGTGCAAGCTATGCTAAAATGCATCAAATCCCATACTGGATATTTTGCATGAGAAAGATGTCAGATTAAAAGCTGACATATGGAATTGTTTTACGATAGTCATACTATGGATCATGTAGCTATTTGGTTTAGAATTTTAGGACCCCCTTCACCCCTGTGACACTTGTGGGGGTTGTAGCGCAAAACGTGAGAATCTCCCCTTTCTATAGTGGTAATAGTTTGTAGGTCAAATCGTTCTGACGTTACGGACGTTTTCGTGAGAAGACCGATTTTCAGGATTTCTCATGGTCTGACAAACACCGCTCTAGCTCTGCCACCTTTCACCGCAGATGAGGAAGTGCGACATCGGCGGATGCGGTGGATTGAGACGCATCTGATGCAAGAAAAACCCAGATATCTCTGGCTTAAACTGATGGATGTTTTTATTATGTTACTTAGATTGACGCACCGGTGCAATAACCGACTCTAGGGGGTTGAACGAGTCCCTAAAACATGCAGACTGTCTTCCTCTCAGAAAACCAAGTTGTCAGAGGCTCTGATCTCCTTCCGAGGCTTATTGCCAAAATATTTTGCACGACAACCTCAGTCAATGGCAGAACTTTTTTTTTTTTTGCACTTTATGTCCCTCAGTGTAGCCATGTCAATTTTGCTGGATTCAGATAATGACAGGAGGAGGCATTACCTTATGCCAAACAGCTGCTGATGCACTTTGTTGAGATGAGCTAGAGAGTCTACGGTGCATGGATGTGATTCTTCCCGAATTCCAGATTTTCCATCCTAAAATCCTGACCCACATGAATCACGCATATCTTTAAGAAAAATATTTTTATTGCATTTGTGGTTCTTGAAAAACTGTTTTCCTCTTCCAAAAATCTTAGTCAATATGATTTTCACTGCCAGCCCTCCTGTTTCGCATAGTAAGAAATGTTGATACACCTGAGCTGGTTCGCCAGCTGACCGGGCAGCAGGCACTTGCTTGAGTGATTGACAACAAAAAAAATAATTGGCGCCTGGGTGTCTTATCATCACCTGCTGCTGCTGCGTTGGCTAGCTAACCACATTTCGACCAGTAAGGTGAATGTCGACAGATGGCTAACTCAGGTGAGTCAAATATATTTGTTTCTTTCTCTGTGTTTTGTGTACTGTGTGTGTATATTAGCTAGCTCTCTTAATTGGAACAACAGTTCACCTACTATCGATCGCCTGAACTGAGGTAACGTTTGCTTAGCTGGCTGTGTTAGCTAGCTAATGTTATCATACTTTGCAGACGGAAATGGTTGGTTCATAGTCATATGTATTATATTCAGCTTGGATTCATAAACCTGTTAAACAGCTAATGGTCATTTATTTTCTAACGATTAGAACAGTTACTAGCTAAACTAAATTCACGACAAGAGACTGATGGCAAGCTGCTGAGACGACAGACACAAAAGATGAAACGGGTGATATTATGCAAGCTAGTCTGAGTACCAGTCTATTTAGCTAGCTAATTGGCAATGACAATAAGTGGAATGTTAGCTAAAGAGACTAGTACTCAGACTAGCGATGAGCGGGTGAATACTGACTGTTGATGTTCTGTGTGTGAAAGTGCATTCAAGACGTCATAAAGACGGAGCTTCACAGTTCCTTTCTGGATATGGTAGCTTTAGAAAGTATACATTTTGTTTATCTTTATAAGACTGTCAACCCCTGGTGACTAAAGATGATGGTAGTAATGGCGCCGGAGAAGATGGCTGCCGTTTTACAGCCCTCTAACCAATTCTACTATTATGTGTGTTTTTTGGTGTTATTTGTAATTTATTCTGTACATAATGTTTCTTCTGGAAATCAGGACAGCGATTACTCAAATCATATTGGACAAATATTTTTTCTTCAACGAGTCGGAAGCGAAGGATATCATACAGACACCCGACAAGGCCCACATCCCCGTCATTCGCATGAGAAAGAGACGGAGATATCGTGGACGTAGGTCGGGCTGCCTTGTAAGGATCCGACGGTGAGCGAATAAACTGTCTCTTGCATCAATCCTATTAGCCAATGTTCAATCATTTGAAAATAAGGTAGACGACCTAAGATTACGGTTATCCTACCAACGGGACATTTAAAACTGTAATATCTTATGATTCACAGAGTCATGGCTGAACGACGACATTGATAACATACAGCTGGTGGGATATACGCTACATCGTCAGGATAGAACAGCTGACTCCGGTAAGACAAGGGGTGGCGGTCTGTGTATATTTGTAAACAACAGCTGGTGCAAAAAATCTAATACTAAGGAAGTCTCAAGGTTTTGCTCGCCTGAGGTGGAGTATCTCATGATAAGCTGTAGACCACACTATTTACCAAGATAGTTTTCTTCTATATTTTTCGTAGCTGTCTATATACCACGACAAACCAATGCTGGCACTAAGACTGCACTCAATGAGCTGTATAAGGCCATAAATAAACAGGAAAACGCTCATCCAGAGGCAGCGCTCCTAGTGGATGGGGACATTAATGCAGGGAAACTTAAATCCGTTCTACCTCATTTCTACCAGCATGTTAACTGTGCAACCATAGGAAATCAAACTCTAGACCACCTTTACTCCACACACAAAGACACATACAAAGCTCTCCCTCGCCCTCCATTTGGCAAATCTGACCATAACTCTATCCTCCTGATTCCTGCTTATAAGCAAAAAAAAACTAAAGCAGGAAGCACCAGTGACATGGTTAATAAAAAAGTTGTCAGATGACGCAGATGCTAAGCTACTGGACTGTTTTGCTAGCACAGACTGGAATATGTTCCGGGATTCTTCAGATAGCATTGAGGAGTACGCCACATCAGTCACTGGCTTCATCAATAAGTGCATCGATGACGTCGTACCCACAGTGACCGTACGTACATACCCCAACCAGAAACCATGGATTACAGGCAACATCCGCACTGAGCTAAAGGCTAGAGCTGCCGCTTTCAAGGAGCGGGACACTAACCCGGACGCTTATAAGAAATCCTGCTATGCCCTCCGACGAACCATCAAACAGGCAAAGAGTCAATAACGGACTAAGATTTAATCGTACTACACCGGCTCTGACGCTCGTCGGATGTGGCAGGGCTTGAAAACTATTACAGACTACAAAGGGAAGCACAGCCGCGAGCTGCCCAGTGACACAAGCTTACCAGATGAGTTAAATCACTTCTATGCTCACTTCGAGGCAAGCAACACTGAAGCATGCATGAGAGCACCAGCTGTTCCGGATGATTATGTGATCACGCTCTCCATAGCCGATGTGAGTAAGACTTTTAAGCAGGTCACCATTCACAAGGCCGCAGGGCCAGACGGATTACCAGGACATGTACTCTGAGTATGTGCTGACTAACTGGCAAGTGTCTTCACTGACATTTTCAACATGTCCCTGACTGAGTATGTAATACCAACTTGTTTCAAGCAGACCACCATAGTCCCTGTGCCCAAAGACACTAAGATAACCTGCCTAAATGACTACCGACCCGTAGCACTCACGTCTGTAGCCATGAAGTGCTTTGAAAGGCTTGTCATGGCTCACATCAACACCATTAACCCAGAAACCCTAGACACCCTAATTTGCATACCGCCCCAACAGATCCACAGATGATGCAATCTCTATTGCACTCCACACTGCCCTTTCCCACCTGGACAAGAGGAACACCTACGTGAGAATGCTATTCATTGACTACAGCTCAGCGTTCAACACCATAGTACCCTCAAAGCTCATCACTAAGCTAAGGATCCTGGGACTAAACACCTCCCTCTGCAACTGAATCCTGGACTTCCTGATGGGCCGCCCCCAGGTGGTAAGGGTAGGTAACAACACATCTGCCGCGCTGATCCTCAACACGGGGGCCCCTCAGGGGTGCGTGCTCAGTCCCCTCCTGTACTCCCTGTTCACCCATGACTGCATGGCCAGGCACGACTCCAACACCATCATTAAATTTGCTGACGACACAACAGTGGTAGGCCAGATCACCGACAATGATGAGACAGCCTATAGGGAGGAGGTCAGAGACCTGGCCGTGTGGTGCCAGGATAACAACCTCTCCCTCAACGTGATCAAGACAAAGGAGATGATTGTGGACTACAAGAAAAAAAAGAGGACTGAGCACGCCCCCATTCTCATCGACGGGGCTGTAGTGGAACAGGTTGAGAGCTTCAAGTTCCTTGGTGTCCATGTCACCAATGAACTATCATGGTCCAAACACACCAAGACAGTCGTGAAGAGCGCACAACAAAGCCTATTCCCCCTCAGGACACTGAAAAGATTTGGCATTGGTCCTCAGATCTTCAAAAAGTTCTACAGCTGCACCATCGAGAGCATCCTGACTGATTGCATCACCGCCTGGTATGGCAACTGCTCAGCCTCCGACCGCAAGGCACTACAGAGGGTAGTGCGTACGGCCCAGTACATCACTGGGGCCAAGCTTCCTGCCATCCAGGACCTCTATACCAGGCGGTGTCAGAGGAAGGCCCTCAAAATTGTCAAAGACTCCAACCACCCTAGTCATAGGCGGTACCGGAGCGCCAAGTCTAGGTCCAAAAGGCTTCTCAACAGCTTCTACCCCCAAGCCATAAGACTCCTGAACAGCTAATCATGGCTAACCGGACTATTTGCACTGCCCCCCACCCCCACCCAATCTTTTTACGCTGCTGCTACTCTGTTAATTATTCATGCATAGTCACTTTAACTCTACCACATGTACATATTACCTCAACTACCTCAACTAGCCGGTGCCCCCGCACATTGACTCTGCACCGGTACCCCCCTGTTTATAGCCTCCCTACTGTTATTTTATTTTACTTCTGCTCTTATTTTCTCAACACTTTTTTGTTGTTGTTGTTTTATTTTAATTTTTTTATTAAAAAAATTAATGCATTGTTGGTTAAGGGCTGTAAGTAAGCATTTCACAGAAATGTCTACACCTGTTGTATTCGGCGCATGTGGCAACCACAATTTGATTAGATTTTTTTATGATGATTCATAGACCCATAGGCTTAATTTTCAGACTTCAGTCAAGCCCTGTTTTCTATTGCCCCTTTGTGGACAGGACTGTTGGACTCTCCCCTCATAGAGAGATGAGGCCTCCTGTTGGACTCTCTCATCTCCTCTCTCAAAGATGTAGGAAGTAGTCCTGTCCTGTTTCTCTATTCCTGTAAACAAAAGATGTCATGGTTCATGTGTCACAATTCATGGTATTTCATGCTAGATTGCAGGAAATGTCTGTTTCAGGAGTTTAAAAAGCAAAAAGTGCTTCAATTCATTATGTGGGCAAAGCCCCCCTCCGGACCTCCCCCTCGCCATTCCTTACACAATTTTCCAGCGTTTTTCCCCAGACCCAATCACATCCCTACTGGTGATACATTTACAGTATACAATGTCTATGGTCTCACTCACTTGGCAGATGCTGCATTTCACAACTGCTCACTCAATGACCTTAATTGCTTACATCAAGAATAATATGCAAGATGGTTGCTTCCTCCTCCAGGACAAATATGTATTTGTGACGACTTCCTCGATTCGGTCTTATGTTGCAAAATTTGATTATTTTTTTTTACATTGGAGAAAAGTAGAGACTCAGAGCTACAAAATGGTATATCATACATTGCAGTTGAGGAACAATGGGAAAGTAATTCTGCTTTGTATGTTGATAATCTTTCTTTTGAGAAAATGTCCCTTGAATGTTTTGGTACACCTACTGGAAAGCTCTATTTTGTCTACACCTATTCAGCATTTTCACACCCTCTTAAGCCTTAGCTCTACCCATCTCTTTAATGATTATCTTGTGAGGCCATGCACTTAGCAGAGGAGTGAGTAAGGTAGTGTAGTAAACAACCAAAGATGTCAAGACTAAAAGTGGTGAAAATAGTAGCCAACAATAAGGAAAAACTCCAGGTAAAAACACACTTTATCTAGTCCTTGGCCTATATACTAATTGGACTTTGGTGCAGGTCATGTTGTTCTTCATATTACCGTCTCAGGTACACACACACTATATCAAATAAAATCATAGTTTATTTGTCACATGGTTACAGTAAAATGGTTACTTGCATATTTGCATAGTAGCAATACTCAATAATATAAAGTGTCCAGATAAAGACATTGAATATTTTATAATTATTAGATGATGCTTACACTTGTCTACATTCATGGGTCATGTGAAAGAAATGCTATAACCACCCCCCAGTCACATCTAGGTAAGTGGATGGTTTACTATTGTCTAGACATGTACACACGTTCATGAAATACAATAGATGGCCGTAATCACCCCCAGACACACCTGGCTAACTTGATGGGTCATGTAATCATCTGGCGAAGTGGAGTCTTTTATTTAGACGTAGCTACTAGCTAGCTGGCTAAACAATTAACCATAATCCCAACCCATACTACTAGCAATACAAACAGATTGTAATATCTAGCCACCATGCATGCTGAAATATGAATCTGCAGCTAGCTAAAGCTAACCAACTAAGTTCAATGTTAGCTGGCTAGCTAACATTAGGCTGTAACTAGAAATGCAACTGGCTTTCTGAGAAATAATATTACTACACATATCATACACATAACTTTAGCTAGCTAACCAGCAAGCTAACGTTCCCTAGCTAGCAAACATTACGCTAAAACTTGCAACAAAAACGACTTTCTGCCTAAATTAGAAATGTATAATATCTGAAAATGTATCTAGACTCTTACTGGTATACATGGATGAACGCTTCACGGCAGACTGGAACCCCTTTTAAGTAAGACATCCTGTGTTGTTTCCGTTTTGTTTGTACAGCTTGTTTGGCCCGAATTGTGTCAAGTCACTCCGGTTCACACTGACCGTGTGCAGAAAGTAGTCCATCTCAACTTTTTCCCACTGATCTTTGTCGATAGTGCCTGCTAAATTCAGGGCAGTAATGTTCTTGAGAGCTGGAGCAACACTTTTGCAGTTCTCCATGGCAAATGTTATATTTTTCAAAAAAGCCGCGGTAGCAAGGATTACAGTAAATTCAGAAAGTATTCAGACCCCTTGGCTTTTTCCAGATTATGTTATATTCTAAAATGGGTTAAATCATTTTTATCCCTCATCAATCTACACACAATACCCCATAATGACTAAGCAAAAACAGGTTTATAGAAATATTTGAAAATGTATTAAAAATAGAAAACTGAAATATCACATTTACATAAGTATTCAGACCCTTTACTCAGTACTTTGTTGAAGCACCTTTGGCAGCAATTACAGCCTCAAGTCTTCTTGGGTATGACGCTACAAGCTTGGCATAACTGCATTTGGAGAGTTTCTCCCATTCTTCTCTGCAGATCCTCTCAAGCTCTGTCAGGTTGGATGGGGAGCATCGCTGCACAGCTATTTTCAGGTCTCTCCAGAGATGTTCAGGTTCAAGTCCAGGCTCTGGAAGGGCCACTCAAGAGTCCCGAAGCCACTCATTCATTGCTTGGCTGTGTGCTTAGGGTCATTGTCCTGTTGGAAGGTCAACCTTCGCCCTAGTCTGAGGTCCTGAGCACTCTGGAGCAGGTTTGCATCAAGGATCTCTCTGTACTTTGCTGCGTTCATCTTTCCCTCGATCCTGACTAGTCTCCCAGTCCCTGCTGCTGAAAAACATCCCCAGAGCATGATGCTGCCACCACCATGCTTCAACGTAGGGATGGTGCCAGATTTCCTCCAGACGTGACACTTGGCATTCAGGCCAAAGAGTTTTGGCAAACTCCAAATGGGCTTTCATGTGCCTTTTACTGAGGAGTGGCTTCCGTCTGGCCACTCTACCATAAAGGCCTGATTGGTGGAGTGCTGCAGAGACGGTTGTCCTTCTGGAAGGTTCTCCCATCTACACAGAGGAACTCTGGAGCTCTGTCAGAGTGACCATCGGGTTCTTGGTCACCTCCCTGACCATGGCCCTTCTCCCCCGATTGCTCAGTTTGGCCAGGCGACCAGCTCTAGGGAGAGTCTTGGTGGTTCCAAACTTCTTCCATTTAAGAATGATGGAGGCCACTGTGTTCTTGGGGACCTTCAATGCTGCAGACATTTTTTGTTACCCTTCCCCAGATCTGTGCCTCGACACAATCCTGTCTTGTAGCTCTAGCATAATTCCTTCGATCTCATGGCTTGGTTATTGCTCTGACATGCACTGTCAACTGTGGGACCTTATATAGACAGGTGTGTGCCTTTGCAAATCAAGTCCAATCAATTGAATTTACCACACCAATCAAGTTGTAGAAACATCTCAAGGATGATCAATGGAAACAGGATGCACCTGAGCTCAATTTCGAGTCTCAGAGCAAAGGGTCTGAATACATATCTAAATGAGGTATTTCTGTTTATATTTTTTATAAATTTGCTAAGAAATCTAAAAGCCTGTTTGCTTTGTCATTATGGGGTATTGTGTGTAGAGAAATAACGTATGTAATCGATTGTAGAATAAGGCTATAACATAACAAAATGTGGAAAAGGTCAAGGGGGTGTGAATACTTTTCGAGTGCACTGTATCTACACATACTGAGCAGCTCATGTTATAGACAGAAGCATGCTACATGGCAGACCAATCTGAACTCATCTCTCAGCATGTCCAGCCCATCCATTATCTCATCCAATCATGACTAACGGGAAGATTCCTGTCTTTTTCCGTAGCTAACCCGCCTAGATTCGTAATTTAACAATCTTATTTGTGTCAGACCGGCTCGATTCGGTTTTATGTAGCAAAATTTGAAATTGTGTTTTTTACATTGGATAAAAGTAGTTACTCAAACCTAGAAAATTGTATATCATACATTACAGTTGAGGAACAATGGGAATGTAATTCGGCTTTGAAAGTTGATAAACGTGTAACCCCACTTTTGAGAAATGGCCCTTGAATGTTTTGTTATACCTGCTGGAGAGTTCTTCATCTACAGTCGTGGTCAAAAGTTTTGAGAATGACACAAATATTAATTTTCACAAAGTCTGCTGCCTCAGTTTTTATGATGGAAATTTGCATATACTCCAGAATTTTATGAAGAGTGATCAGATGAATTGAAATTAATTGCAAAGTCCCTCTTTGCCATGAAAATGAACTTAATCCCAAAAAAACATTTCCACTGCATTTCAGCCCTGCCACTTAAGGACCAGCTGCCATCATGTCAGTGATTCTCTTGTTAACACAGGTGAGAGTGTTGACGAGGACAAGGCTGGAGATCACTCTGTCATGCTGATTGAGTTAGAATAACAGAACCATTTATCGGATCATCAAGAACGTCAAGGAGATAGGTTCAATTGTTGTGAAGAAGGCGTCAGGGCGCCCAAGAAAGTCCAGCAAGCGCCAGGACCGTCTCCTAAAGTTGATTCAGCTGCGGGATCGGGGCACCACCAGTGCAGAGCTTGCTCAGGAATGGCAGCAGGCAGGTGTGAGTGCATCTGCACGCACAGTGAGGCGAATACTTTTGTAGGATGGCCTGGTGTCAAGAATGGCAGCAAGGAAGCCACTTCTCTCCAGGACAAACATCAGGGACAGACTGATATTTTGCAAAAGGTACAGGGATTGGACTGCTGAGGACTGGGGTAAAGTCATTTTCTCTGATGAATCCCCTTTCCGATTGTTTGGGGTATCCAGAAAAAAAGCTTATCCGGAGAAGACAAGGTGAGCGCTACCATCAGTCCTGTGTCATGCCAACAGTAAAGCATCCTGAGACCATTCATGTGTGGGGTTGCTTCTCAGTCAAGGGATTGGGCTCACTCACAATTTTTCTAAGAACACAGCCATGAATAAAGAATGGTACCAACACATCCTCCGAGAGCAACTTCTCCCAACCATCCAAGAACAGTTTGGTGACGAACAATGCCTGTTCCAGCATGATGGAGCACCTTGCCATAAGGCAAAATTGATAACTAAGTGGCTCGGGGAACAAAACATCGACATTTTGGGTCCATGGCCAGGAAACTCCCCAGACCTTAATCCCATTGAGAACTTGTGGTCAATCCTCAAGAGGCGGGTGGACGAACACAAACCCACAAATTCTGACAAACTCCAAACATTGATTATGCAGGAATGGGCTGCCATCAGTCAGGATGTGGCCCAGAAGTTAATTGACAGCATGCCAGGGCGGATTGCAGAGGTCTTGAAAAAGAAGGGTCAACACTGCAAATATTGACTCTTTACAGAAATGTAATGTAATTGTCAATAAAAGCCTTTCAAATCAAATCAAATCAAATTTTATTGGTCACATGCGCCGAATACAACAGGTGCAGACATTACAGTGAAATGCTTACTTACAGCCCTTAACCAACAGTGCATTTATTTTAAACAAAAAAGTAAGAATAAAACAACAACAAAAAAGTGTTGAGAAAAAAAGAGCAGAAGTAAAAATAAAGTGACAGTAGGGAGGCTATATATACAATAGAATAAAGTGACAGTAGGGAGGCTATATATACAGGGGGGTACCGTTGCATAGTCAATGTGCGGGGGCACCGGCTAGTTGAGGTAGTTGAGGTAATATGTACATGTGGGTAGAGTTAAAGTGACTATGCATAAATACTTAACAGAGTAGCAGCAGCGTAAAAAGTATGGGGTGGGGGGGCAGTGCAAATAGTCCGGGTAGCCATGATTAGCTGTTCAGGAGTCTTATGGCTTGGGGGTAGAAGCTGTTGAGAAGTCTTTTGGACCTAGACTTGGCACTCCGGTACCGCTTGCCGTGCGGTAGCAGAGAGAACAGTCTAAGACTAGGGTGACTGGAGTCTTTGACAATTTTGAGGGCCTTCCTCTGACACCGCCTGGTATAGAGGTCCTGGATGGCAGGGAGCTTTGCCCCTGTGATGTACTGGGCCGTACGCACTACCCTCTGTAGTGCCTTGCGGTCAGAGGCCAAGCAGTTGCCATACCAGGCGGTGATGCAACCAGTCAGGATGCTCTCGATGGTGCAGCTGTAGAATTTTTTGAGGATCTGAGGACCCATGCCAAATCTTTTTAGTCTCCTGAGGGGGAATAGGCTTTGTCGTGCCCTCTTCACGACTGTCTTGGTGTGTTTGGACCATGATAGTTTGTTGGTGATGTGGACACCAAGGAACTTGAAGCTCTCAACCTGTTCCACTACAGCCCCATCGATGAGAATGGGGGCGTGCTCAGTCCTCTTTTTTTTCCTGTAGTCCACAATCATCTCCTTTGTCTTGGTCACGTTGAGGGAGAGGTTGTTGTCCTGGCACCACACGGCCAGATCTCTGACCTCCTCCCTATAGGCTGTCTCATCGTTGTCGGTGATCAGGCCTACCACTGTTGTGTCGTCGGCAAACTTAATGATGGTGTTGGAGTCGTGCCTGGCCATGCAGTCATGGGTGAACAGAGAGTACAGGAGGGGACTGAGCACGCACCCCTGAGGGGCCCCCGTGTTGAGGATCAGTGTGGCAGATGTGTTGTTACCTACCCTTACCACCTGGGGGCGGCCCGTCAGGAAGTCCAGGATCCAGTTGCAGAGGGAGGTGTTTAGTCCCAGGATCCTTAGCTTAGTGATGAGCTTTGAGGGCACTATGGTGTTGAATGCTGAGCTGTAGTCAATGAATAGCATTCTCAAGTAGGTGTTCCTCTTGTCCAGGTGGGAAAGGGCAGTGTGGAGTGCGATAGAGATTGCATCATCTGTGGATCTGTTGGGGCGGTATGCAAATTGGAGTGGGTCTAGGGTTTCTGGGATTATGCTGTTGATGTGAGCCATGACCAGTCTTTCAAAGCACTTCATGGCTACAGACGTCAGTGCCACGGGTCGGTAGTCATTTAGGCAGGTTATCTTAGAGTTCTTGGGCACGGGGACTATGGTGGTCTGCTTGAAACATGTTGGTATTACAGACTCAGTCAGGGACATGTTGAAAATGTCAGTGAAGACACTTGCCAGTTGGTCAGCACATGCTCGGAGTACACGTCCTGGTAATCCGTCTGGCCCTGCGGCCTTGTGAATGTTGACCTGCTTAAAAGTCTTACTCACATCGGCTACGGAGAGCGTGATCACATAGTCGTCCGGAACAGCTGGTGCTCTCATGCATGCTTCAGTGTTGCTTGCCTCGAAGCGAGCATAGAAGTGGTTTAGCTCGTCTGGTAGGCTTGTGTCACTGGGCAGCTCGCGGCTGTGCTTCCCTTTGTAGTCTGTAATAGTTTTGACACTTTGACACTTATGGAATGCTTGTAATTATACTTCAGTATACCATAGTAACATCTGACAAAAATATCAAAAAACACTGAAGCAGCAAACTTTGTGAAGACCAATACTTGTGTCATTCTCAAAACTTTTGACCATGACTGTACACCCATTCTGTCACGCCCTGGCTCTGGGGACACTGTTATGTTGAGCCAGGGTGTGTAGATCTATGTGTTGTTTTTCTATGTCGGGAGTCTATGTATGGTATTTCTGTGTTGGCCAGAGTGGTTCCCAATCAGAGGCAACGAGTGTCAGCTGTGGCTGGTTGTCTCTGATTGGGAGCCATACTTATAGAGGCTGTTTTCCAACATTAGTTGTGGGATCTTGTTTCAAGTTGGTTTGTGTTAGACCGTGAACTGTCACGTTATCGTTTGTGTTTATTTTGTCGTAATATCGCTAAATAAAGAGTATGTTTGCCTGCAACGCTGCGCCTTGGTCCTCCTCTCTTACCGACGATCGTGACAGACGATCCCACCAAGACTGGACCAAGCAGCGTGTCCAGGAGCCATCGCCAGGGGAGTCGCTAGCAGATCTCCGTGGCAACCTCGACTGGGTCAAGCCTAATGAAGAGCAGAGAGGGTGGACTTGGGAACAGTGGAGGAAGAGTCTCGACTGGGTCAAACCAAATGAAGAGCAGAATGGCTGGAGTTGGAAGCAGAAGAGCGAGAGTTGGGCGAGAACAATAGAGGCCTGGCCCACGGGGAGGAGAGACCCCCAGAATTTTTTTAGGGGGGGGGCTCACGACGTGGACTTCGGGGCAGCAGGAGGCCGCGATAGAGCGGTCCAGCGGGTTGGCAGAGGAGGCCGCCAGGTTACGGGGGCCACTGGTATTAAAGGGGAAGGAAAGTGTGGAGGCACGGCGAGAGGTACTGGGGTGTGTTACCAGTCCGGTCCGGCCCATTCCTGATCCCTGCATAGGGCCAGTGGTGTGTGTCCCCAGTACGGTCCGGCCTGTTCCTGTTCCTCGCATCAGGCCAATGGTGCGCGTCGCCAGCCCGGCCCGTCCTGTTCCTGCTCTCCGCACCAGGTCAATGGTGCGCGTCGCCAGCCCGGTCCGGCCCTTTCCAGCTCCCCGCACCAAGCCAATGGTGCGCGTCGCCAGCCCGGTCCGGCCCTTTCCTGCTCCCCGCACCAAGCCAATGGGGCGCGTCGCCAGCCCGGCCCGTCCTGTTCCTGCTCTCCGCACCAGGTATATGGTGCGCGTCGCCAGCCCGGTCCGGTCCTTTCCTGCTCCCCGCACCAAGCCAATGGGGCGCGTCGCCAGCCCGGTCCGGCCCGCTCCTGCTCCCCACACCAAGCCAGTGGTGTGCGTCGTCAGTCCGGCACGGCCCGTGCCTGTTCCCCACACCAAGCCAGTGGTGTGCGTCGTCAGTCCGGCACGTCCCGTGCCTGTTCCACCGGTGCCTGGTCCGGCACCGGTCAGATGCTTCACGCCGGAGCTAGAGCAATCCGCTCCACCAGTGTGCAGTCCAGCTCCGGCCAGCGGGGTCAGACCGGACCAGGGGTACTTTGGGGGGTTGGAGAGGGAGCGGGGATCAGGCCCGGAGCCGGATCCGCCGCCTAGGCGGAGTGCCCACCCGGTCCCTCCCCTGTGGTATTTGGTTGACGCGGTCGGAGTCCGCGCCTTTAGGGGGGGGTACTGTCACGCCCTGGCTCTGGGGACACTGTTATGTTGAGCCAGGGTGTGTAGATCTATTTGTTGTTTTTCTATGTCGGGAGTCATGGTATGGTATTTCTGTGTTGGCCAGAGTGGTTCCCAATCAGAGGCAACGAGTGTCAGCTGAGGCTGGTTGTCTCTGATTGGGAGCCATACTTATAGAGGCTGTTTTCCCACATTAGTTGTGGGATCTTGTTTCGAGTTGGTTTGTGTTAGACCGTGAACTGTCACGTTATCGTTTGTGTTTATTTTGTCGTAATATCGCTAAATAAAGAGTATGTTTGCCTGCAACGCTGCACCTTGGTCCTCCTCTCTTACCGACGATCGTGACACATTCAGCATTGTTCACACCCTCTTAAGCCTTAGCCCCACCCATCTCTTTAAGGAGTCACATGTGAGGCCATGTACTAAACAACCAAAGATTTCAAGACTAAAGGCTGGTTTATACTACATCTATCGACATGTCTGTAGACAGCTGTCGCAGTGACATCATGAACATTCTATTGTCGTCCGACATCAAACTTGTCGTTATGAATAAGCATAAACACAAAAACTACAGGCTGCATGACATCAGCTGCCTGGTGGTCTCAAATAGCATACCTGTTGTGTTTTAACACCAATAAACCCATCCATTTAAAAATGAATTTAGTATATGTCAATCTAGAAACCCAGGCAACTAAAAGCAACTTTCTAATCATTGTTTTGGTTCGTTTCTAGCTTGTTAGCTAGCTAGCTAACATTAAATTAGTTGGCTAGACAGTTCAAATAATGACCATATCATATAGCTGAAAATGTCTTCACTTTAGCTAATTTGTATTAATTATTAAAGGAAAATAAACTCACAACAATATCATTATTTACAAGTTAATGGCGAGCCAATTGTGAGTATGACAAAATAAAAGCAGGGCATTCTACCCGAGAATTTTTGAATTTGGACACTGTCTCGTTGGTATAACATTATTTCCTAATTTGGCTTTGGTGCAGGTCATGTTCTTAACATTACTGCCTCTGGTAAACACATACTATATCAAATAAAATCTATGTTTATTTGTCACATGCACAGGATACAGAAGGTGTAAACGATACAGTGAAATAGTTACTTGCATAGTGGATTCTTTTGTTTAGACATGTTGCTAGCTAGCTAAACAATGAACCATAATCCCAACTCTTAACGTTACTACCCTGCATGAATCTGCAGGTAGCTTACCAACCCGTTTCAATGTTAGCTAGCAAGCAATGCAAATGGCTCTGTGATACAAATAATATTACTACACAGATCATACACGTAACGTTAGCTAGCGAGCCAGCAAGCTAACGTTAGCTAGATAGCTAACAGTATTCTTTAACTTCCAATGCAAACAACTTTCTGAAAAAAATAGAAACGTATAATATCTTAAAATGTAGCTAGCTAGACTCTCTTACCCGTATACATGGATGAACGCTTCTCCCTCTCTCTCACAGATGCCATGGTTGCCCTTAGTTTGAAGATGTAATACGAAGACAGGTGTTTTATACAATAGCCTTCTGTTTGTTCTCTTTTCAACTCCCTCTGCATATTTGCAATCAAACGGCAGCATTTTCTCCAACTCCTTAGCTATCATACTCTGCTTCCACCAGGCATTCCACTGAATTCAATCCCCGATCCTCCAGAAAGCCGCGTTAGAAAGGTTTACCTAGACATACTAACCAGCTCATGCTATAGACAGAAGGGTGCCTCATGGCAGACCAATCCGAACTCATCTCTCGGCATGTCCAGCCCATCCATTATCTCAGCCAATCATGGCTAGCAGGAAGGTTCCGGTCTTTTTCCGTGGCTAAACCAACTAGGCTCGTAATTAACAATTTCATTCGTGTTTACAGATGGCATACAAGTTTGTTATTAAGGCACATGAAAGTTCACTTCTTCCACAAGGCATTTCTGCCCAAAAAAGCATTTCGATAAAAAAATATGTTTTACGTACAAATGCCTCTTCTGTGAATTAATGACGCACGACATAAGCCTAGTTTCCTAAACTAGTCACATTTACAGATGGCATACAAGTTTGTTGTTAAGGCACATGAAAATTCACATGTTCCAGAAGGCATTTCTGCCAAAACGAATTTTGATTAAACAAAACAACAACAACGTTCAAATGCCTCTCCTGTGAATAAGTGACTTGCGACATACTTGAAACGGATCACATTTGTCAAAGAACTAAGAGACAATGGAAACCTTGTCTGTGATGTCATTCACCATATTCAAACTGACAACTTTTTTATTCTTCCATGTGCCTTCAAAGACTTCAACATCATAAGTATCTCAAATATCTGCAAACGCAAAATACGTTATTTATCCCGAGGACCTCATCAGCAAGGCTGTGTGTCTGCCCTATCATAGGTAATACACAATGATCCCTCTGTTTCACAGTTTTGCCAAGTAAGATCAGGTTTGCAATTATGCCTTATATTGTCTAATAATGTATATTTTCCCAGGTTCTAATCTCAGAGGATGTGGGCCAGAGCAGTGTATATGGAAAATGAGAAGGAAGTAGGTGTTATTCCAGAGCACTGGATCAAAGACAACTCTGTGGTGGCCCCAAATAAAAATGACAAAGCAATAAAGGATTGGTCCACACTCTCTCTGAAATGGAGGTCATTTCAGCTTCTGAGGAGAAATATACTTGAAAATTCAATAAGTAAAAACTGCTGGTTGTTAAAAATGGCTGTTAAATTGTTTGAATCCTCACCCCACCATTCAGAATCAAAACAGCAATGTGAAGACGTCGAAATTTCCCGAAGCCTGTGAAGTGAAGATATCCAAGAGAAACTGAAAAATAACTACATTCAAATAATTTATAACTGGTATGTTTAAACACACATTGACAGTTTGTGTACATACAATTTACTTGGTATGGTTTTTATTCTGTATATTGTTGTGTGTTTAGAATTGCATGAGGAATGTACTCTCCCACCTCCAGCCACTACTTCCCAAACTGAATCACTCCATGTTTCACCATTGTTAGTGTAGTGAAACAAATGTGAAACTGAGCTGAAATCCGTCTGGATTTCCATGCTAGGTGGTAGGGACTTGGGAGGTTGTTGTAGAATCTTTGGTTTCAAGTTTGGTAACGTCTTTAGGTTGACTTTTTTAAAGTCTTCTTCCACTTCGATAAACCTTAAACAGATGACAAATGTGTAGAAAAATGCTTGATGTTATTTTACATTTGCATGTTTATTTTCAGGCAAAGATCTACCCAAATCCCAACCAAAATATGCCCCGACACATTAGAACCTGTCACTGCTACCAAGAAGCAAAAGGCTAAAACACAGCACAAGCAATCAAGTAATCAAGTAATGACTGTGAGGACGACCCTTCTCAACATAAGCCAACTCCTTATGCTTGATCGTTGTATTTGAGAAAGGTATTGTAATTGTAAAATCAATTGGCATGATGTTGTCCAATCTTTTACTACAGAGATTTTTCTGTGTAGTAAGGTGTTTGTTTCACCTTCGCAAAAGGCAGGAATCGTGGTCACAGGCAGGCAATGGTCATACACAGGCAGGCAAACAGGCAGGAGAATCAAAAACTAGGACTAAAGGCTATAACTGGTTCTCACAAACGAGCTAGGAAAAGGCTTAGTAGAGTCAAAACAAACAATACCTCACAAGGCACAAACAGAATGAACTGAACTAAATAAGGAGCTAATGAGACCAGGTGAGTAACAAACACAGGTGAAATCAATGAACAAAAATGAAAGACAGGGCTACGTTCAAGAACACAAAGAAACAGGGCTATGTTCAAGAACATAAGGTTGACTAAGAAAATAAATACAGAACCTTACAATGTTATTTTACACTTGCATGTATAATTTGTTTAGGCCTACCCAAGTCCCAACTAAAATCTGCTCTGATGCGCCAGAAAATCTGTGCCAGTGCCACTAAGAAGCAAAATGTTAAAACGCCCTGCCAGCCACCAAGTATTGGTGGTGAGGGGAATGGCAAACTAAAACACCACACAAGCCACCAAGTGTTGGGATGGAGAAACGGCAAACTAAAATGCTGTGGAAGCCACCAAGCGACTATAGTGAAGAGGATCCTTCACAACGTAAGCCAACGCCTTATTCTCATTCTTGATCTATGTATTTGGGAAAGGTATTCTAATTGAACCAAGAATTGCCATGATGTTGTCCAATATTTTACTGCAGAGAATCTTGAGCCTTCATGCTCCAGGGATAGGTAATGTGGGAGACCGAGGTCTCCTTCTGCCTCTTCAGATGAGATCCCCCTCACCAAAGAGCTGCAAAGGCTCAGACCCTTTTAATATGCCGAAAGCAAGTATGAGACATTTCTTTTTAAACCATTTTTAAATATATATATTGAAATTAGGTTGATATATTTGGAAGTGAACAAATATAAAACTACTTTGTTTCAGAATTTAAAAAAAAGAGTCCTATATCTTCTTTGTGAGGTCCATGACCTTTTAAAGGACAGTCGCTTGAGTCCAGTTGAGGAATTCGACTTCAACCTGAACGAGACTGAGAAAGATTTGTCAAAGATGGAAGAGCAGCTAATGGAGAATGATTTTCCCAAAAATATGGTGAGAAATTAAAAGCATCAAATATATATTTTTTGTGGGTTTTTTGTACAGTGAGGGAAAAAAGTATTTGATCCCCTGCTTATTTTGTACGTTTGCCCACTGACAAAGAAATGATCAGTCTATAATTTTAATGGTAGGTTTATTTGAACAGTGAGAGACAGAATAACAAAAAAAAATGTTATAAATTGATTTGCATTTTAATGAGGGGAATAAGTATTTCACCCCTCTCAATCAGAAAGATTTCTGGCTCCCAGGTGTCTTTTATACAGGTAACGAGCTGAGATTAGGAGCACACTCTTAAAGGGAGTGCTGCTAATCTCAGTTTGTTACCTGTATATAAGACACCTGTCCACAGAAGCAATCAATCAATCAGATTCCAAACTCTCCACTATGGCCAAGACCAAAGAGCTCTCCAAGGATGTCAGGTACAAGATTGTACTCCTGAGTGGCGCAGTGGTCTAAGGCACTGCATCGCAGTGCTAACTGTGCCACTAGAGATCCTGGTTCGAATCCAGGCTATGTTGCAGCCGGCCGCGACCGGGAGACTCATGGGCGGCGCACAATTGGCCCAGCGTCGTCCAGGGTAGGGGAGGGAATGGCCGGCAGGGATGTAGCTCAGTTGATAGAGCATGGCGTTTGCAATGCCAGGGTTGTGGGTTCGATTCCCACGGGGGGCCAGTATAAAAAAATATGTATTCACTAACTGTAAGTTGCTCTGGATAAGAGCGTCTGCTAAATGACTAAAAATGTAAAAATGTAAAAAAAATTGTAGACCTACACAAGGCTGGAATGGGCTACAAGACAAACACAAAATAACTGTCAATCTCCCTCGGCCTGGGGCTCCATGCAGGGTCTCACCTCGTGGAGTTGCAATGATCATGAGAACGGTGAGGAATCAGCCCAGAACTACACGGGAGGATCTTGTCAATGATCTCAAGGCAGCTGGGACCATAGTCACCAAGAAAACAATTGGTAACACACTACGCCGTGAAGGACTGAAATCCTGCAGCACCCGCAAGGTCCCCCTGTTCAAGAAAGCACATATACAGGCCCGTCTGAAGTTTGCCAATGAACATCTGAATGATTCAGAGGAGAACTGGGTGAAAGTGTTGTGGTCAGATGAGACGAAAATGGAGCTCTTTGGCATCAACTCAACTCGCCGTATTTGGAGGAGGAGGAGGAATGCTGCCTATGACCCCAAGAATACCATCCCCACCGTCAAACATGGAGGTGGAAATATTATGCTTTGGGGGTGTTTTTCTGCTAAGGGGACAGGCAACTTCACTGCATCAAAGGGACGATGGACAGGGCCATGTACCGTCAAATCTTGGGTGAGAACCTCCTTCCCTTAGCCAGGGCATTGAAAATGGGTCGTGGATGGGTATTCCAGCATGACAATGACCCAAAACACACGGCCAAGGCAACAAAGGAGTGGCTCAAGAAGTAGCACATTAAGGTCCTGGAGTGGCCTAGCCAGTCTCCAGACCTTAATCTCATAGAACATCTGTGGAGGGAGCTGAAGGTTCGAGTTGCCAAACATCAGCCTCGAAACCTTAATGACTTGGAGAAGATCTGCAAAGAGGAGTGGAACAAAATCCCTCCTGAGATGTGTGCAAACCTGGTGGCCAACTACAAGAAACGTCTGACCTCTGTGATTGCCAACAAGGGTTTTGCCACCAAGTACTAAGTCAGTACTAAGTTGCAGAGGGTCAAATACTTATTTCCCTCATTAAAATGCAAATCAATTCATAACATTTTTGACATGCATTTTTCTGGATTTTTTTGTTGTTATTCTGTCTCTCACTGTTCAAATAAACCTACCATTAAAATTAGAGACTGATCATGTCTTTGTCAGTGGGCAAACGTACAAAATCAGCAGGGGATCAAATATTTTTTTCCCTCACTGTATATCTAATTTGTTTCCAGATGCTTGTGGCAGAAATGCATTTTTTGCTTTTTATATTTTTGGGGGGCGTGTACATCTCTTTTGTGGTGCAATAAATGAAAATGTGAACCGTTCTTGACTTTGACATTTTTTTGGCATAACTGTTTTTACATGGACAAACGTTTACGCAATGCTGTTCCAGGTTACTGCTCTAATGGTGTTACACATAAGGACAATAACCAACAATAGTATAGATCCTAAATCGTGAAGATACATTTTGCACCATGAGTAGAATTGTATTACACATATCAGGGTGCTTTGCAAGAGTGTGCAACATCAGAAAGGTCCTGGCTGATATATATTTTTTCCTATTCTTAGCTGAGGCTCTTATCCTTATGTATTGTAAAGAAGCCTACATCACAAAATGGCAACTACTTCTAAAAATCTAATCACACTTCATGGATTGGTGATAATCCCAGATGAATTCATGGTGTTTTGGTCAAATCAGATCGCAATGTGTTCTCAACCTCACTCCAACATTTAAATGTAGTTGATTAGTCGAGTATAATTTTCATACTCAATATTAAAGACATAAAAAAATAACTGTTGGTTGTCTTGTTGAGTATGCGAATAAAGGTAGAATTCTTATTGATAAACGTCTCAACCAAATATTAACCAAATGACCACGTTGAAATGACTAGGTTTGCCCAGTGGGTAGGCCCCCAATCATAATAAAAACACAACCATTAAGCATTTCCAAATCAAAATGTACAACTATTATGTCCCATTGCAAACATATTTTATCACTTTCAGCAAACAAAGTACCCTGTGATCATTTTTAAAGACCTAGCTAACAGCAAGCAAGCTGCAAAAAAGTGGCACTCACCAAATGATGATCATTTGAAACTTCTTGTTGGAAGTTTATCTTGAAGGGCAAAATTAACAAATTAGCAAAAACATCCTCCTCGATAACACTGGTGGCTGCAGCCACTGATCACTACAACTGAAGCTAGCTAGACCGTGGGAAAACTAGGCTACTGCTCGAGCTCGCAGGAGTGACATGTCTAGGCCTTAGAGAAGGTGGAAGTTTATTTTGTAAAAATGATTCCACCCATTGTCAAAATGTGATTGGCTGATGCCGACTGTCTAGCTTCTGAGGGCCCAGCCAATGGCTGACCTGGATAGCTAGATTTTATTCCAGAGAGACCAGTAAAGGAAAATCCTAATTGGATCTTTTTTATTTTCAGTGTTAACCCTTCCCTTTCCAACACAAACTGAAGAGATTAAATCAGAATTTAATATATATCCATTCATTTCATGTTTACAAGTTATATGCTTGTTATGATCTGTAAGGGGCATGACATCTAGGGTTTAATATTTTCCCTGTATTTTACAAATGTTCCATCACGAGAATAAATCACTTTTCTCCTAGGTAACCCGGTATTTCCCGACAAAATTGGAAGTGTTATTCAAAAGCATATAAATAGCCTATGTCTGGATTTGATTAGAGCTTTGATCGAATATTAAAGCCTGATGCTACCTGAGCCTGATGAGCCATACATTAAATATGTTTTATGAGTCCTACATTAAATACATTTTATGAGCACAAGCCCAATAAAGCCCAAATGGTTGTGCCTTTATCCAATACATACATGATAAATAGGCTACTGCACATTATACACGACAGAAAAACATAAAAGCCCATAGATGTAGCTAGCTATATGCTCTCTTGGGTAAATAAATGAAACAATTTGCTTGAATAATATAGGACAAAAATTAGATGCAGACAGCATTTACTTCTCTTCACGAAGATTGAATGGTTATGGGTCTGAATAAATAACTGCTATAGCCTACCACCATCACGCATTCGCTCTTCTTTCAAGCTACCCGTGAGTTCTATTGGCTGCTGTTTTTAACATTCAGAAAACAAGAGATTGCATTACTCTTCGGATTGTCTATGGTATAAGAAATGTAAAAAAAAGTCCAGTAAGCTAATCTAGTGTAGCTTTTCCTGCATGGGACTCCAAGAGCTAAGGAGCGTTTTTTAAGGAGAGAGGCCAACGGAGCACAGCTGCGTGGGTATTGCGCAAGAGGCAGAGGTTAGCTAGAAGCTTATTATGCATACCCCATCATTCAGTAGCTAAATATATGGCTAATACTGCAATGGATTTATTACTTGAAAGAGGTAGACTAGGACACACACACACACACACACACACACACATATATATATACAGTACCAGTCAAAAGTTTGGACACACCTACTCATTCAAGGGTTTTTATTTATTTTTGCTATTTTCTACATTGTAGAATAGTAGTGAAGACATCAACACTATGAAATAACACATATGGAATCATGTAGTAACCAAAAAAGTGTTAAACAAATCAAAATATATTTTATATTTGAGGTTCTTCAAATAGCCCCCCTTTGGCTTGATGACAGCTTTACACACTCATAGCATTCTCTCAACCAGCTTCACCTGGAATGCTTTCCCAACAGTCTTGAAGGAGTTCCCACATATGCTGAGCACTTGTTGGCTGCTTTTCCTTCACTCTGCCGTCCGGTTGTGGAGTCCAGGTGATCTGATGCTGCACTCCATCACTCTCCTTCTTGGTAAAATAGCCCTTACAGAGCCTGGAGGTGTGTTGGGTCATTGTCCTGTTGAAAAACAAATGATAGTCCCACTAAGCCCAAACCAGATGGGATGGCTTATCGCTGCAGAATGCTGTGGTAGCCATGCTGGTTAAGTATGCCTTGAATTCTAAATAAATCACAGACAGTGTCACCAGCAAAGCACCCCCACACCATAACACCTCCACCTCCATGCTTTACGGTGGGAACTACACATGCGGAGATCATCCATTCACCTACTCTGCGTCTCATAAAGTTACGCGGTTGGAACCAAAAATCTCAAATTTGGACTCCAGAACAAAGGACAAATTTCCACCGGTCTAATGTCCATTGCTTGTGTTTCTTGGCCAAGCACGTCTCTTCTTCTTATTGGTGTCCTTTAGTAGTGGTTTCTTTGCCGCAATTCGACCATGAAGGTCTGATTCACACAGTCCCCTCTGAACAATTGATGTTGAGATATGTCTGTGACTTTGGGCTGCAATTTCTGAGGCTGGTAACTCTATTGAACTTATCCTCTGCAGCAGAGGTAACTCTGGGTCTTCCATTCCTGTGGCAGTCCTCATGAGAGCCAGTTTCTTCATAGAGCTTTATTGTTTTTGTGACTGCACTTGAAGAAACTTTCAACGTTTTTGAAATGTTCCGTATTGACTGACCTTCATGTCTTAAAGTAATGATGGACTGTCATTTCTCTTTGCTTATTGGAGCTGTTCTTGCTATCTTCTGTACACCTCCGCTACCTTGTCACAACACAACTGATTGGCTCAAACGCATTAAGAAGGAAAGAAATTCCACAAATTAACTTTTAACAAGACACACTTTTTAATTGAAATGAATTCCAGGTGACTAAGTCATGAAGCTGGTTGAGAGAATGCCAATAGTCTGCAAAGCTGTAATCAAAGCAAAGGGTGGCTATTTGAAGAATCTCAAACATAACATTTATTTTGATTTGTTTAACAATTTTTTAGTTACTACGTGATTGCATATGTGTTATTTCATAGTTTTGATGTCTTCACTATTATTCTACAATGTAAAAAATTATAAAAATAAAGAAAAACCCTTGAATGAGTAGGTGTGTCCAAACTTTGAACAGCTACTGTATATATATCTCAATCTTGAACAGGATTATATATTTTGGATCCATTTTGAATGGAATTGATGACAGAGAGAGAAAGACTACTCACGCATGCTCTGATTTAAAGCAACAATATTTGAGTGATAGGCTGTTTCAAAATTATGTAGCTGCAAAAGAAAAGAGAAAAAACGTTCAATAAAAAAATTACGGTGACCCCCGAAAGCCAGATGTAAAATCTGTCCCCACCATGAGCGTTGATTGATCATGCAGAGACCAGAGAGAAGGCCATGGAGAAGCCATATTTAGATATCGCATATCATTTAACAGTTCCATTTCACGTCTTGCTGGTGATATAAACAATTTATTATATTTTACCGGTTTCTCGCAGTTATTTATCCTGGGAGAAGGGAGTGGTTTTGTGTGGTAAATTTCGGTTACCAGGTTCCCGCCATTCAACCCTAATGGCATCACTCTCTAAAGCGTCTTAGCCTCAGTATCTGTCACTTTCACTAGTCAATACCAGTCCTACTGTTGATCATTACCATGGAAAGGTATTTTATTTGGATAAACAATAAGATCATACCAAGGCAAGTATAACAACTCCAGACATCCAGGGGCTGGATGCTGAATATGTCTGGCTGCCTATGTCCACTGTGGAGATGGATTAGTAACTACTCATGAGCAAAGACTGGAGCAAAGAACATAGCAGCTGACGATGAACCCATGCTAAGTTCTGCCTTGTACAACTGTTGAAATACACTCCCCTTCCCACCTACTTCCATCCTTAATTGCTCACTCCTCCCACTCCATACCTTAGCCTACCCATCCATTCTCACCTCTCGCCTTCTCCATACCTACCTCCTTCCACATGCCTGCCCCCTCTATCCACTTTCTCGTTCATCCACCCCTCCATTCCTCCCTCCTCCATCTCCATAACTCTCCCTCCCCTCCATGCCAGCCCCTCCAACACTGCATCACTCTGGCAGCACCAGGGCAGGTTCTGCTCTGCTGTTGGACTGCTTCCCGGAACCACCGGACGTCCTCCAAGAGGAGAGTCAGTGTGTCACAGCAGATGAATGCCCTGCCTTCTGATTGATCAACGCCCGCTGGTGTGGGCCCTGAGTGGGCTGTGGCATGGCCCTGATAGGGAGGTGATGGTGTCCTGTGTCACTGCCCCTCAGGTGGTCTGACCCAGGAAAACTACTGGGCTCCTCACATCTCATCTCCCAGACAGTGTCAAGGAGCACGGAGGGGTGAGTGGGGTGGTGGGGGATGGACATAGCAGACCTCTACGGTGTTGTGAGGAGTGTGTGTGTGTGTTTGTGTGTGTGTGCGTGTGTGTGTGTGTCTGTGAGGGAGAGACAATCAATGTAAGTGCCTGTTATAAACAGGAAAATGGTGATGGTTTGTGTGATTTAAACTTTGAATTCCTCATAAAGGCTGTGCTGTTGATAGGTGCTTGTGACTTATTTTCCTAGAGACAAGGCAGCCTTTTTAAAGCGGAAATCTGCAGTTGCTACATTCATTTTTGGACTTATGAATTAATTTTATGTACCCATTGATTCTTGAAGAATATAACTTATAAATGCCTCATGAGCTTAGTTCAACTGTCGTACCCCATCAGAACCCAAAATATAAGCTTGTTTTACTCCAATGTTTGTAAACAAAGAAAATGTAAACAAACACTATATAGCCCCAAAACATGGTTAAAACAATACTTTTGATATCATGGATGGTCAGTCCTTGCATCCATAACTCTGTCTATGAATGTGAGAGTGGTTACATTTCTCCAGCCTCATCCCTCAGCTTTTTACCAAAACAGGGGTGGCAAGTTGGCTTTGTTATTGATTCAGCTACTGAATGCCACTTTCAAAGTGTATTTCTGATTAGAATGCATGGCAAATTGCAATTAGGTTAAGTGAGATCTGAGTCGAGAAATGACCTAATATTTTGATTGTACACACGTAATTTAAACAATGTTTTATTATACAGTGTATTATCTTGCTACATACATTTCTTTTTTTGATTTATTTTAAGTAGTAATTTGAATACATAATCATCTTTTGGCATTCGACTAAATCTGGTTTCCAATTTTGACAATATCATTTAGTATCATCAGTATCCTACACTAAAGCCCTCTCCAATCTAAATGATTTAGCTTTGTCCATTTTTCCTCCTCGACAATTTGTCAAAGAGGATTATAGATGCCTGTAAAAGATGGGGAATGAACACCTGGACTGGTTTAAATCATTTGCCAAATTACAGTAGCAAGATCAGCAGACCTGTTGTCCTCAGCCAATTATTACCCATAAAGGGAACTGACATGGAAAACATGAAACATCCCATTTCTGAAAAAGTTTGCCCCAACCCCAGTAAAAAATGGGGTCATTCTTTTATCCCCTCTTTCCTGAAGATGATGGTGTCGTTCAAAACTCAATTACACATTAGCATGATGGTTACTGACTTTATCTATGACACCTCATCAAGTGAAGTCCAACCTCACACTCTTTCCCCCTCACTAACCATCAGTCCATCACACACTAATGATGGTCCATTAAAACTGTCACAGTGACCAGAGAATAACTGCATAAGTGAATTACTTATGAACTTCTGATGTTAACCTGGGGGGTGTTCCCACTTCCAGGTCTTCAATGGTTGAATATGGTCATAAATTAAATATGGGAATGGATTTTGAAACATTTAATGCAGGCCTAAGCTAACAAGAAATATGGGTAGCAGCTGTCTTATGGGCCCCTGACAAAATCTGCTATTTGTGTGTTTATTTACGCTGATCGTAACTTTTTTTTTGTACATAATGTCTCTGCCATCATTTCCTATGACCAAAACCAGCTTCTGGACATCAGAACAGCGATCACTACCCCCGATTTGGATGAACATTTCTGCTTCAACAAGTCGGCAGCTCTGGATGTTCTGCTTACTCCGGACCAGGCCCTAATCACCAGGACTCGAAAGAGGAAGCAGCGGCTAAAGAGAGGCAGGCGAGCCAGCACCTGACGAGGCTATGTTGGCAAGCAAATAGACCGCCACTGCCCTCTGTTCTATTGGCGAACGTGCAATCACTGGAGACCAAGCAGGATGAGCTCCGTTCGAGACTATCCTTAAAACAGGACCTGAAAAACATTAATATCTTATGTTTCTCAGAGTTGTGGCTTAACAAAGACATGTACACTGCTCAAAAAAATAAAGGGAACACTAAAATATCACATCCTAGATCTGAATGAATGAAATAAGCTTATTAAATACTATTTTCTTTACATAGTTGAATGTGCTGACAACAAAATCACACAAAAATTATCAATGGAAATCAAATTTATCAACCTATGGAGGTCTGGATTTGGAGTCACACTCAACATTTAAGTGGAAAACCACACTACAGGCTGATCCAACTTTGATGTAATGTCCTTGAAACAAGTCAAAATGAGGCTCAGTAGTGTGTGTGGCCTCCACGTGCCTGTATGACCTCCCTACAACGCCTGGGCATGCTCCTGATGAGGTGGTGGATGGTCTCCTGAGGGATCTCCTCCCAGACCTGGACTAAAGCATCAGACAACTCCTGGACAGTCTGTGGTGCAACGTGGCGTTGGTGGATGGAGCGAGACATGATGTCCCAGATGTGCTCAATTGGATTCAGGTCTGGGGAACAGGCGGGCCAGTCCATAGCATCAATGCCTTCCTCTTGCAGGAACTGCTGACACACTCCAGCCACATGAGGTCTAGCATTGTCTTGCATTAGGAGGAACCCAGGGCCAACCGCACCAGCATATGGTCTCACAAGGGGTCTGAGGATCTCATCTCGGTACCTAATGGCAGTCAGGCTACCTCTGGCGAGCACATGGAGGGCTGTGCGGCCCCCCAAAGAAATGCCACCCCACACCATGACTGACCCACCGCCAAACCGGTCATGCTGGAGGATGTTGCAGGCAGCAGAACGTTCTCCACGGCATCTCCAGACTCTGTCACGTCTGTCACATGTGCTCAGTGTGAACCTGCTTTCATCTGTGAAGAGCACAGGGCGCCAGTGGCGAATTTGTTCTCTGGCAAATGCCAAACGTCCTGCACGGTGTTGGGCTGTAAGCACAACCCCCACCTGTGGACGTCGGGCCCTCATACCATCCTCATGGAGTCTGTTTCTGACCGTTTGAGCAGACACATGCACATTTGTGGCCTGCTGGAGGTCATTTTGCAGGGCTCTGGCAGTGCGCCTCCTGCTCCTCCTTGCACAAAGGCGGAGGTAGCGGTCCTGCTGCTGGGTTGTTGCCCTCCTACGGCCTCCTCCACGTCTCCTGATGTACTGGCCTGTCTCCTGGTAGCGCCTCCATGCTCTGGACACTACGCTGACAGACACAGCAAACCTTCTTGCCACAGCTCGCATTGATGTGCCATCGTGGTTGAGCTGCACTACCTGAGCCACTTGTGTGGGTTGTAGACTCCGTCTCATGCTACCACTAGAGTGAAAGCACCGCCAGCATTCAAAAGTGACCAAAACATCAGCCAGGAAGCATAGGAACTGAGAAGTGGTCTGTGGTCACCACCTGCAGAACCACTCCTTTATTGGGGGTGTCTTGCTAATTGCCTATAATTTCCACCTGTTGTTTATTCCATTTGCACAACAGCATGTGAAATGTATTGTCAATCAGTGTTGCTTCCTAAGTGGACAGTTTGATTTCACAGAAGTGTGATTGACTTGGAGTTACATTGTGTTGTTTAAGTGTTCCCTTTATTTTTTTGAGCAGTGTATATACAGAACCAGTCAAAGGTTTGGACACATCTACTCATTCCAGGGTTTTTCTTTATTTTTACTGTTTTATACATTGTAAAATAATAGTGAAGACATCAAAACTATGAAATAACACATATGGAATCATGTAGTAACCAAGAAAGTGTTAATCAAATCCACTTAAATCCACTGTCCACTTAGGAAGCAACACTGATTGACAATACATTTCACATGCTGTTGTGCAAATGGAATAGACAACAGGTGGAAATTATAGGCAATTAGCAAGACACCCCCAATAAAGGAGTGGTTCTGCAGGTGGTGACCACAGACCACTTCTCAGTTCCTATGCTTCCTGGCTGATGTTTTGGTCACTTTTGAATGCTGGCGGTGCTTTCACTCTAGTGATAGCATGAGACGGAGTCTACAACCCACACAAGTGGCTCAGGTAGTGCATTAGTTTAACACTTTTTTGGTTACTACATGATTCCGTATGTGTTATTTCATAGTTTTGATGTCTTCACTATTATTCTACAATGTAGAAAATAGTCAAAATAAAGAAAAACCCCAGAATGAGTAGGTGTGTCCAAACTTTTGACTGGTACTGTACATCTCGCTGGAAGGGTGTGTCTCTTTATTTTGACAGAATACCTCCTGATAAGCTGCAGATCATACTATTTACCAAGATCGTTTTCCTCTATATTTTTTGTCTATTTACCACACTCAACGAGCTGTATAGGGCCATAAGCAAACAAGAAAATGCACATTCACCGGTGGCGTTTCTCATGGCCAGTGATTTGAATGCAGGGAAGCTGAAAACCTGTTTTACCAAATTATTTCCAGCATGCCACCTGTGCAACTAGAGGTGATAAACTCTAGGTCACCTTTATTTCATTTCGCCTTTCCTTTGGCAAATCAGACCATAACTCTATCCTCCTGCTACCA
Source organism: Coregonus lavaretus (assembly GCF_964263955.1). Taxonomy (NCBI): domain Eukaryota; kingdom Metazoa; phylum Chordata; class Actinopteri; order Salmoniformes; family Salmonidae; genus Coregonus; species Coregonus lavaretus. Next base: position 23,385,874 of record NC_139998.1, on the reverse strand, counting down.
GCTTACAAGCAAAACCTCAAAAAGGAAGTACCAGTGCTCAATACGGAAGGCAACATATGCAATGAGCAAAAGGCTAGAGCTGCCACTTTCAAGGAGCGGGACACTAATCCGGACACTTACAAGAAATCCCACTACGACCTCAGACGAGCCGTCATCACAGGACTAAGATCAAATCCTACTACGCCGGCTCTGATTCTTGACAGAGGTGTCAGGGCTTGAAAACTATCAAAGGGAAACCTAGCCTCAAGTTGCCCAGCAACGCGAGCCTACCAGATGAGTTAAATGCCTTCTATGCTTGCTTCGAGGCAAGCAACACTGAGCGATGTGTGAGAGCACCAGCTATTCCGGACTAGTGTGATCTTGCTATCTGTAGCCGATGTGAGTAAGTGTCTCGGGGTCAGACGGAAAACCAGCACGCTTATTCAGAGCATGCGCTGACCAGCTGCCAACGGTCTTCGCTGACATTTCCAACATCTCCCTAACCCAGTCTGTAATACCAACTTGTTTCAAGCAGACCACCATAGTCTCTGTGCCCAAGAACACTAACGTAACCTGTCTAAATTACTATCGCCCCATAGCACTCACATCTATAGCCATGTAATGCTTTGAAAGGCTGGTCATGGTTCACATCAACACCATCATCCCAGATACCCTGGACCCACTCCAATTTGCAATACCACCCCAACAAATCCACAGATGAGGCAATCTCTGTTGCACTGCACACTTCCCTCACCAGCATTCTTACAAAGGGATACATAAGTAAGAATGCTGTTCATTAACTATAACTCAGCATTCAACACCATAGCATTCGCACCAGACCAGTGGTGCGTGTCTCCAGTCCGGCCCGGCCCGTACCTGCTCACCGCACCAAACCAGTGGTGCCTGTATCTAATCCGGCACGGCCCGTGCCTGCTCCTCGCACCAAACCAGTGGTGCGTGTATCCAGTCCGGCACGGCCCGTGCCTGCTCCTCGCACCAGACCTGTGGTGCGTGTCTCCAGTCCGGCCCGGCCCGTTCCTGCTCCTCGCACCAAACCAGTGGTGCGTGTCCCCAGTCCGGCCCGGCCCATGCCCGTTCCACTGGTGCCTGGTCCAGCACCGGTCAGCGACTCCACTCCGGAGCCAGAGCAGTCCGCTCCACCGGTGCTCAGTCCAGCTCCGGTCAGCGGCTCCACTCCGGAGCCAGAGCAGTCCGCTCCACCGGTGCCTAGTCCAGCTCGGGTCAGCGGATCCACTCCGGAGCCAGAGCAGTCCGCTCCACCGGTGCCCAGTCCAGCTCTGGTCAGCGGAACCACACCGGAGCCAGAGCAGTCCGCTCCACCGGTGCCCAGTCCAGCTCCGGTCAGCGGATCCACTCCAGAGCCAGAGCAGTCCGCTCCACTGGTGCCAAGTCCAGCTCCGGTCAGCGGATTCACGCCGGAGCCAGAGCAGTCCGCTCCACCGGTGCCTAGTCCAGCTCCAGTCAGCAGATCCACTCCGGAGCCAGAGCAGTCCGCTCCACCGGTGCCTAGTCCAGCTCCGGTCAGCGGATTAACTCCGGAGCCAGAGCAGTCCGCTCCACCGGTGCCTAGTCCAGCTCGGGTCAGCGGATCCACTCCGGAGCCAGAGCAGTCCGCTCCACCGGTGCCCAGTCCAGCTCTGGTCAGCAGAACCACACCGGAGCCAGAGCAGTCCGCTCCACCGGTGCCCAGTCCAGCTCCGGTCAGCGGATCCACTCCAGAGCCAGAGCAGTCCTCTCCACTGGTGCCAAGTCCAGCTCCGGTCAGCGGCTCCACTCCGGAGCCAGAGTAGTCCGCTCCACCGGTGCCCAGTCCAGCTCCGGACAGCAGCTCTACTCCAGGCCCAGACCTCAGCCCCTCTCCAGGGTCGGGGCCTCCCACACCAGTGTCCAGACAGGGCTTAGTGCATCGTGGGAGGATTGCCGATCCAGGCCCAGACGTCAGCCCCTCTCCAGGTTCGGGGTCTCCCACACCAGGTTCCAGAAAGGGCTTGTTGCATCGTGGGAGGAAGGAGAGGGGAAGCATCGCGCCGAGGTCCAGACCAGACCAGGGGCGCCACGGGGAGGCAGAGAGGGAGAGGTCGTCACTCCCGGAGCCGGATCCGACTCCGAGGACGAAGGCCCACCCGGATCTCCCCTAATGAGTCAGGTTGGTGCGGTTGGAGTACGGACCTTTGGGGGGGGGGGGGGGGGCTATACACATAGGCTTGTATGTGTATAGCCTGAGGACTTCATGTTATGTTGTTTCTTGTTTTGTTTATTGAGTTAATAAACATGTACGCTTTTCACGCTGCACCTTGGTCCGACCCGTCTCTCAACGATCGTGACACTTCTCAACTCACCATCACATCCTTTTACTGTGGGGCTATGACAGTCAATTGCAAATTAGTTTGACATAATGTCTCATATCTCACCACCACCAATGAGATGGGTGTGCTTGATGCATGTCACGTCGGCGCTCCTCAAAGTCAGGGGGCGTGGTCGACAGTGCACACCTCATCTCTGCTGTCACATCCAACCTGGATCGATATTTGGTTTTAATGCAGACGAGAGCACTGAATCCAGCTTCACACAGATATGAGCTGGCAAAGGGTACCATGATTTTTATGTTGCTTTCAAGACGTCAGTGATCTTCAGGTCGGAAAGTCAGAGCTCTAGAAATATGCCTGAGTTCCCGCGTTGGAATTCCGAGTTGGATGACCATTCAAAATTATTTTTTGCCAGTCAGAGCTTGTTTTTTTTCAGAGTTCCCACTTGTCTTGAACACGCTGAAGTCGGAAGACTGAGATTTCTGAGTTCCCATTTCCGAGTTCCCTGTTGTTTTGAACGCGGCATTAACTCTCAGAAGGTGACGGCAGGGTATTCCCTTTGAGTTAGGAACCAAAACTCCTCTGTAGTGACCTGTGAATACGTTGTCTGCAGCACAAAAATATAAACAAAACATGTAAAGTGTTGGTCCCATGTTTCATGGGCTGAAATAAAAGATCCCAGAAATGTTCCATACTGTACGTACAAAAAGCTTATTTCTCTCAAATTTGTGCACACATTTGTTTACATCCCTCTTAGTGAGCATTTCTAATTTGCCAAGATAATCCATCCACCTGACAGGTGTGGCATATCAAGAAGCTGATTAAATAGCATGATCATTACACAGGTGCACCTTTTGCTGGGGACAATAAAAGGCCACTCTAAAATGTGCAGTTTTGTCACACAACACAATGCCACAGATGTCTCAATTTTGAGGGAGTGTGCAATTGCATGCTGACTGCAGGAATGTCCACCAGAGTTGTTGCCAGAGAATTGAATGTTCATTTCTCTACAATGTCGTTTTAGAGAATTTGGCAGTACGTCCAAACGTCCTCATAACTGCAGACCACGTGTAACCATGCCAGCCCAGGACTTCCACATCTGGCTTCTTCACCTGCGGGATCTTCTGATACCAGCCACCTGGACAGCTGATGAATATGAGGAGTATTTATGTCTGTAATAAAACCCTTTTGTGGGGAAAAACTCATTCTGATTGGTGGGCCTGGCTCCCCAGTGGGTGGGTCTATGCCCTCCCAGGACCACCCATGGCTGCACCCCTGCCCAGTAATATGAAATCCATAGATTAGGGCAGAATACATTTATTTCAATTGACTGATTTCCTTATATGAACTGTAGCTCTGTAAAATCGTTGAAATGATTGCATGTTGCGTTCATATTTTTGTTGTCTATAGTTTGCAATTGAAGTTACCTGCTCCAGTATATCTCTGAGTTCTGTGCTCAGCTCTTTTGCCGCCAGTTGCTCTTGGTGTGTCATACAATGAGTCCATATGGCAGAGGGAGACACATTCATAACTAGAGTGCAGAGGCCTGTCCGCCGTCCCAGCATAGATGGAGCCCCATCTGTGCAAAAGCCCACCATTCGATCCCATGGAATCGGTATTTGGCAATATAGCCACACAGCACACTGAACATCCCCTGTGCCGTTTCATGTTCGGTAATCGTGAGACAGAACAATATGTCCTCGTGAATAGTATCCCCCAACATGTACAGCAAACAAAAGTCAATGCATGGGCATCTCGGCCCTCACAGTTTACGTCAATTTGGAGAGTATAAGCTGTGGAGTTTTTGAGTCGTTCAGTCAGAATTTCCTTTTAATTGCTAGCAATAGCATACATTCTTCGTTTTACAGTGTTATCTGACAAGGGTATTGATATGAGTTTCTGTGCCTCTGCCTCCCCACACATTGTTTTCACCATATCAATTGTGGCCGGTAATATCAAAGTCTCTGCAATCTTGTGTGGTTTTACATTTACATAAGTATTCAGACCCTTTACTCAGTACTTTGTTGAAGCAGCTTTGGCAGCGATTACAGCTTTGAGTCTTCTTGGGTATGACGCTACAAGCTTGGCACACCTTTATTTGGGGAGTTTCTCCCATTCTTCTCTGCAGATCCTCTCAAGCTCTGTCAGGTTGGATGGTGAGTGTGTGCTGCACAGCTATTTTCAGGTCTCTCCAGAGATGTTCAAGTCCGGGCTCTAGCTGGGCCACTCAAGGACATTCAGAGACTTGTCCCGAAGCCACTCTTGCATTGTCTTGGCTGTGTGCTTATGGTCGTTGTCCTGTTGGAAAGTGAACCTTCGCCCCAGTCTGAGTTCAATCTTGGTTTCATCAGATCAGAGAATCTTGTTTCTCATGGTCTGAGATTCTTTAGGTGCCTTTTGGCAAACTCCAAGCAGGCTGTCATGTGCCTTTTACTGAGGATTGGCTTCCGTCCGGCCACTTTACCATAAAGGCCTGATTGGTGGAGAGCTGCAGAAATGGTTGTCCTTCTGGAAGGTTCTCCCATCTCCACAGAGGAACACTGGAACTTTGTCAGAGTGACTATCGGGTTCTTGGTCACCTCCCTGATCAAGGCCCAATTGCTCAGTTTGGCCGGGCGGCCAGCTCTAGGAATAGTCTTGGTGGTTCCAAACTTCTTCCAGACCACTGGAGTTCACTGTGTTCTTGGTGACCTTAAATGCTGCAGAAATCAAGTTGTAGAAACATCTCAAGGATGATCAATGAAAACAGGATGCACCTGAGCTCAGTTTCGAGTCTCATAGGAAAGGGTCTGAATACTTAGGTAAATAAAGTATTATTATTATTATTATTTATTTTTTTATAAAATTGCCAAGAAAATATTACAATCTGTTTTTGCTTTGTCATTATGGGATATTGTGTGTAGATTGATGAGGAAAAAAATTAATTACTTTCCGAATACACTGTATATTATTATAAACACGGAAATCACATTTTGACTGCACTGGGCCATTAACATAGATGTATTATTTATTTGTGTTGCAGCGTGCAGTACATGCAGTGTTCTATGTTCTGTTAATGAGGAATGGTTACATTTCTGGAGTAAAAGTTAATTTCATACTTCATAATATGTGCAGCCTTTGCATTTTTGACCACAACATATTGTTAAAACTGAAAAGTGTCACCTTGACTTTGACCCTCTGACCCTCCATCCTCAGCTCCTCCATCACAGTCTGGTTTGGCTCACCGTCTGCCCGCTGCATGGGCAAACTGCAACACATTGTCTGGTCTGCAGGGAGGGACATCGGCTGCCACCTGCCCTCCATCGAGGTCCTGCATGACTCCAGGGCAAGGAAGCATGCAGGATTATTTTTATTTTTTAGGTACCTCTTTTGTGTGCAGGACCTGCTTGGGTTTGATAGTAAAGTCATGTAATTGAACTGTAAAAATGTATTACCTTTTAATGTGGAATGAACACAACCAGTCATTATGTTTTCATCTAATTGTCAAACAAATCCCTTCAAAAAGTAGGTTACCTGCCCACATTCGTCAAAAATAATCCCAGCATCTGAACAGTGCACTGTGCACCCACCAACTTTCCTTCAATTCCAGTGCTGTAGTGCTATTTTTTTAAGTGAGGGAGCGAAAAAAATCATTTTTTAAATACATTAATATTGTAGAATAGGCCTAAGCATAAAATGCATCCTCCAATTGCAAAGTGCCAATGCCCACACATATTGTCTCAAGAACATTTTCTATTTTTTTACCCTCAAACACAAAGGTAGGCATACAACATTTCAAAGTAGGCCATCATCATTGTCAATTGTGAATTAATTATTCACGTTTTATTGGTAAAATGTCCAAACTGCATGCTAATAATTTGATCTCAATCAGTTTCATGGGAATAAATCAAATCAAATCTAATTTGATTTGTCACATGCGCCGAATACAACAGGTGTACACCTTACCATGAATTGCTGACTTACAGTGGGGAGAACAAGTATTTAATACACTGCCGATTTTGCAGGTTTTCCTACTTACAAAGCAAAAATCCAGAAAATCACATTGTATGATTTTTAAGTAATTAATTTGCATTTTATTGCATGACATAAGTATTTGATACATCAGAAAAGCAGAACTTAATATTTGGTACAGAAACCTTTATTTGCAATTACAGAGATCATACGTTTCCTGTAGGTCTTGACCAGGTTTGCACACACTGCAGCAGGGATTTTGGCCCACTCCTCCAAACACACCTTCTCCAGATCCTTCAGGTTTTGGGGCTGTCGCTGGGCAATACGGACTTTCAGCTCCCTCCAAAGATGTTCTATTGGGTTCAGGTCTGGAGACTGGCTAGGCCACTCCAGGACCTTGAGATGCTTCTTACGGAGCGACTCCTTAGTTGCCCTGGCTGTGTGTTTCGGGACGTTGTCATGCTGGAAGACCCAGCCACGACCCATCTTCAATGCTCTTACTGAGGGAAGGAGGTTGTTGGCCAAGATCTTGCGATACATGGCCCCATCCATCCTCCCCTCAATACGGTGCAGTCGTCCTGTCCCCTTTTCAGAAAAGCATCCCCAAAGAATGATGTTTCCACCTCCATGCTTCACGGTTGGGATGGTGTTCTTGGGGTTGTACTCATCCTTCTTCTTCCTCCAAACACGGCGAGTGGAGTTTAGACCAAAAAGCTCTATTTTTTGTCTCATCAGACCACATGAACTTCTCCCATTCCTCCTCTGGATCATCCAGATGGTCATTGGCAAACTTCAGACGGGCCTGGACATGCGCTGGCTTGAGCAGGGGGACCTTGCGTGCGCTGCAGTATTTTAATCCATGACGGCGTAGTGTGTTACTAATGGTTTTCTTTGAGACTGTGGTCCCAGCTCTCTTCAGGTCATTGCTCAGGTCCTGCCGTGTAGTTCTGGGCTGATCCCTCACCTTCCTCATGATCATTGATGCCCCACGAGGTGAGATCTTGCATGGAGCCCCAGACCGAGGGTGATTGACCGTCATCTTGAACTTCTTCCATTTTCTAATAATTGCGCCAACAGTTGTTGCCTTCTCACAAAGCTGCTTGCCTATTGTCCTGTAGCCCATCCCAGCCTTGTGCATGTCTACAATTTTATACCTGATGTCCTTACACAGCTCTCTGGTCTTGGCCATTGTGGAGAGGTTGGAGTCTGTTTGATTGAGTGTGTGTCTTTTATACAGGTAACGAGTTCAAACAGGTGCAGTTAATACAGGTAATGAGTGGAGAACAGGAGGGCTTCTTAAAGAAAAACTAACAGGTCTGTGAGAGCCGGAATTCTTACTGGTTGGTAGGTGATCAAATACTTATGTCATGCAATAAAATGCAAATTATTACTTAAAATCATACAATGTGATTTTCTGGAGTTTTGTTTTAGATTCCGTCTCTCACGGTTGAAGTGTACCTATGATAAAAATTACAGACCTCTACATGCTTTGTAAGTAGGAAAACGTGCAAAATCGTCAGTGTATCAAATACTTGTTCTCCCCACTGTATTTAGTGCTATTTATATTTATTTTGTTGTTTTTATTTCAATTTTCGTTAATTTATTTCACATAGTCCTGCATGTTAGAGCTCAGAGCCTACAATTTTCACTGTACCCTGCAATCATACCTGCAACCCTGTACATGTGACTATTAAACACTTTGAATCTGAATCTCAAAGGGATTTTATTTTTTACCCATCTTCCAATAGGTGCTCTTTTTTTGCAAGGCATTAGAAAACCTCCCTGGTCTTTTTGGTTGAATCTGTGTTGGAAATTAATTGCTCGACTTAGGGACCTTACAGATAATTGTATGTGTGGGGTACAGAGGTGAGGTAGTCATTCAGAAATCACTAAAACACTATTATTGCACACAGAGTCCATGCAACGTATTATGTGACTTGTTAGGAAAATGTTTACTTATTTAGGCTTTCTATAACAAAGGGGTTGACATTTGACGTTATGGGGTATTGTGTGTAGGCCAGTGACAAAATGTGTATGTTTGGAATTCAGAGGGTGAATGGGCATGACAAGATATTTAAGTGCCTTTGAATGGGATATGGTAGTAGATGCCAGGCGCACTGGTTTGAGTGTGTCAAGAACTGCAACGATTCTGGGTTTTTCATGCTCAACAGATTCCCATGTGTATCAAGCATGGTCCACCACCCAAAGGACATCCAGCCAACTTGATACAATTGTGGGAAACATTGGAGTCAACATGGGCCAGCATCCCTGTGGAACCCTTTTGACACCTTGTATAGTCCATGCCTGACGAATTGTGGCTGTTCTGAGGGCAAAATGTTTTGTACACTCAGTGTATATACTGTAGCATATATGATCAAATACTACCCCACACTACATGGGGGGGTGGTTGGGTACGGTTGTCACATTGATGTTGGGGTTGCTTATCACAATCTGACAACCATCCCCATTGTAACAAAGTACCCAGTACGCTAAACGACGTTGAAAAGATGCCTAGAAGACTTGTTTTCCAGACGTTGAAAGATGTCTATGTTTCACAAGTTTGGATAGCACAGTACAGTGTAGCACAGTCCAGTAGAGTTTATTTCAGCAGAGTACAGTACAGATGAGTTTAATTTAGTAGAGTACAGTAGTATACAATACAGTACATTATACTGTACTCTTCCCCACTGTACTGAACTATATTCTACGTTACTTTACTGTACTGTACTCTGCTGTGCTCTACTGTATACTGTTCTGTCCAAACTTGTGAAACATACACGTCTATTATTGGTTCAGATTTGGTCCGGTCCGGACCTGCATGTCAAAAGTGTGAGTCATGCGACTCCGACTGAGAGTCAGATACATTCGCACACACACAAACCTGTTCTTGTTTGAAAAATAATTCCTTGTTTTCAACAACACATTTAGTTAACACAAATGTTTATATCTTTACTTTTTTCACTTCATAAAGATATTTCATTTTCATCCAAATATCAGATGGTTACTGTTGTTTGTTTTATTAAGCATTGATAAGAACTACAATGTCAAAATAAATGTTAGTTAGTTTAACTTATTTATTTGTATTAGGTTAATACTGTTCAATAAATAAAGGCTTTACTTTTTTTCAAATAAAGGCTTTACTTGTTCTAAAACTTCGTAAATTGGTTCAATTGTTGCTGAAAAACTAATGGCAAACACTGTGACAACCAATCCCATACTGTGTGACAACCAACTCCGTGATGGGGCTGATTGTCACAAGTGGACAGCGTGTTTAATAGCTTATAACTCCATGTTGGAATAAGATATGAGGACAAAAAGGTATTGGTCTTTCTTCTGATATAGCAACCTCTACCTCAATGTCAGCAAAACAAAGGAGCTGATCGTGTACTATTGGAAACGGTGGGCCGAGCACACCCCAATTCACATCGGCGGGGCTGTAGTGGAGACAGTCGAGAGCTTCAAGTTCCTCGGTGTCCACATCACTAAGGACCTATCATGGTCCAAACACATCAACAGAGTCGTGAAGAGGGCACGACAACGCGTCTTCCCCCTCAGGAGGCTGAAAAGATTTGGCATGGGCCCGCAGATCATCAAAAAGTTCTACAGCTACACCATTGAGAGCATCTTGACTGGCTGCATCCCCGCTTAGTATGGCAACTGCACAGCATCCGACCGCTAGGCGCTACAGAGGGTGGTGCTGACGGCCCAGTACAGTACATGTACATATTACCTCGTACCCCAGTACACTGACTCGGTACGGTATATAGCCTGTAAATAGACTCATTATTATATTATTGTGTTATTTTATTGTGTTACTATTTTGTTTTTATCTATTTGTTAATTTTCAAACTTTTTAAATGCATTGTTGGGAAAGGGCTCGTAAGTAAGCATTTCACGGTAAAGTCCATGCTTGTTTTATTCAGCGCATGTAACAAATCAAATTTGATTACATTTTTGATTTGATTTAATATTGAAAATTGTCTTGTAAGATATACTGGGGCTGAAAATTCACTAATTAGTAAAAAGTGTGACAACCAACCCCGGTCACCCCTAAATCCTATTTACAGTGCCTTGCAAAAGTATACATTCCCCTTGGCATTTTTCCTGTTTTGTTGCATTACAACCTGTAATTTAAATATTTTTTGGGGGATATCATGTAATGGACATACACAAAATAGTCCAAATTGCTGAAGTGAAATGGAAAAAATAACTTGTTTCAAAAAATTATACAAAATAAATAACGGAAAAGTGGTGCGTGCATATGTATTCACCCCCTTTGCTATGAAGCCCCTAAATAAGATCTGGTGCAACCAATTATCTTCAGAAGTCACATAATTAGTTAAATAAAGTCCACCTGTGTACAATTTCAGTGTCACATGATCTGTCACATGATCTCAGTATATATACACCTGTTCTGAAAGGCCCCAGAGTCTGCAACACCACTAAGCAAGGGGCACCACCAAGCAAGCGGCACCATGAAGACCAAGGAGCTCTCCAAACAGGTCAGGGACAAAGTTGTGGAGAAGTACAGATCAGGGTTGGGTTATAAAAAAATATCAGAAACTTTTAACATCCCACGGAGCAACATTAAATCCATTATAAAAAACTGGAATGAATATGGCACCACAACAAACCTGCCAAGAGAGGGCCGCCCACCAAAACTCACGGACCAGGCAAGGAGGGTATTAATCAGAGAGGCAACAAAGAGACCAAAGATAACCCTGAAGGAGCTGCAAAGCTCCACAGCGGAGATTGGAATAGATGTCCATAGGACCATTTTAAGCCGTACACTCCACAGAGCTGGGCTTTACAGAAGAGTGGCCAGAAAAAAGCCATTGCTTGAAAAATAAATAAAAAAGCAAACACGTTTGGTGACTCCCCAAACATATGGAACAATGTACTCTGGTCAGATGAGACTAAAATTGAGCTTTTTGGCCATCAAAGAAAACGCTATGTCTGGCGCAAAACCAACACCTCTCATCACCCCGAGAACACCATACCCACAGTGAAGCATGGTGGTGGCAGCATCATGCTGTGGGGATGTTTTTAATCGGCAGGGACTGGGAAACTGGTCAGAATTGAAGGAATGATGGATGGCACTAAATACAGGGAAATTCTTGAGGAAATCCTGTATCAGTCTTCCAGAGATTTGAGAATGGGATGGAGGTTCACCTTCCAGCAGGACAATGACCCCAATCATACTGCTAAAGCAACAATCGAGTGGTTTAAGGGGAAACATTTACATGTCTTGGAATGGCCTAGTCAAAGCCCAGACCTCAATCCAATTGAGAATCTGTGGTATGACTTAAAGATTGCTGTACACCAGCGGAACCCATCCAACTTGAAGGAGCTGGAGCAGTTTTGCCTTGAAGAATGGGCAAAAATCCCAGTGGCTAGATGTGCCAAGCTTATAGAAACATACCCCAAGAGACTTGCAGCTGTAATTGCTGCAAAAGGTGGCTCTACAAAGTATTGACTTTGGTGGGGATGAATAGTTATGCATGTTTTTTTTTCTTATTTCTTGTTTGTTTCACAATAAAAAATATTTTGCATCTTCAAAGTGGTAGGCATGTTGTTTAAATGAAATTAAACAAACCCACCAAAAATCCATTTTCATTATAGGTTGTAAGGCAACAAAATAGGAAAAATGCCAAGGGGGGTGAATACTTTCACAAGCCACGGTATAAATTCTCAGTCACCTGGCTCCTGCATGATCAAACATCTCAAACCTCTATGGACTATGGATCTCAAACCTCTATGGATACCTGACTAATTAATTCACGCTAGATATCTAGTGTAGGCAAAATCTCAATTATATATAAGGAAAAATCCCACATATACCATACAAGAAAAACACACATAAAAAGAAATGCTTAACATCATGACATCATCCAAGAAAATACATTGATTCATGACAATTTCTAAGTTACATGTAGACTACAATATAAGTACATGAATATATCCCAATAAAAATAACTTCACTCTTCATTCTCCATTTCTTCATAGAAACCCCCACATTTTCACACTGGGTCGCTATCTTATCTACTAAAATAGTCACGTTCCCCCAATAACGCATCCTGTCACCTTATATTCAACGTTATACAATTCCATCATCACATTCCCCAATCCTCAATCAACATTATCAATGGACTCTACACTTGAATAAGATGACATAGATGAAGAATTTGTACTTTCCCTCCTTGCATTAATATTGACTGATACATCCCTAGCTGTAATCACTGGCATGTTAGGAATCGTTTGTACAGATCTCAAAATCAATCCCAGAAATATGGGAAAAACAACAACCCATAACTATTGCTACAATAAGTACTATTGCCACTAGGGGACCTAGAATGCTTGCCATTCATGTTCCTAGTGAATTACCACTAAAGAACCTTGAAAAGACTTCAACAGCGTTCAAATTGCTAAATCCCCCCACAATCTTTGCATCTCTATTCATATTCTTAATTCCATCCAGTATTTCTCTAATATTTCCCATAGCTTTAGTTAAATTCCCCAAGACCTTCCTAATCCTGATGGCAAGTATATACAACATCCCTCTCCCTCTATAATCGCATGCACTCCCCCTTTAGCTGCTGTAATAGCATCCAATGCTATGCGATTTAATTTGCATATTGTCTAATGAGTGCCATTTCAGACCCAATTGCTTGAAAACCCTTGACTGTTGCTCGGTACCATGTTTAGTCTGAACTCTGTTCAACTCTGACTCTGTTCCACTAATATTCCTTAGGATAGAGGCAAAGAATAACACTCTGGTTACTCTCACTGATAAATCAGGACAGCCTTGGATTACTTAGGAGTGAGGAATTCAACCCGAGGTCAGATCAGATAACACACCAAACCCAGTGATATGAACCAATTAAGTTCTTGCTTAGCAACACATATGTACTCATCTAAAACTTTCAATGTAAAAATACACATCAATCCCCCCTCTCTGGGACTTCATAGGTCCCATATCCATACATCCAAATACTTCAAATGTATATAGTGACTGATATGTGAATACAGTAACCTAATATACAACATGTTCATGATATAAGGCACAATCCTAGCATTAACCTTACATGTTTCAAACAGTAAGATTCAAAAGTTTCTACTCGTCCTAACAAATATAAGTGTGTCCTAACCCAGTAAAACTAACATAGCGTTGTTTTAACCATAATATCTATTTAAGGCAGTTATCTGACGATTGTATACGCAATACCAGAGCATGTTGAGAATAGTGTCAACATCTTTAGCTCACATAACTATCAAAGGAATCAATATCAATATCTAATACATTAATTGCAGTGTCAACGTCTTTAGTTATTAACATATTAATAACTTACTCAAATCAATCAGTCAGCTTACAACTCATAATCATAATCAAATTAATTATCCAAAACAAATTTAGAAGGACAATTCTTATCACACATTGGTCCTATCACTAAAAGTTAAAACCCTCAACTTAGCACCCATTGACACTGGCAGATTGTACATTTATATTATCATGCAGTATAATTATCCATAATTCTAGCATTAGCTTCCTCATAAGGAGAATAACTACAGAGCAGTATCTCAATGCATTCATAGTCTAAATTACTATAACTTTAGCAGTGTGTAGACCTCTTTAATCCACCTGATACCCCAAATCACAAACCCTTCATTCCCCGGCACTCAATCTTCTGGCGTCTCTTCATTATGTTCTTCAGATAGCTTCATAGTTCAACTAGGCTTGCCCATGACAATGTCCCAATTTCAATGTCTCACCTGAGCCGCCACCACCTTCACCCCCGTTTTGTCTCATCCATTTGCCAACCAGTATACCAGCAACATGAAAAATTATGTAATTGAATGGATCTCTCCCCATGTCCACTCCACATGGACTCCTGTCACACTCTTTAGAGAAAAGGCATGAGAGAAAAGACAGTTGATAGCTTTGATTGGATGCTGTACACTGGTGGCAGGTAGACGTGGTGCTGGACAGGACCGTATTCAACACCTTTGTTACTCATCTTCAGCCGGTTTAGAAGTTTTTTTTTTTAGGTTCACACCGTTCTTGACCGAATTATCCCTGCTATGCTTTCCAGACACCATCTGTAGTTACCTCGAGAGAGGACAGAACATAACAGTTTAGCTGAGTTCATTTCTAATCCAAGAAATCCATATAAGCATTGACAATACGACAAATTATTATGTTTTACCAATTATTCTTAATACCAATTTCTAATATACTCTCCTTATCACCCTGTTGAATCAGCCAGAGCACGTAGCTCATCAGTAGCCTTCCCATTCTCATCCTCCCCCATCTCCTAAGTCTGGCCCGCTCCAGCATCCTCAGCTCCCTCATCTCTAGGTCATCGGTTTCCTCATGGTACTCTGGTGCAGTGGTTTAGAAGATACCAGGTCGAGCTCCCCTCTAGCCGTACAGCTGTTGGTGTATCCTGGGTGACGATGTATGGTCTCTTTGTCTCTGGACCTTCTTCCGTCACTAGGGTCTCGGATCAGGCAGAGTCCCTCTCAATTTACCGTCATCGGTCTTCGGAGAGTGTCCTTCTGGCAGCGTACCAATAGGGAAGCTGAGAGTCACTTCTGCAAAGACACACAGACAAAAAATAAAACAATGATATGCAGTGGCGGTGCTATCTTCATCTTATGGGGTTGGAACTCTCCTACAGTGGGACACATGGATTCAGGTATCTTTCTCTGCTACTTTCACCGCCATCGAGGTATTCATCAACACCTGGTACAAGCCTCTCCACCTACGGTCTTTACAGCTCTTTCTTTTGTAATCTTTAACAGCCACAAAGTCTCCAGGGCGCAGAAAATGCCCAGATTCTCCTGCTCGGTTGGGCAAAGAAGACTTCACCCATGGGAAGAAAGTCTTAAGAACATTGTTAGGTGAGAGACAGTATGCTACTGTACCATGTCTTCTCATCAGTCAGGAGAAGCCTTGAGATTAGGAAGTGCACATCCTTGCAGCTCGTTGCATTCCACTAGTTTCAGAGACAGGTCCCCTCTACACCCTGCCTCCTACCACAAATACACTTGCACATAAAACTTTCCATCTAACCCACAACACATAAATTACTACTGCTAATACTCTTAATACAATTTGTATATTTACGAAAAAAGGCCCAGGAGACCAGTAATTCCCCATTTGGACACAGGGCTCACAACTTGATTCATGCATCCAAAAAAAACAAAAGAACATTGCCTGTTAAACCAAAATAACTAATGAAATTAGAATGACAACCCTTGATAATATCTTAACTTAATTGTATCCCATAAGGTAATTCAAGGAATAGTAAAATGGATTATCGACACGTGTCCCTCATTCAGGGCTAGCGCTCTCTCTCTGTCCTATATATATACATTCGGGAAAAAAAGTATTTAGTCAGCCACCAATTGTGCAAGTTCTCCCACTTAAAAAGATGAGAGAGACCTGTAATTGTCATCATAGGTACACGTCAACTATGACTGACAAAATGAGATTTTTTTTTAAAGAAAATCACATTGTAGGATTTTTAATGAATTTATTTGCAAATTATGGTGGAAAACAAGTATTTGGTCAATAACAAAAGTTTCTCAATACTTTGTTATATACCCTTTGTTGGCAATGACACAGGTCAAACGTTTTCTGTAAGTCTTCACAAGGTTTTCACACACTGTTGCTGGTATTTTGGCCCATTCCTCCATGCAGATCTCCTCTAGAGCAGTGATGTTTTGGGGCTGTAGCTGGGCAACACAGACTTTCATCTCCCTCCAAAGATTTTCTATGGGGTTGAGATCTGGAGACTGGCTAGGCCACTCCAGGACCTTGAAATGCTTCTTACGAAGCCACTCCTTCGTTGCCCGGGCGTTGTGTTTGGGATCATTGTCATGCTGAAAGACCCAGCCACGTTTCATCTTCAATGCCCTTGCTGATGGAAGGAGGTTTTCACTCAAAATCTCACGATACATGGCCCCATTCATTCTTTTCTTTACACGGATCAGTCGTCCTGGTCCCTTTGCAGAAAAACAGCCCCAAAGCATGATGTTTCCACCCCCATGCTTCACAGTAGGTATGGTGTTCTTTGGATGCAACTCAGCATTCTTTGTCCTCCAAACACGACGAGTTGAGTTTTTACCAAAAAGTTATATTTTGGTTTCATCTGACCATATGACATTCTCCCAATCCTCTTCTGGATCATCCAAATGCACTCTAGCAAACTTCAGACGGGCCTGGACATCTACTGGCTTAAGCAGGGGGACACGTCTGGCACTGCAGGATTTCAGTCCCTGGCGGCGTAGTGTGTTACTGATGGTAGGCTTTGTTACTTTGGTCCCAGCTCTCTGCAGGTCATTCACTAGGTCCCCCCGTGTGGTTCTGGGATTTTTGCTCACCGTTCTTGTGATCATTTTGACCCCACGGGGTGAGATCTTGCGTGGAGCCCCAGATCGAGGGAGATTATCAGTGGTCTTGTGTCACGGTTTCGGCCGAGGCTGCTCCTCCTCCTGGTTCGGGCAGGCTTCGGCGGTCGTCTCCCCGGAGTACTAGCTGCCACCGATCTATGTTTCATGTTCGATTGGTTTTGTCTGGATGTTGTACACCTGTGTCTTGTTAGTCCTCGTTAGTGCCCTATTTAGTTCTCGTTGTGTGTGCTTGTCGTTGTGTGTGATTGTACTACTGTTTCGTGTTTTGGAGCTACATTTTCCCTCCAGTGTTTGAGAGGGTGGTTTGCACATGTTTGTGCGTCATTCGTTTTGTCGCCTGTGTGCGTCGTGCATTTTGCCTTCGGGCTTATTTTGCTTCGGTTGGATATATATTTTATTGCACTAAAGCCTTTGGACTGAGCCTCTGTGTCCTGCGCATGATTCCTACACCACACCCACCTTCAGCACGCCTTGACATCTTGTATGTCTTCCATTTCCTAATAATTGCTCCCACAGTTGATTTCTTCAAACCAAGCTGCTTACCTATTGCAGATTCAGTCTTCCCAGCCTGGTGCAGGTCTACAATTTTGTTTCTGTGGCCTTTGACAGCTCTTTGGTCTTGGCCATAGTGGAGTTTGGAGTGTGACTGTTTGAGGTTGTGGACAGGTGTTATTTATACTGATAACAAGTTCAAACAGGTGCCATTAATACAGGTAATGAGTGAAGGACAGAGGAGCCTCTTAAAGAAGAAGTTACAGGTCTGTGAGAGCCAGAAATCTTGCTTGTTTGTAGGTGACCAAATACTTATTTTCCACCATAATTTGCAAATAAATTCATTAAAAATCCTACAATGTGATTTTCTGGATTTTTTTTTCTCAATTTGTTGACGTGTACCTATGATGAAAATTACAGGCCTCTCATCTTTTTAAGTGGGAGAACTTGCACAATTGGTGGCTGACTAAATGCTTTTTTTCCCCCACTGTATATATGATTATTGCTCAATTATAAACTTCTTCATAATTATCAGTATTACTAATGACCCTCACCTCGGTATAATAAATGACCTTAAATACATCATTGTATGTCTCTCAGCTCTCAAATCACACTAGAAAGTCAGGACAGAGGTCAGAGGTCATTCAAATCCTTCCAATAAGTGTTTCATTCTATAGTAGACTAATCATTAACAACAGTCAACACATTTCATACATACCGTATCCTAAGTGTACAATCAGTCCTTAGTATAGTTATTTTCAAAATAAATCACATATGTTTAATTAAAACTCACACAGAAAATAAAACTTTAAAAAATTCCATGTGTGTGTCCCTTTAAGATACCTAATTTCTAACCTGTGAAAACCCCCTAAAATAAAAAATATAAACCCTATCCAACTAACATTTCATAATAGGTGGGTTGTGTGAAAACCAAAAAAAATGGCCAGGCCTTATTTAATTCAGTAGCTCCCTTCACTGCCTACTCCGGATATCTTACTACTTATAAAATTGCTTAATTTAGCTAACATCCCTCCCGAAGACCACATACTCGGGAACATCTGAAAAAGATAATGAAACCCTCTTTTCCTGGAACAGAAAGTTGACTTGTTGTTAACATTCAGTTACAATCAGCAATCCAAAAATAG
This sequence comes from Coregonus lavaretus, assembly GCF_964263955.1. Taxonomy (NCBI): domain Eukaryota; kingdom Metazoa; phylum Chordata; class Actinopteri; order Salmoniformes; family Salmonidae; genus Coregonus; species Coregonus lavaretus. Next base: position 23,367,564 of record NC_139998.1, on the reverse strand, counting down.
TAATTAAACACAAAACATGATGCAGATAATTCCACTGTACTACCTCACATCAATAATCATTTGTTTAAATCTACTTCCTCGTGACTACTCTAGAATAAGATAACCTAAAATCTCTCAGAAGATGAAAACCACCCAATGTTCTCTGAGTTTGCAAGGAGCATCCCTAATTGATTACCCTTTACACTTCATTTTCTGTAATTCTCACAAGGATTATTCAACCCAAAATCGTCTCCATTTGCTTCCATGTCAAATTATCGTGCTATCGTTACTGGATCAATGTCCAACGACATAGGAAATATCTGTTTCCCCTTATATTGTTCCTGTCACCCCTCTAAATGTCATATTTTATTCTGTCGCCAACATAATAAATTACTGCGCGTAAGGAATAATTTATATTTAATCCCAGGCATCTATTAAAAAAGTTGTTTGAGACATTGTCACCTACTTTTCCCTTAACATACAAACTATAGGGAACTTCCATCAATCCTGGAAAAGAGACTCCCACTCAAGACACATCAGATAATACCATGTTTCATTAAGTGGAATAGACACCTATTAAAATAACAAACACATATCACCTTTCTGGTAATCTAATCATCGCAACCTGTTGCATTGATTTAGTAAAAATATAAACCTGTTGATTAACAAATGTAGAACCTTCAAAAAGTCGGCATTGCCCCATCAGCATAATAGACAAAACGAACTGTAATTCCCTTTAACATATTGTATCAACAGAACCTTTAAATTTACACCATGTAGCGATTGTTGAAATGCAGCGTGATACAAAGTTAGACTATTCTTAAACATCATTCATGCTCTCGCATATACATACCACTAATTTAAACGTTACCTAATATATTTTCTCCTTGTTTCTCACAAAGGCAATCCAGCTCCCAAGCTAACTGGCTAAAGGTGGCTAGCTTGCTATCTACTCTACAGACATACCACTCCACTCACCATAGCGGAGCTGGCTATGTTTTGAAATTCATGTTATCACGTGAGATCATGGCCACAGTTCTATCGCAATTGTCAATCTGCTGTTATTAGAAGACATTACATTTAGGTAACTGTCCCTACTAATTACGCTACAGGCAATACAACAAACACTTGATGTAGTTGACAAGCATATATTCAATTTGTATCCATAGTATTAATATTCAATTTAGTGATTGAAATTACGACCCCATTCTCAATAGTTTAAGCTAGCAAACCATTAGGCAACACAAAAAAATTACTATCTCGAAATCGTCTCGCTATTCCTGTTGAATAAGTGAGTCTTTCAATTTGAAACAAACAAGCTTCAGAATCGTCCAATCTACATCACAAAACAAACACTGGCTGCAGTATCTGTCTAAGCAACACATACCCACAGTTGAATCACACTCAGAAACCCAGATTTGAGTCAGTAACACCAAACAGTCATATAATGCTTAACCCTTATCTCTATCAAATGATCGATAAATGGCACCAACTCAGAAAATGTTCATTATTGTTTCCCACCCCTCACATACGTCTATGTTTGTGTGCAACAAGTTAATATATAAATATATTATTAGTTAATCAAATCTCTAGTAATCGATTACACACACTTAAAATTCAGCATATTTCATATATTCACATTATCCATATAGAACGTTAGAAATCCTTAAGTACTCACATCACTAAATCCTTCCGTGTTTTTTTTTTACGATTCTCAATCAACACAAATCAGCTTCTTCAAACATACTCCCAGCGGAACCAAAAAACAGACTTTACTTTTCCGGACACTGCCCCACCTGTCATTGGATCCTCCTCGAAAATACAGACTTTTCCGCTACTCTCTAAAATAACATCACACTCTCAATTCCACTCCTTGATCTTCTATGACCTAATTCTGTTATATATCTAAACTTATTATCCAAACTTATATCAAATTAGCATACACATTTCTATAATTTATTATGCACACTTTAGATGAAAATTAATTTCTACACTCTGTTCATAAAGTAGCCTATGTTGTTCCATTGTCCTCCTGAGTGGCGCAGTGGTCTAAGGCACTGCATCACAGTGCTAACTGTGCCACTAGAGATCCTGGTTCGAATCCAGGCTCTGTCGCAGCCGGCCGCGACCGGGAGACTCATGGGCGGCGCACAATTGGCCCAGCGTCGTCTAGGGTAGGGGAGGGAATGGCCGGCAGGGATGTAGCTCAGTTGATAGAGCATGGCGTTTGCAACGCCAGGGTTGTGGGTTCAATTTCCACGGGGGGCCAGTATAAAAAAATATGTATTCACTAACTGTAAGTCGCTCTGGATAAGAGCGTCTGCTAAATGACTAAAATGTAATTACCTAATTCCTTAGCTGACTTTTTCTAATAATAATAATGTCCAGGCAATCGTTCTCATTAAATCCCATTTCATGTTGCTTACGGCGATATAGTCAATGATATATTTTCGCGCTCTCTGTAACTTATCCCTTTTAAAACTACCTTCTTGAGCATGGCGCTTGTAACGCCAGGGTAGTGGGTTCGATCCCCGGGACCACCCGTACGTAAAAATATATGCACGCATGACTGGAAGTCGCTTTGGATAAAAGCGTCTACTAAATGGCATAATATTATTATTATACTCATTATCTGTCCATGCTGATAAATCACTGAGATGTGGTTCCACATTGTTTTGTATTATTAGTTCATGCAATGAACCTCCTGTAGCTCAGTTGTTAGAGCATGGCACTTGCAATGCCAGGGTTGTGGGTTCGATTCCCACGGGGGGGCAGTATGAAAAATGTATGCACTCACTAACTGTAAGTCACTCTGGATAAGAGCGTCTGCTAAAATGTAAATAAATACTTGAATCAAATCCCCACCTTGATCCTCTTTAAAATTATGTTTTTCTATTTATTCACTGGTGCCATGTTTCAATATGTTAAATTGCATCTGCTCGATTCTTTATACCATGTGAGCAGGGACGGCCTGTTCAATAGGGCGATATGGGCGACGCACTGCCAAACGGGAAAAGGAAGGGATTTTTTTTCTAATCAATTATATCACGGCAACAGTAGTTATCAGTGTTGTAATCTGATCTGACTGCCACTAAATGTCAAATCAGGCTAAAGTCGTGCTTCAAATGGCCCCGCCCGTTTTTGGGCGATTTCAGTCAGGTTGAAAATCGCCCAGAAGTCTCTCATAGCCTGTCATGTAAAATCTATTTTTTTCAAATTTCAAAGCTTTCAATACATTCTCTATGGGTGTCTGTGGGCTTGCACTTACGCGCTTTCGTCATACGTGACGTAACCATGAACGTAACTAAGCAAATAGCGGCTAGCAGCGTCTCTTTGCGACCTGCAGTGTGGCGTTATTTTATGTTTTTAATTTGTACACTTAGTGGCGTTATTTTATGTTTTTAATTTGTACACTTAGTTTACAAACATTCTGCCAACCATGGATTTCGAGTGGTGGGTTTTGGACTGATCTTGTTGATCGTGTACATACCCGCTACGAACGGACTAAATAATGAAAACGTTGCTGGCAGCGGAATCCAATACAGCTGGGAGACTTGGCTGGATGACAGAGTCCCGGACAGAGAAGTGGAGCCGGCCGGCTTCACCCTGGTCGGAGCGGACCTCGATCTGACAGTCACAGAGAAAATCGATCCTGGTAAGAAAGCGACTCTGTACCCCCGAGCCCCGACATTGAACTGCTTTCTGTGTCACTGTGACCTTACTATCTGCCCCGTGAGTTCCCCCAATTGTTTGTTACCGTTGTGTACTGTTGATAATCACAAGTTTACTGGAGAACTGAGACCAAGTAGAGACTTTGGACAGGGTGGATATGCACAAGATTTTAGTCAGACCAAGCTATAACATTATATATTTACTACGACAGTACATTCAACCAAAAGCTAATATAACAAAGGCATCAGAGATTATTTATAATCTGTCACAGAAACTGGAATCCATCTCCCCAGATCAGTCAATAAATGCTTCTGGTATTGACTTATATGCTGCCCCTGTCTTCATGTTGTTGCTGGACATATCTTTTTTAAAATGTGTGTAGGTCACCTAAATCATCAGAAAAATTGCCCCTCCTGAGAATTTTTTCAGGAGCCGCCACTGCATGTGAGTTATTGTTTTCTCTCTCTCCTGACCATTTTGAGTAATTCAAAAAGGACTAATTCTGTACTTCTTTCTATGATGATATACCACATCAAAGGCCTGTAACCTATTCCTTTTATGATGATACCACACATCAAAGGCCTGCAACCTATCTCTTTATAATGCCTCTATACACTAAGGGATGCCTGCGCCCAATCTTTTTATAATGTACTTTAAACATTAAGGGACTAAATCCCACTCACTCTGTCTAATGCCTTACACATTAAGGGAAGTCCTGTGCTCTTTATCCTCTGTTGTTTTTACTCATTAATCTGAACACACCCTGTTTTGAATCATAGCACCATGTCAATGTCTAATTTGATATTTGTCCTTACATCCCTTTATCTAACTCCATACAACTCATCTTCCCCCTCAAAAATATTGAATTTTAATGTTCTTTTACAGCTCAGCTTTACCACAGATAAGCAGAATTTAACATAATCAAAAAACTGAAAGTCTGCTTAGCTGTTAGTTCGGCTGTAAACTGTATCCTGTTCATTAGACACCAATCTGTTATGATGACTTTCTCTGGTATCAAGTAATTCAGGATGCAAAAAGATATTTAACACTTAGATGGAGAGTGGATACAATATATTTAATAGATACGGTACATATAACAAAAGGCACATGCTTTGCTTCTTGTCATCCGAACTCCTGAATAAAGAAAACCTTTCAGTTTACATAGCCCTTCACACATTTTCTTCAACAACATCTGGTATCCATCAGTGGGCATTCCCCACTCTGATGGTATCAGCTTGTACACAAGTCAGTATATTCCATCTATCAATCATTCTAATATAAACACGAGTAAGCTCCCTCGACATACTGGAATCCTTGGCATTCAGATTTTGTGGCACCAAGAGTTACCTATCAAACATATTTAACTTTGTTCCTACAACACTGTGAAAAGACGTCATATCAATCCCCAAACATATGGAAGGTACTCTGGTCAGATGAGACTAAAATTGAGCTTTTTGGCCATCAAGGAAAATATCTGGCGCAAACCCAACACCTCTCATCACCCCGAGAACACCAGTGAAGCATGGAGGTGGCAGCATCATGCTGTGGGGATGTTTTTCATCGGCAGGGACTGGGAAACTGGTCAGAATTGAAGGAATGATGGATGGTGATAAACACTTATTATTGGTGTCCTTTTGTAGTGGTTTCTTTGCAGCAATTTGACCATGAAGGCCTGATTCACACAGTCTCCTCTGAACAGTTAAAAATGAGATGTGTGTGTTACTTAAACTATGTGAAGCATTTATTTGGTCTGCAATTTCTGAGGCTGGTAACTCTAATGAACTTATCCTCTGCAGCAGAGGTAATTCTGGGTCTTCCATTCCTGTGGTGGTCCTCATGAGAGCCAGTTTCATCATAGCGCTTGAAATGTTCTTGAAATGTTCCGTATTGACTGACCTTCATGTCTTAAAGTAATGATGTACTGTTGTTTCTCTTTGCTTATTTGAGCTGTTATTGCCATAATATGGACTTGGTCAATCACCAAATAGGGCTATCTTCTGCATAACCCCCCTACCTTGTCACAACAGAACTGAATGGCTCAAACGCATTAAGAAGGAAATAAATCCATTCCAGGTGACTACCTCATGAAACTGGTTGAGAGACTGCCAAGAGTGTGCAAAGCTGTCATTAAGGCAAAGGATGGCTATTTGAAGAATCTCAAATATAAAATATATTTTGATTTGTTTAACACTTTTTTGGTTACTACATGATTCCATATGTGTTATTTCATAGTTTTGATGTCTTCACTATTATTCTACAATGTAGAAAATAGTAAAAATAAAGAAAAACCCTTGAATGAGTAGGTGTTCTAAAACTTTTGACCGGTAGTGTATCTCGGGGTGTCTTGTAAGGATCCGACGGCGAACGAGTAAACTGCCTCTACCATCAATCCTATTAGCCAATGTTCAATCATTTGAAAATAAATTGGAAGACCTAAGATTAAGGTTATCCTACCAACGCAACATTAAAAAGTGTAATATCTTATGTTTCACCGAGTCGTGGCTTAATGACGACTGGATAACATACAGCTAGCGGGATGTATGCTACATTGGCAGGAAGAAGGGGTGGCATCTGTGTATATTTGTAAACAACAGCTGGTGCATAAAATCTAATACTAAGGTAGTCTCTAGGTGTTGCTCGCCTGAGGTAGAGTATCTCATGATAAGCTGTAGACCACACTATTTACCAAGAGAGTTTTCATCTATATTTCTCGTTGCTGTCTATTTACCACCACAAACCAATGCTGGCACTAAAATTGCCATAAGTAAGGCCATAAGTAAACAGGAAAACACTCATCCAGAGGCAGCGCTCCTAGTGGCCGGGGACTTTAATGCAGGGAAACTTAAATCCGTTCTACCTAATTTCTACCAGCATGTTAAATGTGCAACCTGAGGAAAAAAAAACTCTAGACCACCTTTAGTCCACTCACAGAGACGTGTACAAAGCTCTCCCTCACCCTCCATTTGACAAATCTGACCATAACTCTATCCTCCTGATTCCTGCTTATAAGCAAGAACTAAAGCAGGAAGCACCAGTGACTCGGTTAATAAGGAAGTGGTCAGATGACGCAGATGCTAAGCTACAGGACTGTTTTGCTAGCACAGACTGGAATATGTTCCGGGATTCTTCCGATAGCATTGGGGAGTACTCCACATCAGTCACTGGCTTCATCAATAAGTGCATCGATGACGTCATCCCCACAGTGACTGTACATACATACCCCAACCAGAAGCCATGGATTACAGGCAACATCCGCACTGAGCTAAAGGGTAGAGCTGATGCTTTCAAGGAGCGGGACTCTAACCCGGATGCATATAAGAAATCCTGCTATGCCCTCCGACGAACCATCAAACAGGCAAAGAGTCAATACAGGACTAAGATTGAATCGTACTACATCGGCTCTTACGCTCGTCATTTGTGGCAGGGCTTGAAAACTATTACAGACTACAAAGGGAAGCACAGCCGCAAGCTGCCCAGTGACACAAGCCTTCAAGACAAGCTAAATCAATTCTATGCTCGCTTCGAGGCAAGCAACACTGAAGCACGCATGAGAGCATCATCTGTTCCGGATGACTATGTGATCACGCTCTCCATAACCAATGTGAGTAAGACTTTTAAGCAGGTCAACATTCACAAGGCCGCAGGGCCATACGGATTACCAGGACGTGTACTCCGACATGCGCTGACCAACTGGCACATGTTTTCACTGACATTTTCAACATGTCCCTGACTGAGTCTGTAGCCATGAAGTGCTTTAAAAGGCTGGTCATGGCTCACATCAACACCATTATCCCAGAAACCCTAGACCCACTACAATTTGCATACTGCCCCAACAGATCCACAGATGATGTGATCTCTATTGCACTCCACACTGCCCTTTCCCACCTGGACAAGAGGAACACCTACATGAGAATGCTATTCATTGACTACAGCTCAGCGTTCAACCCTCCCATGTTCACCCATGACTGCATGGCCAGGCACGACTCCAACACCATCATTAAGTTTGCTGACTACACAACAGTGGTATGCCTGATCACCGACAACGATGAGACAGCCTATAGGGAGGAGGTCAGAGACCTGGCCATGTGGTGCCAGGATAACAACCTCTCCCTCAACGTGATCAAGACAAAGGAGATGATTGTGGACTACAGGGAAAAAAATAGGACTGAGCACGCCCCTATTCTCATCGACAGGGCTGTAGTGGAACAGGTTGAGAGCTTCAAGTTCCTTGGTGTCCACATCACCAACAAATGATCATGGTTCAAACACACAAAGACAGTCCTAACGTGGGCACGACAAAGCCTATTCTCCCTCAGGACACTGAAAAGATTTGGCATGGGTCCTCAGATCCTCAAAACGTTCTACAGCTGCACCATCAACAGCATCCTGACTGGTTGCATCACCGCCTGGAATGGCAACTGCTCGGCCTCCGACCGCAAGGCACTACAGAGGGTAGTGCGTACGGCCCAGTACTGGGGCCAAGCTTCCTGCCAACCAGGACCTCTATACCAGGCGGTGTCAGAGGAAGGCCCTAAAAATTATGAAAGACTCCAGCCACCGTAGTCATAGACTGTTCTCTCTGCTACTGCACGGCAAGCCGTACCAGAGCGCCAAGTCTAGGTCCAAAAGGCTTCTTAACAGCTTCTACCCCCAAGCCATAAGACTCCTGAACAGCTAATCATGGCTATCCCACCCCCCTCTTTTACGCTGCTGCTACTCTGTTTATTATTTATGCATAGTCACTTTACCTCTACCCACATGTACATATTAACTCAATTACAGTGAGGGAAAAAAGTATTTGATCCCCTGCTGATTTTGTACGTTTGCCCACTGACAAAGAAATGATCAGTCTATAATTTTAATGGTAGGTTTAACTGAACAGTGAGAGACAGAATAACAACAAAAAAATCCAGAAAAACGCATGTCAAAAATGTTATAAATTGATTTGCATTTTAATGAGGGAAATAAGTAATTGACCCCTTTGCAAAACATGACTTAGTACTTGGTGGCAAAACCCTTGTTGGCAATCAGAGAGGTCAGACGTTTCTTGTAGTTGGCCACCATGTTTGCACACATCTCAGGAGGGATTTTGTCTCACTCCTTTTTGCAGATCTTCTCCAAGTCATTAAGGTTTTGAGGCTGACGTTTGGCAACACGAACCTTCAGCTCCCTCCACAGATTCTCTATGGGATTAAGGTCTGGAGACTGGCTAGGCCACTCCAGGATCTTAATGTGCTTCTTCTTGAGCCACTCCTTTGTTGCCTTGGCCGTGTTTTGGGTCATTGTCATGCTGGAAAACCCATCCACGACCCATTTTCAATGCCCTGGCTGAGGGAAGGAGGTTCTCACCCTAGATTTGACGGTACATGGCCCCGTCCATCGTCCCTTTGATGAGGTGAAGTTGTCCTGTCCCCTTAGCAGAAAAACACCCCCAAAGCATAATGTATAGCACTATTGCTATTTGTATGTATCAGAAAATATAGCTAACAGATCTGAAACATAGCCACCTCATTGTGGGTCTGACAGATACACTGATCCAGGGTAGGATACTGATAGCATCTCTTTAATTTCCTCCACACACTCTGCTGAAACACACGTCGCCATGGTGCTGGGGGGGTGGAGGGGGTCTGGTCACTTCTGATGAGCTTGGAAGAGCAAAGATGGAAGAAATAATTTACTTTCATAAGAATCTAATAAGAAATATCAGGTCTGTCTGTCTGTCTGAGAGAGCAAAACAGACTTTCTGTGTTTTCCCCCTCTCCTCATATAGCCCTTTTGCTAGCTTTGACTAACAGTTCGAACCAGCTCATTCTTAGTACTTTGAAAGGTGAGCTTGAATTATTCAAGATGGTCTTAAAAATTAATCCGGTCGAGAAAAATGAAAATAAGGGTGGTAAAAGGAAAAGCTAAATAAGTCCTGAACGTTGAGACGTGTCTCTCAGTAGGTAGCTATCAGCGTGTTCAGGCAAAGCCAACCAACGTGGCTGCAGGGCGGAAAGACTGCTTATTATGAAGAGAGGCTAAGGTCAAATATTAGCTATGCAGAACATGGATGTCATGGGCACAGAAGGCACATACAGCTGGAGGCAGCCAGACCCCGCTGGAATGTTTTGTAGAATTATTGCCAAACTCCTACTAATGTATGTGATATATCAGACACCTAATGATTTCTAGATGTCGTGGGTTTTCTCTCAATATGCAATTTTGATGTCTTCTTTTGTCTCTGAAATTGCCATCTATGCTAAGAAGATTCACTTCCAAAATAGGGCATTGGAGGCAAGAATACAGTAAATGATACTGAGCTGCCACAATTGAAACTCAATAATGAAGGTTCAGCACATGGTAATTCAGAGAATGACACAAACTAAATGTGATCATTCAAACTATAGCTAGCTACCACATTAACTAAATGATACTCAGGGTATCAAGAGGGAATCACTGCACCCATTGTTGTTGATACACCCAAACAAAAAACGGTATTCAACCCAAAATAGAGTCAGCATACACAACAAATGTAGTCACATTTCCAATTCCACACATTTTTGTTGGTGTTTTTTTGGCAATTCCTGGAACATATTGCCGGCAAATCCTTTGAGAATGTGGTGCTGGGATTGTTGCCGGGATGAGCAACATTGAGAGGAGTCAGTGAATAGCTGTTGGGCCATGCATGCCTATTGTTTCCCATCCATTTCCTCCCAGTGCCAGAGGATTAAGTGTTGCCTTAAACCCCATGCCAGGGTCTCTCCAAACAACAGAAAAACAGAAAAAGCAATCAGGCAAATACGGTTAGTGAACAAAAGGAACTGAACGCATGCACGTCTGGAGACACAGAAAAGGCATTTCAGATCAGAGCATGAATATTAATCAACCCAAATGTTTTAACAGTGTGTTTTATTCATTCATTTATTTTGTGCTCCTTGGTTTGCTCTCTGTTTTCATTCAAGGATGAGTTTGTTCACGGTAACCTAACTCATTTGTTTACCTAAACTTAACCTAACTTAACCTAAAATGGCCTGGTATTAGATCACTCATATTGTATAAGTGTTTACGTTGTACTACAGTAAACAATGTGTCTTGTAATTGTTACCATATTATTTTCAGTGAATAAGGCATTTCATGGTTATTTCTCTTTTCTGCAAGACCTATCTATATTTCACAGTGCTTCAAACATTTGCTGTATAATCTAAGTGACCTTTAGGCTGAAACCAACATTAATCTACATTAACTATCCTGGCTTACTCTCAAATAAACTTTACTGTAAGTCTAAGCCCTTGGTTCGCGATATCTACTAAGCTAACATATGGAATTGTTTAAAGATGGTCACACCATGGATCATTTAGGTATTTGATTAAGAATTTTAAGACCCCAGTAGGTATAAAAAAAACATAAACAAAATGATTAGATAAAATATTGCATTTGGCCATTACTGCTATAGCCCATAGAAACACATTGAATAACACATACAAAAAATACATCATAAGGAATACGGCTTTGAAGTGTCTGTGCTATATCAACAAAAATAAATTATTGACCCACTTTTAGTCACTTTGGTTATGGCACTTTTTACACAATATTCATTTTTGTGCCGACTACTCCCCTGAAGCTTTAAGTGAGCGCTAAATATTTGTGGGTGTCTGAAAGTTTAAACGACTGCCGTAAAGCTTGTGAATGCCATAGAGCAAAACAAATGACACTGTCGTGTTAATGAGAGTCTCATCTTTTGATGTTGGGGTTGCTAGGGTTTTACAGATGATTTCAATAATGCAATCTGGAAAGTGTTTCCTGAAGGAAAAACATTTCACAACCATTCAGGTCCAGCAGGAAGTTTAGGTGAAGTCACTGGATTGGCATCACTGTGTCTGGCTGTCCCTGGGAGACCATGGCTAGGTTCCTCTTGCCTGCCTAGCATCCCAGCAGACAAGGCTGGTGGGAGGAGCTATAGGAGGATGGGCTCATTGTAATGGCTGGGATGGAATCAATGGAAAGGAGTCAAACATGTGGAGTCAAACGTGTTTGATATCATTCAATTTATTATATTCCAGCCATTACAATGAGCCTGTTCTACTATAGCGCCCCCCACCAATCTCCTCTGCATCACATAGTACCATAGCAACACCCACCCGTTGTATGCGTTCCAGCAGGTATATCTCACTGGTCATCCCCAAAGCCAACACCTCCTTTGGTCACCATTCCTTCCAGTTCTCTGCTGCAAATGACTGGAACGAACAGCAAATATCTCTGAAGCTGGAGACACTTATCTCCCTCACTATCTTTAAGCATCAGTTGTCAGAGCAGCTTACCGAATACTGCACCTGTACACAGCCCATCTGTAATTAGCCCACCCAACTACCTCATCCCCATATTGTTATTTACATTGTTATTTATTTTTCTCATTTGTACCCCAGTATCTGTATTTGCACATCATCTTCTGCACATCTATCACTCCAGTGTTAATACTAAATTATAATATAATTATTTTGCACTATGGCGTATTTATTGCCTTACCTCCATAACTTACTACATTTGCACACACTGTACATAGATTTTCTATTGTGTTATTGACTGTACGTTTTGTTTATTTCATATGTAACTCTGTGTTGTTGTTGTTTTTCTGCACTGTTTTGCTTTATCTTGGCCAGGTCGCAGTTGTAAATGAGAACTTGTTCTCAACTGGCTTACCTGGTTAAATAAAGGTGAAATAAAAATAAAAAAAATAAAAAAATCCCAGGTGTTTGTATAACGAATGAGAATGTTAGCTGGCTGTTTTATCATTGTTGAGCTCATTCATGCTTTATGATGATTCACTATCTGACTGACTCCTTTGGGTGCTTCTCGCATAATTCAGTGGGGAGCTAAAGTGAATCGAATGGAACTAGATTTTAATTAATTGATTAATTATGTTTTTGGAGAAGTAAGCAGGGGTTCATCATGTGCAAAGCGGGCTTTTCAGACTCTGTTCATACTTAAGAGTGATGGTTTTCATGGTCTAATGTTTGGTATTTTTGGCATTTTGCATTCCATTTGATTTACCGTCATTTTAGATCTTTTGACATTTCAACACTTTATTTGAGATTTTCCTACTGTACAGTGAGGGAAAAAAGTATTTGATCCCCTGCTGATTTTCTACGTTTGCCCACTGACAAAGACATGATCAGTCTATAATTTTAATGGTAGGTTTATTTGAACAGTGAGAGACAGAATAACAACAAAACAATCCAGAAAAACGCATGTCAGAAATGTTATAAATTGAATTGAATTTTAATGAGGGAAATAAGTATTTGACCCCTCTGCAAAACATGACTTAGTACTTGGTTGCAAAACCCTTGTTGGCAATCACAGAGGTCAGACGTTTCTTGTAGTTGGCCACCAGGTTTGCACACATCTCAGGAGGGATTTTGTCCCACTCCTCTTTGCAGATCTTCTCCAAGTCATTAAGGTTTCGAGGCTGACATTTGGCAACTCAAACCTTCAGCTCCCTCCACAGATTTTCTATGGGATTAAGGTCTGGAGACTGGCTAGGCCACTCCATGACCTTAATGTGCTTCTTCTTGAGCCACTCCTTTGTTGCCTTGGCCATGTGTTTTGGGTCATTGTCATGCTGGAATACCCATCCACGACCCATTTTCAATGCCCTGGCTGAGGGAAGGAGGTTCTCACCTTAGATTTGACGGTACATTGCCCCATCCATCGTGCCTTTGATGAGGTGAAGTTGTCCTGTCCCCTTAGCAGAAAAACACCCCCAAAGCATAATGTTTCCACCTCCATGTTTGACGGTGGGGATGGTGTTCTTGGGGTCATAGGCAGCATTCCTCCTCCTCCAAACACGGCGAGTTGAGTTGATGCCAAAGAGCTCCATTTTGGTCTCATCTGACCACACCACTTTCACCCAGTTCTCCTCTTAATCATTCAGATGTTCATTGGCAAACTTCAGACGGGCATGTATATGTGCTTTCTTTAGCAGGGGGACCTTGCGGGCGCTGCAGGATTTCAGTCCTTCACGGCGTAGTGTGTTACCAATTGTTTTCTTGGTGACTATGGTCCCAGCTGCCTTGAGATCATTGACAAGATCCTCCCGTGTAGTTCTGGGCTGATTCCTCACCGTTCTCATGATCATTGCAACTCCATGAGGTGAGATCTTGCATGGAGCCCCAGGCCGAGGGAGATTGACAGTTCTTTTGTGTTTCTTCCATTTGCGAATAATCGCACAAACTGTTGTCACCTTCTCACCAAGCTGCTTGGCGATGGTCTTGTAGCCCATTCCAGCCTTGTGTAGGTCTACAATCTTGTCCCTGACATCCTTGGAGAGCTCTTTGGTCTTGGCCATGGTGGAGAGTTTGGAATCTGATTGATTGATTGCTTCTGTGGACAGGTGTCTTTTATACAGGTAACAAGCTGAGATTAGGAGCACTCCCTTAAAGAGTGTGCTCCTAATCTCAGCTCGTTACCTGTATAAAAGAAACATGGGAGACAGAAATCTTTCTGATTGAGAGGGGGTCAAATACTTATTTCCCTCATTAAAATGCAAATCAATTTATAACATTTGTGACATGCGTTTTTCTGGATTTTTTTGTTGTTATTCTGTTAACAGGATTTAAGCAATAATACATGAGACCATTTGTTATGACATTTTATCATGGCTGTGACGTGGTCATAGCCACGAGTTGAAGCCGAGTGGCGTAGACCACCACAGACATGATAGAAATGTCATAACACATGGACTCGAGTATATTATTGCTTTTATACAATGGGTTACCGGCATTAAAAAGCAAGATTAATTCCCAAACCATCAATAAAATAGAATATAGAAAAAATATGTTACATTCACTAACACTGGTTGTCAATAGCAATTTTAGGTGTTCTCTGGTCGTTAGTTCTATTCGTATTGACTGCCATGTAAAGCAAAAGTGCCCAAGCGCTGGTTGATAGTTCCAGAACATTGGTTTCTAGGGACGCTGTCCATGGTTCTGAAAACAATGCATGTCTATGCATAGGCAAAATGAAAGCTGTATCGAAACGTTGTATAGGGTTGCTATCCATGTTTCTGAAAACAGCTCAGGTATATGCATAATAATAGGCTACCTCTAATGTGATGTAGGTTACCTCATAATAATATAGTAAACTCATGCATTATTGCCCTGAAACATTGTAACAAAGGCATCGATATAGCAGATCAGAATATAAACCACAATGAGAAGTTTTTTTTCAGATGGTCACAGCTTCGACAGTTATTTATTTCTGAAGCACATTGAATTGCACATTTCCATTCAGTGTGCAATTAGTGAAGTAGCTGTCTAACGCCAGGGTCTCAGCTGGGTGCCATTTCTCAGGAACAACTGCCTTGTTGTAGCACCAAGCTTTTAGTATGTTATTCCATCTCCTCCTGTTTTCCGTGGACAGCTTCCAATAGCTTTTAAGAGAGCTTTGCATCGGAGAGCTGCTGGATGGTAGTCATCCTGATGCAGTGGTTGGTATACTCCGGGTCGGTTTTCAGGTAATAAGAAGGAATTCCCCTCGACTACTCTCACAAATTGGTTAAAACCCCCATTCTAAAAGAGACAACTTTGTCGTACAATTTTTTAAAATACAGAAATAACCAAACCTGCTGAAAAGCTGCTGTGTTGTTCAATGTACATGTAACTAGGTCAGAAATCCTGACCTAAGGTTTGCAATGCTCCCACATAGGGAAATACAGCCTGCGAGAAGAGCCCTGTGGCTTCAGGCCATTCGTCGTGGGAGAGTGGGAAATTGTGGGGACCCGGTTCCCAAGTACACGTAGGTGTAGGTTGGTGGAAATCCCCATCGACTGAGGATGAGGGGTTACCATTTTGTAGTTTAATGAAAATTGTGTTCGATAATAAACTACATCCATCAGTCTGATTCCATTCTTATGTGATTAAATGCCACCTGCCCTGTGCGTCTCTAGACGATCTAGTCAAGGTAGCGAGCCCTGCATCACCACTCAGTATGACAATAATGAACATGTGTCTAACTTGCTCCTTTATGCAATTATACAAATAGCTTAATCCTGGCGACCAATGTTCTAGCACTAATGTATTGAGTCAAGTAGACCAGGGATGTCAAGGTGGAATCCAAGCATATACTGTGTAAATAATATTTACCAATACACCTACTAAATTATGAAGGTATAGTCAATCAAAGAACTACTCTGTAAAATTAGGAATGCATTTACTCAATTCAACTAATAGGATTTATTAGTCACAAAATAATAAACACTCAAACAATTACAGTGTACATTTTAGTCATTTAGCAAACGCTCTTATAGTTAGTGAATGCATACATGTTTTTTGGGGGGGGTTTGTTGTTGTTTTTTTCATACTGGCCCCCCGTGGGAAACTAACCCACATCCCTGCCGGCCAAACCCTCCCCTACCTTGGACCAATTGTGCGCCGCCCATGGGTCTCCCGGTCGCGGCCAGCTGCGACAGAGCCTGGACTCGAACCAGGATCTCTAGTGGCACAGCTAGCACTGCGATGCAGTGCCTTAGACCACTGCGCCACTCGGTTATCTACATGAAATACATGCACTGTAAAAATAGAAAGACTAAAAACACCATGATTGTATAATGAAACCATGAAAAGTAGTGCACCTAACCTGAGATCTGGTGTTTGGAGGGGGTTTGAATGTAAACCCTATGTAAGTGTTATGATACACAGAAAGTGTTTGAAAACAGAATAGAACTACTGAAACACCCAAAGTGGTTCTTCAATCTGAATATTGGTGGTTTTAATAGAGTTGTTGTGGAAACACTTTTTGGGGTTTCAGTGCATGTAATAGGCAGCATCAAAACACACAAAATATATGCAATAAAATGGTTAAGAAATGCAAATGGTTTATAGCCTATATATTGATTGATGATAAGTTCATATAGAGAATATTTTTTGGGAATTTTTTCGATGCTTTATTTAGACGGATTAAAAACAGGAGGAGACAGAGAAGGGGTGAAAGTGGGACAGGCGGAGGCGGGAATTTAACCCATGGCTTATTGGGCAGTAAAATGGTACAAACAACAACATATACAGTACTTCATAAAAATGAATGCAAGTCATTCCAATTATGTTCATTTTATTTCACCAAAACATGAAATAATAAATCCAACCTAATATGTTGCTCAAAATGTACAGTGCCTTCGGAAAGTATTCAGACCCGTTTACTTTTGTCACGATCGTTGAGAGATGGGTCAGACCAAGGTGCAGCGTGGTATGCGTACATATTTATTAGTGAATAAATAGATAAAGATGAAGATAAACACTTGACAAAACAACAAAAGCAACGAAACGTGAAGTCCTATGGGCTATAATCACAACAAGCCTCTGATTGGGAACCACACCCGGGCCAAACATAGATATACAATACATAGAGTTTCACACCCTGACCAAACTACCTAGAGAATAACAGTCTCTCCAGGTCAGGGCGTGACACTCCGGCCGCACCAACCTGACACATTAGGGTAGGGTCCGGGTGGGCATTCAGCCTTGGAGGCGGCTCCGGCTCCGGGCGTGATGACCTCTCCCTCTCTGCCTCCCCGTTGCACCCCTGATCTGGTCTGGACCACGGCGCGATGCTTCCCCTCTCCTTCCTCCCAAGATGCACCAATCCCTGTCTGGACCCTGGTGTGGGAGGCCCCGAACCTGGAGAGGGGCTGACGTCTGGGCCTGGATCGGCAATCCTCCCGCGATGCACCAAGCCCTGTCTGGACCCTGGTGTGGGAGACCCCGACCCTGGAGAGGGGCTGACGTCAGGGCCTGGAGTGGAGCCGCTGACCGGAACTGGACTAGGCACCGGTGGAGCGGACTGCTCTGGCTCCGGAGTGGAGCCGCTGACCGGAGCTGAACTGGACCCCGGTGGAGCGGACTGCTCTGGCTCCGGAGTGGAGCCGCCGACCGGAGCTGAACTGGACCCCGGTGGAGCAGACTGCCCTGGCTCTGGAGTGGAGCCGCCGACTGGAGCTGGACTAGGCACCGGTGGAGCGGACTGCTCTGGCTCCAGAGTGGATCCGCTGACCGGAGCTGGACTGGGAACACGCACCACTGGTCTTGTGCGAGGAGCAGGCACGGGTCTTGCCGGACTGGAGACACGCACCACTGGTTTGGTGCGAGGAGCTGGCACGGGCCGTACTTGACTGGATACGCGCACCACTGGTTTGGTGTGGGGAGCAGGTACGGAGCATACCGGGCTGGCGACAGGCACCACTGGTTTGGTGCGAGGAGCTGGCATGGGCCATATCGGACTGGATACGCGCACCACTGGTTTGGTGCGGGGTGCAGGTACGGGGCGTACAGTGCTGGCGACAGGCACCACTGGTTTGGTGCGAGGAGCTGGCACGGGCCGAAAGCAAAAACAGGTTTCTAGAAAGTCTTGCTAATTTATAAAAATAAGAAAATCTGACATATAACATTTACATAAGTATTCAGACCGTTTACTCAGTACTTTTTTGAAGCACCTTGGGCAGTTATTACAGCATCGAGTCTTCTTGGGTATGATGCTACAAGCTTGGCGCACCTATATTTGGAGAGTTTCTCCCATTCTTCTCTGCAGATCCTCTCAAGCTCTGTCAGGTTGAATGGGAAGCGTTGCTGCACAGCTATTTTCAGGTC
Organism: Coregonus lavaretus; assembly: GCF_964263955.1. Classification (NCBI taxonomy): domain Eukaryota; kingdom Metazoa; phylum Chordata; class Actinopteri; order Salmoniformes; family Salmonidae; genus Coregonus; species Coregonus lavaretus. The sequence continues at coordinate 23,349,298 of NC_139998.1, read as the reverse complement.
TCTCCAGAGATGTTCGATCGGGTTCAAGTCTGGGCTCTGGCTGGGCCACTCAAGGACATTCAGAGATTTGTCCTGAACCCACTCCTGCGTTGTCTTGGCTGTGTGCTTAGGGTCATTGTACTGTTGGAAGGTGAACTTTCGCCCCAGTCTGAGGTCCTGAGCGCTGGTGGAGCAGGTTTTCATCAAGGATCTCTCTGTACTTTGCTCCGTTTATCTTTGCCTCGATCCTGACTAGTTTCCCAGTCCCTGGCGCTGAAATACATCCCCACAGCATGATACTGCCACCACCATGCTTCACCGTAGGTATGGTGCCAGGTTTCCAAGTGACGCTTGGCATTCAGGCCAAAAAGTTCAATCTTGGTTTCATCAGACCAGAGAATCTGATAGTCTTTAGATGCCTTTTGGCAAACTCCAAGCGAGCTGTCATGTGCCTTTTACTGAGGAGTGGCTCCCGTCTGGCCACTCTACCATAAAGGCCTGATTGGTAGAGTGCTGCAGAGATGGTTGTCCTTCTGGAAGTTTCTCCCATCTCCATAGAGGAACTCTAGATTTGTGTCTGAGTGACCATCGGGTTCTTGGTCACCTCCCTGACCATGGCCCTTCTCCCCCGATTGCTCAGTTTGGCCAGGCGACCAGCTCTAGGGAGAGTCTTGGTGGTTCCAAACTTCTTCCATTTAAGAATGATGGAGGCCACTGTGTTCTTGGGGACCTTCAATGCTGCAGACATTTTTTGTTACCCTTCCCCAGATCTGTGCCTCGACACAATCCTGTCTTGTAGCTCTAGCATAATTCCTTCGATCTCATGGCTTGGTTATTGCTCTGACATGCACTGTCAACTGTGGGACCTTATATAGACAGGTGTGTGCCTTTGCAAATCAAGTCCAATCAATTGAATTTACCACACCAATCAAGTTGTAGAAACATCTCAAGGATGATCAATGGAAACAGGATGCACCTGAGCTCAATTTCGAGTCTCAGAGCAAAGGGTCTGAATACATATCTAAATGAGGTATTTCTGTTTATATTTTTTATAAATTTGCTAAGAAATCTAAAAGCCTGTTTGCTTTGTCATTATGGGGTATTGTGTGTAGAGAAATAACGTATGTAATCGATTGTAGAATAAGGCTATAACATAACAAAATGTGGAAAAGGTCAAGGGGGTGTGAATACTTTTCGAGTGCACTGTATCTACACATACTGAGCAGCTCATGTTATAGACAGAAGCATGCTACATGGCAGACCAATCTGAACTCATCTCTCAGCATGTCCAGCCCATCCATTATCTCATCCAATCATGACTAACGGGAAGATTCCTGTCTTTTTCCGTAGCTAACCCGCCTAGATTCGTAATTTAACAATCTTATTTGTGTCAGACCGGCTCGATTCGGTTTTATGTAGCAAAATTTGAAATTGTGTTTTTTACATTGGATAAAAGTAGTTACTCAAACCTAGAAAATTGTATATCATACATTACAGTTGAGGAACAATGGGAATGTAATTCGGCTTTGAAAGTTGATAAACGTGTAACCCCACTTTTGAGAAATGGCCCTTGAATGTTTTGTTATACCTGCTGGAGAGTTCTTCATCTACAGTCGTGGTCAAAAGTTTTGAGAATGACACAAATATTAATTTTCACAAAGTCTGCTGCCTCAGTTTTTATGATGGAAATTTGCATATACTCCAGAATTTTATGAAGAGTGATCAGATGAATTGAAATTAATTGCAAAGTCCCTCTTTGCCATGAAAATGAACTTAATCCCAAAAAAACATTTCCACTGCATTTCAGCCCTGCCACTTAAGGACCAGCTGCCATCATGTCAGTGATTCTCTTGTTAACACAGGTGAGAGTGTTGACGAGGACAAGGCTGGAGATCACTCTGTCATGCTGATTGAGTTAGAATAACAGAACCATTTATCGGATCATCAAGAACGTCAAGGAGATAGGTTCAATTGTTGTGAAGAAGGCGTCAGGGCGCCCAAGAAAGTCCAGCAAGCGCCAGGACCGTCTCCTAAAGTTGATTCAGCTGCGGGATCGGGGCACCACCAGTGCAGAGCTTGCTCAGGAATGGCAGCAGGCAGGTGTGAGTGCATCTGCACGCACAGTGAGGCGAATACTTTTGTAGGATGGCCTGGTGTCAAGAATGGCAGCAAGGAAGCCACTTCTCTCCAGGACAAACATCAGGGACAGACTGATATTTTGCAAAAGGTACAGGGATTGGACTGCTGAGGACTGGGGTAAAGTCATTTTCTCTGATGAATCCCCTTTCCGATTGTTTGGGGTATCCAGAAAAAAAGCTTATCCGGAGAAGACAAGGTGAGCGCTACCATCAGTCCTGTGTCATGCCAACAGTAAAGCATCCTGAGACCATTCATGTGTGGGGTTGCTTCTCAGTCAAGGGATTGGGCTCACTCACAATTTTTCTAAGAACACAGCCATGAATAAAGAATGGTACCAACACATCCTCCGAGAGCAACTTCTCCCAACCATCCAAGAACAGTTTGGTGACGAACAATGCCTGTTCCAGCATGATGGAGCACCTTGCCATAAGGCAAAATTGATAACTAAGTGGCTCGGGGAACAAAACATCGACATTTTGGGTCCATGGCCAGGAAACTCCCCAGACCTTAATCCCATTGAGAACTTGTGGTCAATCCTCAAGAGGCGGGTGGACGAACACAAACCCACAAATTCTGACAAACTCCAAACATTGATTATGCAGGAATGGGCTGCCATCAGTCAGGATGTGGCCCAGAAGTTAATTGACAGCATGCCAGGGCGGATTGCAGAGGTCTTGAAAAAGAAGGGTCAACACTGCAAATATTGACTCTTTACAGAAATGTAATGTAATTGTCAATAAAAGCCTTTCAAATCAAATCAAATCAAATTTTATTGGTCACATGCGCCGAATACAACAGGTGCAGACATTACAGTGAAATGCTTACTTACAGCCCTTAACCAACAGTGCATTTATTTTAAACAAAAAAGTAAGAATAAAACAACAACAAAAAAGTGTTGAGAAAAAAAGAGCAGAAGTAAAAATAAAGTGACAGTAGGGAGGCTATATATACAATAGAATAAAGTGACAGTAGGGAGGCTATATATACAGGGGGGTACCGTTGCATAGTCAATGTGCGGGGGCACCGGCTAGTTGAGGTAGTTGAGGTAATATGTACATGTGGGTAGAGTTAAAGTGACTATGCATAAATACTTAACAGAGTAGCAGCAGCGTAAAAAGTATGGGGTGGGGGGGCAGTGCAAATAGTCCGGGTAGCCATGATTAGCTGTTCAGGAGTCTTATGGCTTGGGGGTAGAAGCTGTTGAGAAGTCTTTTGGACCTAGACTTGGCACTCCGGTACCGCTTGCCGTGCGGTAGCAGAGAGAACAGTCTAAGACTAGGGTGACTGGAGTCTTTGACAATTTTGAGGGCCTTCCTCTGACACCGCCTGGTATAGAGGTCCTGGATGGCAGGGAGCTTTGCCCCTGTGATGTACTGGGCCGTACGCACTACCCTCTGTAGTGCCTTGCGGTCAGAGGCCAAGCAGTTGCCATACCAGGCGGTGATGCAACCAGTCAGGATGCTCTCGATGGTGCAGCTGTAGAATTTTTTGAGGATCTGAGGACCCATGCCAAATCTTTTTATTCTCCTGAGGGGGAATAGGCTTTGTCGTGCCCTCTTCACGACTGTCTTGGTGTGTTTGGACCATGATAGTTCGTTGGTGATGTGGACACCAAGGAACTTGAAGCTCTCAACCTGTTCCACTACAGCCCCATCGATGAGAATGGGGGCGTGCTCAGTCCTCTTTTTTTTCCTGTAGTCCACAATCATCTCCTTTGTCTTGGTCACGTTGAGGGAGAGGTTGTTGTCCTGGCACCACACGGCCAGATCTCTGACCTCCTCCCTATAGGCTGTCTCATCGTTGTCGGTGATCAGGCCTACCACTGTTGTGTCGTCGGCAAACTTAATGATGGTGTTGGAGTCGTGCCTGGCCATGCAGTCATGGGTGAACAGAGAGTACAGGAGGGGACTGAGCACGCACCCCTGAGGGGCCCCCGTGTTGAGGATCAGTGTGGCAGATGTGTTGTTACCTACCCTTACCACCTGGGGGCGGCCCGTCAGGAAGTCCAGGATCCAGTTGCAGAGGGAGGTGTTTAGTCCCAGGATCCTTAGCTTAGTGATGAGCTTTGAGGGCACTATGGTGTTGAATGCTGAGCTGTAGTCAATGAATAGCATTCTCAAGTAGGTGTTCCTCTTGTCCAGGTGGGAAAGGGCAGTGTGGAGTGCGATAGAGATTGCATCATCTGTGGATCTGTTGGGGCGGTATGCAAATTGGAGTGGGTCTAGGGTTTCTGGGATTATGCTGTTGATGTGAGCCATGACCAGTCTTTCAAAGCACTTCATGGCTACAGACGTCAGTGCCACGGGTCGGTAGTCATTTAGGCAGGTTATCTTAGAGTTCTTGGGCACGGGGACTATGGTGGTCTGCTTGAAACATGTTGGTATTACAGACTCAGTCAGGGACATGTTGAAAATGTCAGTGAAGACACTTGCCAGTTGGTCAGCACATGCTCGGAGTACACGTCCTGGTAATCCGTCTGGCCCTGCGGCCTTGTGAATGTTGACCTGCTTAAAAGTCTTACTCACATCGGCTACGGAGAGCGTGATCACATAGTCGTCCGGAACAGCTGGTGCTCTCATGCATGCTTCAGTGTTGCTTGCCTCGAAGCGAGCATAGAAGTGGTTTAGCTCGTCTGGTAGGCTTGTGTCACTGGGCAGCTCGCGGCTGTGCTTCCCTTTGTAGTCTGTAATAGTTTTGACACTTTGACACTTATGGAATGCTTGTAATTATACTTCAGTATACCATAGTAACATCTGACAAAAATATCAAAAAACACTGAAGCAGCAAACTTTGTGAAGACCAATACTTGTGTCATTCTCAAAACTTTTGACCATGACTGTACACCCATTCTGTCACGCCCTGGCTCTGGGGACACTGTTATGTTGAGCCAGGGTGTGTAGATCTATGTGTTGTTTTTCTATGTCGGGAGTCTATGTATGGTATTTCTGTGTTGGCCAGAGTGGTTCCCAATCAGAGGCAACGAGTGTCAGCTGTGGCTGGTTGTCTCTGATTGGGAGCCATACTTATAGAGGCTGTTTTCCAACATTAGTTGTGGGATCTTGTTTCAAGTTGGTTTGTGTTAGACCGTGAACTGTCACGTTATCGTTTGTGTTTATTTTGTCGTAATATCGCTAAATAAAGAGTATGTTTGCCTGCAACGCTGCGCCTTGGTCCTCCTCTCTTACCGACGATCGTGACAGACGATCCCACCAAGACTGGACCAAGCAGCGTGTCCAGGAGCCATCGCCAGGGGAGTCGCTAGCAGATCTCCGTGGCAACCTCGACTGGGTCAAGCCTAATGAAGAGCAGAGAGGGTGGACTTGGGAACAGTGGAGGAAGAGTCTCGACTGGGTCAAACCAAATGAAGAGCAGAATGGCTGGAGTTGGAAGCAGAAGAGCGAGAGTTGGGCGAGAACAATAGAGGCCTGGCCCACGGGGAGGAGAGACCCCCAGAAATTTTTTAGGGGGGGGGCTCACGACGTGGACTTCGGGGCAGCAGGAGGCCGCGATAGAGCGGTCCAGCGGGTTGGCAGAGGAGGCCGCCAGGTTACGGGGGCCACTGGTATTAAAGGGGAAGGAAAGTGTGGAGGCACGGCGAGAGGTACTGGGGTGTGTTACCAGTCCGGTCCGGCCCATTCCTGATCCCTGCATAGGGCCAGTGGTGTGTGTCCCCAGTACGGTCCGGCCTGTTCCTGTTCCTCGCATCAGGCCAATGGTGCGCGTCGCCAGCCCGGCCCGTCCTGTTCCTGCTCTCCGCACCAGGTCAATGGTGCGCGTCGCCAGCCCGGTCCGGCCCTTTCCAGCTCCCCGCACCAAGCCAATGGTGCGCGTCGCCAGCCCGGTCCGGCCCTTTCCTGCTCCCCGCACCAAGCCAATGGGGCGCGTCGCCAGCCCGGCCCGTCCTGTTCCTGCTCTCCGCACCAGGTATATGGTGCGCGTCGCCAGCCCGGTCCGGTCCTTTCCTGCTCCCCGCACCAAGCCAATGGGGCGCGTCGCCAGCCCGGTCCGGCCCGCTCCTGCTCCCCACACCAAGCCAGTGGTGTGCGTCGTCAGTCCGGCACGGCCCGTGCCTGTTCCCCACACCAAGCCAGTGGTGTGCGTCGTCAGTCCGGCACGTCCCGTGCCTGTTCCACCGGTGCCTGGTCCGGCACCGGTCAGATGCTTCACGCCGGAGCTAGAGCAATCCGCTCCACCAGTGTGCAGTCCAGCTCCGGCCAGCGGGGTCAGACCGGACCAGGGGTACTTTGGGGGGTTGGAGAGGGAGCGGGGATCAGGCCCGGAGCCGGATCCGCCGCCTAGGCGGAGTGCCCACCCGGTCCCTCCCCTGTGGTATTTGGTTGACGCGGTCGGAGTCCGCGCCTTTAGGGGGGGGTACTGTCACGCCCTGGCTCTGGGGACACTGTTATGTTGAGCCAGGGTGTGTAGATCTATTTGTTGTTTTTCTATGTCGGGAGTCATGGTATGGTATTTCTGTGTTGGCCAGAGTGGTTCCCAATCAGAGGCAACGAGTGTCAGCTGAGGCTGGTTGTCTCTGATTGGGAGCCATACTTATAGAGGCTGTTTTCCCACATTAGTTGTGGGATCTTGTTTCGAGTTGGTTTGTGTTAGACCGTGAACTGTCACGTTATCGTTTGTGTTTATTTTGTCGTAATATCGCTAAATAAAGAGTATGTTTGCCTGCAACGCTGCACCTTGGTCCTCCTCTCTTACCGACGATCGTGACACATTCAGCATTGTTCACACCCTCTTAAGCCTTAGCCCCACCCATCTCTTTAAGGAGTCACATGTGAGGCCATGTACTAAACAACCAAAGATTTCAAGACTAAAGGCTGGTTTATACTACATCTATCGACATGTCTGTAGACAGCTGTCGCAGTGACATCATGAACATTCTATTGTCGTCCGACATCAAACTTGTCGTTATGAATAAGCATAAACACAAAAACTACAGGCTGCATGACATCAGCTGCCTGGTGGTCTCAAATAGCATACCTGTTGTGTTTTAACACCAATAAACCCATCCATTTAAAAATGAATTTAGTATATGTCAATCTAGAAACCCAGGCAACTAAAAGCAACTTTCTAATCATTGTTTTGGTTCGTTTCTAGCTTGTTAGCTAGCTAGCTAACATTAAATTAGTTGGCTAGACAGTTCAAATAATGACCATATCATATAGCTGAAAATGTCTTCACTTTAGCTAATTTGTATTAATTATTAAAGGAAAATAAACTCACAACAATATCATTATTTACAAGTTAATGGCGAGCCAATTGTGAGTATGACAAAATAAAAGCAGGGCATTCTACCCGAGAATTTTTGAATTTGGACACTGTCTCGTTGGTATAACATTATTTCCTAATTTGGCTTTGGTGCAGGTCATGTTCTTAACATTACTGCCTCTGGTAAACACATACTATATCAAATAAAATCTATGTTTATTTGTCACATGCACAGGATACAGAAGGTGTAAACGATACAGTGAAATAGTTACTTGCATAGTGGATTCTTTTGTTTAGACATGTTGCTAGCTAGCTAAACAATGAACCATAATCCCAACTCTTAACGTTACTACCCTGCATGAATCTGCAGGTAGCTTACCAACCCGTTTCAATGTTAGCTAGCAAGCAATGCAAATGGCTCTGTGATACAAATAATATTACTACACAGATCATACACGTAACGTTAGCTAGCGAGCCAGCAAGCTAACGTTAGCTAGATAGCTAACAGTATTCTTTAACTTCCAATGCAAACAACTTTCTGAAAAAAATAGAAACGTATAATATCTTAAAATGTAGCTAGCTAGACTCTCTTACCCGTATACATGGATGAACGCTTCTCCCTCTCTCTCACAGATGCCATGGTTGCCCTTAGTTTGAAGATGTAATACGAAGACAGGTGTTTTATACAATAGCCTTCTGTTTGTTCTCTTTTCAACTCCCTCTGCATATTTGCAATCAAACGGCAGCATTTTCTCCAACTCCTTAGCTATCATACTCTGCTTCCACCAGGCATTCCACTGAATTCAATCCCCGATCCTCCAGAAAGCCGCGTTAGAAAGGTTTACCTAGACATACTAACCAGCTCATGCTATAGACAGAAGGGTGCCTCATGGCAGACCAATCCGAACTCATCTCTCGGCATGTCCAGCCCATCCATTATCTCAGCCAATCATGGCTAGCAGGAAGGTTCCGGTCTTTTTCCGTGGCTAAACCAACTAGGCTCGTAATTAACAATTTCATTCGTGTTTACAGATGGCATACAAGTTTGTTATTAAGGCACATGAAAGTTCACTTCTTCCACAAGGCATTTCTGCCCAAAAAAGCATTTCGATAAAAAAATATGTTTTACGTACAAATGCCTCTTCTGTGAATTAATGACGCACGACATAAGCCTAGTTTCCTAAACTAGTCACATTTACAGATGGCATACAAGTTTGTTGTTAAGGCACATGAAAATTCACATGTTCCAGAAGGCATTTCTGCCAAAACGAATTTTGATTAAACAAAACAACAACAACGTTCAAATGCCTCTCCTGTGAATAAGTGACTTGCGACATACTTGAAACGGATCACATTTGTCAAAGAACTAAGAGACAATGGAAACCTTGTCTGTGATGTCATTCACCATATTCAAACTGACAACTTTTTTATTCTTCCATGTGCCTTCAAAGACTTCAACATCATAAGTATCTCAAATATCTGCAAACGCAAAATACGTTATTTATCCCGAGGACCTCATCAGCAAGGCTGTGTGTCTGCCCTATCATAGGTAATACACAATGATCCCTCTGTTTCACAGTTTTGCCAAGTAAGATCAGGTTTGCAATTATGCCTTATATTGTCTAATAATGTATATTTTCCCAGGTTCTAATCTCAGAGGATGTGGGCCAGAGCAGTGTATATGGAAAATGAGAAGGAAGTAGGTGTTATTCCAGAGCACTGGATCAAAGACAACTCTGTGGTGGCCCCAAATAAAAATGACAAAGCAATAAAGGATTGGTCCACACTCTCTCTGAAATGGAGGTCATTTCAGCTTCTGAGGAGAAATATACTTGAAAATTCAATAAGTAAAAACTGCTGGTTGTTAAAAATGGCTGTTAAATTGTTTGAATCCTCACCCCACCATTCAGAATCAAAACAGCAATGTGAAGACGTCGAAATTTCCCGAAGCCTGTGAAGTGAAGATATCCAAGAGAAACTGAAAAATAACTACATTCAAATAATTTATAACTGGTATGTTTAAACACACATTGACAGTTTGTGTACATACAATTTACTTGGTATGGTTTTTATTCTGTATATTGTTGTGTGTTTAGAATTGCATGAGGAATGTACTCTCCCACCTCCAGCCACTACTTCCCAAACTGAATCACTCCATGTTTCACCATTGTTAGTGTAGTGAAACAAATGTGAAACTGAGCTGAAATCCGTCTGGATTTCCATGCTAGGTGGTAGGGACTTGGGAGGTTGTTGTAGAATCTTTGGTTTCAAGTTTGGTAACGTCTTTAGGTTGACTTTTTTAAAGTCTTCTTCCACTTCGATAAACCTTAAACAGATGACAAATGTGTAGAAAAATGCTTGATGTTATTTTACATTTGCATGTTTATTTTCAGGCAAAGATCTACCCAAATCCCAACCAAAATATGCCCCGACACATTAGAACCTGTCACTGCTACCAAGAAGCAAAAGGCTAAAACACAGCACAAGCAATCAAGTAATCAAGTAATGACTGTGAGGACGACCCTTCTCAACATAAGCCAACTCCTTATGCTTGATCGTTGTATTTGAGAAAGGTATTGTAATTGTAAAATCAATTGGCATGATGTTGTCCAATCTTTTACTACAGAGATTTTTCTGTGTAGTAAGGTGTTTGTTTCACCTTCGCAAAAGGCAGGAATCGTGGTCACAGGCAGGCAATGGTCATACACAGGCAGGCAAACAGGCAGGAGAATCAAAAACTAGGACTAAAGGCTATAACTGGTTCTCACAAACGAGCTAGGAAAAGGCTTAGTAGAGTCAAAACAAACAATACCTCACAAGGCACAAACAGAATGAACTGAACTAAATAAGGAGCTAATGAGACCAGGTGAGTAACAAACACAGGTGAAATCAATGAACAAAAATGAAAGACAGGGCTACGTTCAAGAACACAAAGAAACAGGGCTATGTTCAAGAACATAAGGTTGACTAAGAAAATAAATACAGAACCTTACAATGTTATTTTACACTTGCATGTATAATTTGTTTAGGCCTACCCAAGTCCCAACTAAAATCTGCTCTGATGCGCCAGAAAATCTGTGCCAGTGCCACTAAGAAGCAAAATGTTAAAACGCCCTGCCAGCCACCAAGTATTGGTGGTGAGGGGAATGGCAAACTAAAACACCACACAAGCCACCAAGTGTTGGGATGGAGAAACGGCAAACTAAAATGCTGTGGAAGCCACCAAGCGACTATAGTGAAGAGGATCCTTCACAACGTAAGCCAACGCCTTATTCTCATTCTTGATCTATGTATTTGGGAAAGGTATTCTAATTGAACCAAGAATTGCCATGATGTTGTCCAATATTTTACTGCAGAGAATCTTGAGCCTTCATGCTCCAGGGATAGGTAATGTGGGAGACCGAGGTCTCCTTCTGCCTCTTCAGATGAGATCCCCCTCACCAAAGAGCTGCAAAGGCTCAGACCCTTTTAATATGCCGAAAGCAAGTATGAGACATTTCTTTTTAAACCATTTTTAAATATATATATTGAAATTAGGTTGATATATTTGGAAGTGAACAAATATAAAACTACTTTGTTTCAGAATTTAAAAAAAAGAGTCCTATATCTTCTTTGTGAGGTCCATGACCTTTTAAAGGACAGTCGCTTGAGTCCAGTTGAGGAATTCGACTTCAACCTGAACGAGACTGAGAAAGATTTGTCAAAGATGGAAGAGCAGCTAATGGAGAATGATTTTCCCAAAAATATGGTGAGAAATTAAAAGCATCAAATATATATTTTTTGTGGGTTTTTTGTACAGTGAGGGAAAAAAGTATTTGATCCCCTGCTTATTTTGTACGTTTGCCCACTGACAAAGAAATGATCAGTCTATAATTTTAATGGTAGGTTTATTTGAACAGTGAGAGACAGAATAACAAAAAAAAATGTTATAAATTGATTTGCATTTTAATGAGGGGAATAAGTATTTCACCCCTCTCAATCAGAAAGATTTCTGGCTCCCAGGTGTCTTTTATACAGGTAACGAGCTGAGATTAGGAGCACACTCTTAAAGGGAGTGCTGCTAATCTCAGTTTGTTACCTGTATATAAGACACCTGTCCACAGAAGCAATCAATCAATCAGATTCCAAACTCTCCACTATGGCCAAGACCAAAGAGCTCTCCAAGGATGTCAGGTACAAGATTGTACTCCTGAGTGGCGCAGTGGTCTAAGGCACTGCATCGCAGTGCTAACTGTGCCACTAGAGATCCTGGTTCGAATCCAGGCTATGTTGCAGCCGGCCGCGACCGGGAGACTCATGGGCGGCGCACAATTGGCCCAGCGTCGTCCAGGGTAGGGGAGGGAATGGCCGGCAGGGATGTAGCTCAGTTGATAGAGCATGGCGTTTGCAATGCCAGGGTTGTGGGTTCGATTCCCACGGGGGGCCAGTATAAAAAAATATGTATTCACTAACTGTAAGTTGCTCTGGATAAGAGCGTCTGCTAAATGACTAAAAATGTAAAAATGTAAAAAAAATTGTAGACCTACACAAGGCTGGAATGGGCTACAAGACAAACACAAAATAACTGTCAATCTCCCTCGGCCTGGGGCTCCATGCAGGGTCTCACCTCGTGGAGTTGCAATGATCATGAGAACGGTGAGGAATCAGCCCAGAACTACACGGGAGGATCTTGTCAATGATCTCAAGGCAGCTGGGACCATAGTCACCAAGAAAACAATTGGTAACACACTACGCCGTGAAGGACTGAAATCCTGCAGCACCCGCAAGGTCCCCCTGTTCAAGAAAGCACATATACAGGCCCGTCTGAAGTTTGCCAATGAACATCTGAATGATTCAGAGGAGAACTGGGTGAAAGTGTTGTGGTCAGATGAGACGAAAATGGAGCTCTTTGGCATCAACTCAACTCGCCGTATTTGGAGGAGGAGGAGGAATGCTGCCTATGACCCCAAGAATACCATCCCCACCGTCAAACATGGAGGTGGAAATATTATGCTTTGGGGGTGTTTTTCTGCTAAGGGGACAGGCAACTTCACTGCATCAAAGGGACGATGGACAGGGCCATGTACCGTCAAATCTTGGGTGAGAACCTCCTTCCCTTAGCCAGGGCATTGAAAATGGGTCGTGGATGGGTATTCCAGCATGACAATGACCCAAAACACACGGCCAAGGCAACAAAGAGTGGCTCAAGAAGTAGCACATTAAGGTCCTGGAGTGGCCTAGCCAGTCTCCAGACCTTAATCTCATAGAACATCTGTGGAGGGAGCTGAAGGTTCGAGTTGCCAAACATCAGCCTCGAAACCTTAATGACTTGGAGAAGATCTGCAAAGAGGAGTGGAACAAAATCCCTCCTGAGATGTGTGCAAACCTGGTGGCCAACTACAAGAAACGTCTGACCTCTGTGATTGCCAACAAGGGTTTTGCCACCAAGTACTAAGTCAGTACTAAGTTGCAGAGGGTCAAATACTTATTTCCCTCATTAAAATGCAAATCAATTCATAACATTTTTGACATGCATTTTTCTGGATTTTTTTGTTGTTATTCTGTCTCTCACTGTTCAAATAAACCTACCATTAAAATTAGAGACTGATCATGTCTTTGTCAGTGGGCAAACGTACAAAATCAGCAGGGGATCAAATATTTTTTTCCCTCACTGTATATCTAATTTGTTTCCAGATGCTTGTGGCAGAAATGCATTTTTTGCTTTTTATATTTTTGGGGGGCGTGTACATCTCTTTTGTGGTGCAATAAATGAAAATGTGAACCGTTCTTGACTTTGACATTTTTTTGGCATAACTGTTTTTACATGGACAAACGTTTACGCAATGCTGTTCCAGGTTACTGCTCTAATGGTGTTACACATAAGGACAATAACCAACAATAGTATAGATCCTAAATCGTGAAGATACATTTTGCACCATGAGTAGAATTGTATTACACATATCAGGGTGCTTTGCAAGAGTGTGCAACATCAGAAAGGTCCTGGCTGATATATATTTTTTCCTATTCTTAGCTGAGGCTCTTATCCTTATGTATTGTAAAGAAGCCTACATCACAAAATGGCAACTACTTCTAAAAATCTAATCACACTTCATGGATTGGTGATAATCCCAGATGAATTCATGGTGTTTTGGTCAAATCAGATCGCAATGTGTTCTCAACCTCACTCCAACATTTAAATGTAGTTGATTAGTCGAGTATAATTTTCATACTCAATATTAAAGACATAAAAAAATAACTGTTGGTTGTCTTGTTGAGTATGCGAATAAAGGTAGAATTCTTATTGATAAACGTCTCAACCAAATATTAACCAAATGACCACGTTGAAATAACTAGGTTTGCCCAGTGGGTAGGCCCCCAATCATAATAAAAACACAACCATTAAGCATTTCCAAATCAAAATGTACAACTATTATGTCCCATTGCAAACATATTTTATCACTTTCAGCAAACAAAGTACCCTGTGATCATTTTTAAAGACCTAGCTAACAGCAAGCAAGCTGCAAAAAAGTGGCACTCACCAAATGATGATCATTTGAAACTTCTTGTTGGAAGTTTATCTTGAAGGGCAAAATTAACAAATTAGCAAAAACATCCTCCTCGATAACACTGGTGGCTGCAGCCACTGATCACTACAACTGAAGCTAGCTAGACCGTGGGAAAACTAGGCTACTGCTCGAGCTCGCAGGAGTGACATGTCTAGGCCTTAGAGAAGGTGGAAGTTTATTTTGTAAAAATGATTCCACCCATTGTCAAAATGTGATTGGCTGATGCCGACTGTCTAGCTTCTGAGGGCCCAGCCAATGGCTGACCTGGATAGCTAGATTTTATTCCAGAGAGACCAGTAAAGGAAAATCCTAATTGGATCTTTTTTATTTTCAGTGTTAACCCTTCCCTTTCCAACACAAACTGAAGAGATTAAATCAGAATTTAATATATATCCATTCATTTCATGTTTACAAGTTATATGCTTGTTATGATCTGTAAGGGGCATGACATCTAGGGTTTAATATTTTCCCTGTATTTTACAAATGTTCCATCACGAGAATAAATCACTTTTCTCCTAGGTAACCCGGTATTTCCCGACAAAATTGGAAGTGTTATTCAAAAGCATATAAATAGCCTATGTCTGGATTTGATTAGAGCTTTGATCGAATATTAAAGCCTGATGCTACCTGAGCCTGATGAGCCATACATTAAATATGTTTTATGAGTCCTACATTAAATACATTTTATGAGCACAAGCCCAATAAAGCCCAAATGGTTGTGCCTTTATCCAATACATACATGATAAATAGGCTACTGCACATTATACACGACAGAAAAACATAAAAGCCCATAGATGTAGCTAGCTATATGCTCTCTTGGGTAAATAAATGAAACAATTTGCTTGAATAATATAGGACAAAAATTAGATGCAGACAGCATTTACTTCTCTTCACGAAGATTGAATGGTTATGGGTCTGAATAAATAACTGCTATAGCCTACCACCATCACGCATTCGCTCTTCTTTCAAACTACCCGTGAGTTCTATTGGCTGCTGTTTTTAACATTCAGAAAACAAGAGATTGCATTACTCTTCGGATTGTCTATGGTATAAGAAATGTAAAAAAAAGTCCAGTAAGCTAATCTAGTGTAGCTTTTCCTGCATGGGACTCCAAGAGCTAAGGAGCGTTTTTTAAGGAGAGAGGCCAACGGAGCACAGCTGCGTGGGTATTGCGCAAGAGGCAGAGGTTAGCTAGAAGCTTATTATGCATACCCCATCATTCAGTAGCTAAATATATGGCTAATACTGCAATGGATTTATTACTTGAAAGAGGTAGACTAGGACACACACACACACACACACACACACACATATATATATACAGTACCAGTCAAAAGTTTGGACACACCTACTCATTCAAGGGTTTTTATTTATTTTTGCTATTTTCTACATTGTAGAATAGTAGTGAAGACATCAACACTATGAAATAACACATATGGAATCATGTAGTAACCAAAAAAGTGTTAAACAAATCAAAATATATTTTATATTTGAGGTTCTTCAAATAGCCCCCCTTTGGCTTGATGACAGCTTTACACACTCATAGCATTCTCTCAACCAGCTTCACCTGGAATGCTTTCCCAACAGTCTTGAAGGAGTTCCCACATATGCTGAGCACTTGTTGGCTGCTTTTCCTTCACTCTGCCGTCCGGTTGTGGAGTCCAGGTGATCTGATGCTGCACTCCATCACTCTCCTTCTTGGTAAAATAGCCCTTACAGAGCCTGGAGGTGTGTTGGGTCATTGTCCTGTTGAAAAACAAATGATAGTCCCACTAAGCCCAAACCAGATGGGATGGCTTATCGCTGCAGAATGCTGTGGTAGCCATGCTGGTTAAGTATGCCTTGAATTCTAAATAAATCACAGACAGTGTCACCAGCAAAGCACCCCCACACCATAACACCTCCACCTCCATGCTTTACGGTGGGAACTACACATGCGGAGATCATCCATTCACCTACTCTGCGTCTCATAAAGTTACGCGGTTGGAACCAAAAATCTCAAATTTGGACTCCAGAACAAAGGACAAATTTCCACCGGTCTAATGTCCATTGCTTGTGTTTCTTGGCCAAGCACGTCTCTTCTTCTTATTGGTGTCCTTTAGTAGTGGTTTCTTTGCCGCAATTCGACCATGAAGGTCTGATTCACACAGTCCCCTCTGAACAATTGATGTTGAGATATGTCTGTGACTTTGGGCTGCAATTTCTGAGGCTGGTAACTCTATTGAACTTATCCTCTGCAGCAGAGGTAACTCTGGGTCTTCCATTCCTGTGGCAGTCCTCATGAGAGCCAGTTTCTTCATAGAGCTTTATTGTTTTTGTGACTGCACTTGAAGAAACTTTCAACGTTTTTGAAATGTTCCGTATTGACTGACCTTCATGTCTTAAAGTAATGATGGACTGTCATTTCTCTTTGCTTATTGGAGCTGTTCTTGCTATCTTCTGTACACCTCCGCTACCTTGTCACAACACAACTGTTTGCCTCAAACGCATTAAGAAGGAAAGAAATTCCACAAATTAACTTTTAACAAGACACACTTTTTAATTGAAATGAATTCCAGGTGACTAAGTCATGAAGCTGGTTGAGAGAATGCCAATAGTCTGCAAAGCTGTAATCAAAGCAAAGGGTGGCTATTTGAAGAATCTCAAACATAACATTTATTTTGATTTGTTTAACAATTTTTTAGTTACTACGTGATTGCATATGTGTTATTTCATAGTTTTGATGTCTTCACTATTATTCTACAATGTAAAAAATTATAAAAATAAAGAAAAACCCTTGAATGAGTAGGTGTGTCCAAACTTTGAACAGGTACTGTATATATATCTCAATCTTGAACAGGATTATATATTTTGGATCCATTTTGAATGGAATTGATGACAGAGAGAGAAAGACTACTCACGCATGCTCTGATTTAAAGCAACGATATTTGAGTGATAGGCTGTTTCAAAATTATGTAGCTGCAAAAGAAAAGAGAAAAAACGTTCAATAAAAAAATTACGGTGACCCCCGAAAGCCAGATGTAAAATCTGTCCCCACCATGAGCGTTGATTGATCATGCAGAGACCAGAGAGAAGGCCATGGAGAAGCCATATTTAGATATCGCATATCATTTAACAGTTCCATTTCACGTCTTGCTGGTGATATAAACAATTTATTATATTTTACCGGTTTCTCGCAGTTATTTATCCTGGGAGAAGGGAGTGGTTTTGTGTGGTAAATTTCGGTTACCAGGTTCCCGCCATTCAACCCTAATGGCATCACTCTCTAAAGCGTCTTAGCCTCAGTATCTGTCACTTTCACTAGTCAATACCAGTCCTACTGTTGATCATTACCATGGAAAGGTATTTTATTTGGATAAACAATAAGATCATACCAAGGCAAGTATAACAACTCCAGACATCCAGGGGCTGGATGCTGAATATGTCTGGCTGCCTATGTCCACTGTGGAGATGGATTAGTAACTACTCATGAGCAAAGACTGGAGCAAAGAACATAGCAGCTGACGATGAACCCATGCTAAGTTCTGCCTTGTACAACTGTTGAAATACACTCCCCTTCCCACCTACTTCCATCCTTAATTGCTCACTCCTCCCACTCCATACCTTAGCCTACCCATCCATTCTCACCTCTCGCCTTCTCCATACCTACCTCCTTCCACATGCCTGCCCCCTCTATCCACTTTCTCGTTCATCCACCCCTCCATTCCTCCCTCCTCCATCTCCATAACTCTCCCTCCCCTCCATGCCAGCCCCTCCAACACTGCATCACTCTGGCAGCACCAGGGCAGGTTCTGCTCTGCTGTTGGACTGCTTCCCGGAACCACCGGACGTCCTCCAAGAGGAGAGTCAGTGTGTCACAGCAGATGAATGCCCTGCCTTCTGATTGATCAACGCCCGCTGGTGTGGGCCCTGAGTGGGCTGTGGCATGGCCCTGATAGGGAGGTGATGGTGTCCTGTGTCACTGCCCCTCAGGTGGTCTGACCCAGGAAAACTACTGGGCTCCTCACATCTCATCTCCCAGACAGTGTCAAGGAGCACGGAGGGGTGAGTGGGGTGGTGGGGGATGGACATAGCAGACCTCTACGGTGTTGTGAGGAGTGTGTGTGTGTGTTTGTGTGTGTGTGCGTGTGTGTGTGTGTCTGTGAGGGAGAGACAATCAATGTAAGTGCCTGTTATAAACAGGAAAATGGTGATGGTTTGTGTGATTTAAACTTTGAATTCCTCATAAAGGCTGTGCTGTTGATAGGTGCTTGTGACTTATTTTCCTAGAGACAAGGCAGCCTTTTTAAAGCGGAAATCTGCAGTTGCTACATTCATTTTTGGACTTATGAATTAATTTTATGTACCCATTGATTCTTGAAGAATATAACTTATAAATGCCTCATGAGCTTAGTTCAACTGTCGTACCCCATCAGAACCCAAAATATAAGCTTGTTTTACTCCAATGTTTGTAAACAAAGAAAATGTAAACAAACACTATATAGCCCCAAAACATGGTTAAAACAATACTTTTGATATCATGGATGGTCAGTCCTTGCATCCATAACTCTGTCTATGAATGTGAGAGTGGTTACATTTCTCCAGCCTCATCCCTCAGCTTTTTACCAAAACAGGGGTGGCAAATTGGCTTTGTTATTGATTCAGCTACTGAATGCCACTT
Source organism: Coregonus lavaretus (assembly GCF_964263955.1). Classification (NCBI taxonomy): domain Eukaryota; kingdom Metazoa; phylum Chordata; class Actinopteri; order Salmoniformes; family Salmonidae; genus Coregonus; species Coregonus lavaretus. The sequence goes on along the minus strand of NC_139998.1, from coordinate 23,330,755 downwards.
TCAAAGTGTATTTCTGATTAGAATGCATGGCAAATTGCAATTAGGTTAAGTGAGATCTGAGTCGAGAAATGACCTAATATTTTGATTGTACACACGTAATTTAAACAATGTTTTATTATACAGTGTATTATCTTGCTACATACATTTCTTTTTTTGATTTATTTTAAGTAGTAATTTGAATACATAATCATCTTTTGGCATTCGACTAAATCTGGTTTCCAATTTTGACAATATCATTTAGTATCATCAGTATCCTACACTAAAGCCCTCTCCAATCTAAATGATTTAGCTTTGTCCATTTTTCCTCCTCGACAATTTGTCAAAGAGGATTATAGATGCCTGTAAAAGATGGGGAATGAACACCTGGACTGGTTTAAATCATTTGCCAAATTACAGTAGCAAGATCAGCAGACCTGTTGTCCTCAGCCAATTATTACCCATAAAGGGAACTGACATGGAAAACATGAAACATCCCATTTCTGAAAAAGTTTGCCCCAACCCCAGTAAAAAATGGGGTCATTCTTTTATCCCCTCTTTCCTGAAGATGATGGTGTCGTTCAAAACTCAATTACACATTAGCATGATGGTTACTGACTTTATCTATGACACCTCATCAAGTGAAGTCCAACCTCACACTCTTTCCCCCTCACTAACCATCAGTCCATCACACACTAATGATGGTCCATTAAAACTGTCACAGTGACCAGAGAATAACTGCATAAGTGAATTACTTATGAACTTCTGATGTTAACCTGGGGGGTGTTCCCACTTCCAGGTCTTCAATGGTTGAATATGGTCATAAATTAAATATGGGAATGGATTTTGAAACATTTAATGCAGGCCTAAGCTAACAAGAAATATGGGTAGCAGCTGTCTTATGGGCCCCTGACAAAATCTGCTATTTGTGTGTTTATTTACGCTGATCGTAACTTTTTTTTTGTACATAATGTCTCTGCCATCATTTCCTATGACCAAAACCAGCTTCTGGACATCAGAACAGCGATCACTACCCCCGATTTGGATGAACATTTCTGCTTCAACAAGTCGGCAGCTCTGGATGTTCTGCTTACTCCGGACCAGGCCCTAATCACCAGGACTCGAAAGAGGAAGCAGCGGCTAAAGAGAGGCAGGCGAGCCAGCACCTGACGAGGCTATGTTGGCAAGCAAATAGACCGCCACTGCCCTCTGTTCTATTGGCGAACGTGCAATCACTGGAGACCAAGCAGGATGAGCTCCGTTCGAGACTATCCTTAAAACAGGACCTGAAAAACATTAATATCTTATGTTTCTCAGAGTTGTGGCTTAACAAAGACATGTACACTGCTCAAAAAAATAAAGGGAACACTAAAATATCACATCCTAGATCTGAATGAATGAAATAAGCTTATTAAATACTATTTTCTTTACATAGTTGAATGTGCTGACAACAAAATCACACAAAAATTATCAATGGAAATCAAATTTATCAACCTATGGAGGTCTGGATTTGGAGTCACACTCAACATTTAAGTGGAAAACCACACTACAGGCTGATCCAACTTTGATGTAATGTCCTTGAAACAAGTCAAAATGAGGCTCAGTAGTGTGTGTGGCCTCCACGTGCCTGTATGACCTCCCTACAACGCCTGGGCATGCTCCTGATGAGGTGGTGGATGGTCTCCTGAGGGATCTCCTCCCAGACCTGGACTAAAGCATCAGACAACTCCTGGACAGTCTGTGGTGCAACGTGGCGTTGGTGGATGGAGCGAGACATGATGTCCCAGATGTGCTCAATTGGATTCAGGTCTGGGGAACAGGCGGGCCAGTCCATAGCATCAATGCCTTCCTCTTGCAGGAACTGCTGACACACTCCAGCCACATGAGGTCTAGCATTGTCTTGCATTAGGAGGAACCCAGGGCCAACCGCACCAGCATATGGTCTCACAAGGGGTCTGAGGATCTCATCTCGGTACCTAATGGCAGTCAGGCTACCTCTGGCGAGCACATGGAGGGCTGTGCGGCCCCCCAAAGAAATGCCACCCCACACCATGACTGACCCACCGCCAAACCGGTCATGCTGGAGGATGTTGCAGGCAGCAGAACGTTCTCCACGGCATCTCCAGACTCTGTCACGTCTGTCACATGTGCTCAGTGTGAACCTGCTTTCATCTGTGAAGAGCACAGGGCGCCAGTGGCGAATTTGTTCTCTGGCAAATGCCAAACGTCCTGCACGGTGTTGGGCTGTAAGCACAACCCCCACCTGTGGACGTCGGGCCCTCATACCATCCTCATGGAGTCTGTTTCTGACCGTTTGAGCAGACACATGCACATTTGTGGCCTGCTGGAGGTCATTTTGCAGGGCTCTGGCAGTGCGCCTCCTGCTCCTCCTTGCACAAAGGCGGAGGTAGCGGTCCTGCTGCTGGGTTGTTGCCCTCCTACGGCCTCCTCCACGTCTCCTGATGTACTGGCCTGTCTCCTGGTAGCGCCTCCATGCTCTGGACACTACGCTGACAGACACAGCAAACCTTCTTGCCACAGCTCGCATTGATGTGCCATCGTGGTTGAGCTGCACTACCTGAGCCACTTGTGTGGGTTGTAGACTCCGTCTCATGCTACCACTAGAGTGAAAGCACCGCCAGCATTCAAAAGTGACCAAAACATCAGCCAGGAAGCATAGGAACTGAGAAGTGGTCTGTGGTCACCACCTGCAGAACCACTCCTTTATTGGGGGTGTCTTGCTAATTGCCTATAATTTCCACCTGTTGTTTATTCCATTTGCACAACAGCATGTGAAATGTATTGTCAATCAGTGTTGCTTCCTAAGTGGACAGTTTGATTTCACAGAAGTGTGATTGACTTGGAGTTACATTGTGTTGTTTAAGTGTTCCCTTTATTTTTTTGAGCAGTGTATATACAGAACCAGTCAAAGGTTTGGACACATCTACTCATTCCAGGGTTTTTCTTTATTTTTACTGTTTTATACATTGTAAAATAATAGTGAAGACATCAAAACTATGAAATAACACATATGGAATCATGTAGTAACCAAGAAAGTGTTAATCAAATCCACTTAAATCCACTGTCCACTTAGGAAGCAACACTGATTGACAATACATTTCACATGCTGTTGTGCAAATGGAATAGACAACAGGTGGAAATTATAGGCAATTAGCAAGACACCCCCAATAAAGGAGTGGTTCTGCAGGTGGTGACCACAGACCACTTCTCAGTTCCTATGCTTCCTGGCTGATGTTTTGGTCACTTTTGAATGCTGGCGGTGCTTTCACTCTAGTGATAGCATGAGACGGAGTCTACAACCCACACAAGTGGCTCAGGTAGTGCATTAGTTTAACACTTTTTTGGTTACTACATGATTCCGTATGTGTTATTTCATAGTTTTGATGTCTTCACTATTATTCTACAATGTAGAAAATAGTCAAAATAAAGAAAAACCCCAGAATGAGTAGGTGTGTCCAAACTTTTGACTGGTACTGTACATCTCGCTGGAAGGGTGTGTCTCTTTATTTTGACAGAATACCTCCTGATAAGCTGCAGATCATACTATTTACCAAGATCGTTTTCCTCTATATTTTTTGTCTATTTACCACACTCAACGAGCTGTATAGGGCCATAAGCAAACAAGAAAATGCACATTCACCGGTGGCGTTTCTCATGGCCAGTGATTTGAATGCAGGGAAGCTGAAAACCTGTTTTACCAAATTATTTCCAGCATGCCACCTGTGCAACTAGAGGTGATAAACTCTAGGTCACCTTTATTTCATTTCGCCTTTCCTTTGGCAAATCAGACCATAACTCTATCCTCCTGCTACCAGCTTACAAGCAAAACCTCAAAAAGGAAGTACCAGTGCTCAATACGGAAGGCAACATATGCAATGAGCAAAAGGCTAGAGCTGCCACTTTCAAGGAGCGGGACACTAATCCGGACACTTACAAGAAATCCCACTACGACCTCAGACGAGCCGTCATCACAGGACTAAGATCAAATCCTACTACGCCGGCTCTGATTCTTGACAGAGGTGTCAGGGCTTGAAAACTATCAAAGGGAAACCTAGCCTCAAGTTGCCCAGCAACGCGAGCCTACCAGATGAGTTAAATGCCTTCTATGCTTGCTTCGAGGCAAGCAACACTGAGCGATGTGTGAGAGCACCAGCTATTCCGGACTAGTGTGATCTTGCTATCTGTAGCCGATGTGAGTAAGTGTCTCGGGGTCAGACGGAAAACCAGCACGCTTATTCAGAGCATGCGCTGACCAGCTGCCAACGGTCTTCGCTGACATTTCCAACATCTCCCTAACCCAGTCTGTAATACCAACTTGTTTCAAGCAGACCACCATAGTCTCTGTGCCCAAGAACACTAACGTAACCTGTCTAAATTACTATCGCCCCATAGCACTCACATCTATAGCCATGTAATGCTTTGAAAGGCTGGTCATGGTTCACATCAACACCATCATCCCAGATACCCTGGACCCACTCCAATTTGCAATACCACCCCAACAAATCCACAGATGAGGCAATCTCTGTTGCACTGCACACTTCCCTCACCAGCATTCTTACAAAGGGATACATAAGTAAGAATGCTGTTCATTAACTATAACTCAGCATTCAACACCATAGCATTCGCACCAGACCAGTGGTGCGTGTCTCCAGTCCGGCCCGGCCCGTACCTGCTCACCGCACCAAACCAGTGGTGCCTGTATCTAATCCGGCACGGCCCGTGCCTGCTCCTCGCACCAAACCAGTGGTGCGTGTATCCAGTCCGGCACGGCCCGTGCCTGCTCCTCGCACCAGACCTGTGGTGCGTGTCTCCAGTCCGGCCCGGCCCGTTCCTGCTCCTCGCACCAAACCAGTGGTGCGTGTCCCCAGTCCGGCCCGGCCCATGCCCGTTCCACTGGTGCCTGGTCCAGCACCGGTCAGCGACTCCACTCCGGAGCCAGAGCAGTCCGCTCCACCGGTGCTCAGTCCAGCTCCGGTCAGCGGCTCCACTCCGGAGCCAGAGCAGTCCGCTCCACCGGTGCCTAGTCCAGCTCGGGTCAGCGGATCCACTCCGGAGCCAGAGCAGTCCGCTCCACCGGTGCCCAGTCCAGCTCTGGTCAGCGGAACCACACCGGAGCCAGAGCAGTCCGCTCCACCGGTGCCCAGTCCAGCTCCGGTCAGCGGATCCACTCCAGAGCCAGAGCAGTCCGCTCCACTGGTGCCAAGTCCAGCTCCGGTCAGCGGATTCACGCCGGAGCCAGAGCAGTCCGCTCCACCGGTGCCTAGTCCAGCTCCAGTCAGCAGATCCACTCCGGAGCCAGAGCAGTCCGCTCCACCGGTGCCTAGTCCAGCTCCGGTCAGCGGATTAACTCCGGAGCCAGAGCAGTCCGCTCCACCGGTGCCTAGTCCAGCTCGGGTCAGCGGATCCACTCCGGAGCCAGAGCAGTCCGCTCCACCGGTGCCCAGTCCAGCTCTGGTCAGCAGAACCACACCGGAGCCAGAGCAGTCCGCTCCACCGGTGCCCAGTCCAGCTCCGGTCAGCGGATCCACTCCAGAGCCAGAGCAGTCCTCTCCACTGGTGCCAAGTCCAGCTCCGGTCAGCGGCTCCACTCCGGAGCCAGAGTAGTCCGCTCCACCGGTGCCCAGTCCAGCTCCGGACAGCAGCTCTACTCCAGGCCCAGACCTCAGCCCCTCTCCAGGGTCGGGGCCTCCCACACCAGTGTCCAGACAGGGCTTAGTGCATCGTGGGAGGATTGCCGATCCAGGCCCAGACGTCAGCCCCTCTCCAGGTTCGGGGTCTCCCACACCAGGTTCCAGAAAGGGCTTGTTGCATCGTGGGAGGAAGGAGAGGGGAAGCATCGCGCCGAGGTCCAGACCAGACCAGGGGCGCCACGGGGAGGCAGAGAGGGAGAGGTCGTCACTCCCGGAGCCGGATCCGACTCCGAGGACGAAGGCCCACCCGGATCTCCCCTAATGAGTCAGGTTGGTGCGGTTGGAGTACGGACCTTTGGGGGGGGGGGGGGGGGCTATACACATAGGCTTGTATGTGTATAGCCTGAGGACTTCATGTTATGTTGTTTCTTGTTTTGTTTATTGAGTTAATAAACATGTACGCTTTTCACGCTGCACCTTGGTCCGACCCGTCTCTCAACGATCGTGACACTTCTCAACTCACCATCACATCCTTTTACTGTGGGGCTATGACAGTCAATTGCAAATTAGTTTGACATAATGTCTCATATCTCACCACCACCAATGAGATGGGTGTGCTTGATGCATGTCACGTCGGCGCTCCTCAAAGTCAGGGGGCGTGGTCGACAGTGCACACCTCATCTCTGCTGTCACATCCAACCTGGATCGATATTTGGTTTTAATGCAGACGAGAGCACTGAATCCAGCTTCACACAGATATGAGCTGGCAAAGGGTACCATGATTTTTATGTTGCTTTCAAGACGTCAGTGATCTTCAGGTCGGAAAGTCAGAGCTCTAGAAATATGCCTGAGTTCCCGCGTTGGAATTCCGAGTTGGATGACCATTCAAAATTATTTTTTGCCAGTCAGAGCTTGTTTTTTTTCAGAGTTCCCACTTGTCTTGAACACGCTGAAGTCGGAAGACTGAGATTTCTGAGTTCCCATTTCCGAGTTCCCTGTTGTTTTGAACGCGGCATTAACTCTCAGAAGGTGACGGCAGGGTATTCCCTTTGAGTTAGGAACCAAAACTCCTCTGTAGTGACCTGTGAATACGTTGTCTGCAGCACAAAAATATAAACAAAACATGTAAAGTGTTGGTCCCATGTTTCATGGGCTGAAATAAAAGATCCCAGAAATGTTCCATACTGTACGTACAAAAAGCTTATTTCTCTCAAATTTGTGCACACATTTGTTTACATCCCTCTTAGTGAGCATTTCTAATTTGCCAAGATAATCCATCCACCTGACAGGTGTGGCATATCAAGAAGCTGATTAAATAGCATGATCATTACACAGGTGCACCTTTTGCTGGGGACAATAAAAGGCCACTCTAAAATGTGCAGTTTTGTCACACAACACAATGCCACAGATGTCTCAATTTTGAGGGAGTGTGCAATTGCATGCTGACTGCAGGAATGTCCACCAGAGTTGTTGCCAGAGAATTGAATGTTCATTTCTCTACAATGTCGTTTTAGAGAATTTGGCAGTACGTCCAAACGTCCTCATAACTGCAGACCACGTGTAACCATGCCAGCCCAGGACTTCCACATCTGGCTTCTTCACCTGCGGGATCTTCTGATACCAGCCACCTGGACAGCTGATGAATATGAGGAGTATTTATGTCTGTAATAAAACCCTTTTGTGGGGAAAAACTCATTCTGATTGGTGGGCCTGGCTCCCCAGTGGGTGGGTCTATGCCCTCCCAGGACCACCCATGGCTGCACCCCTGCCCAGTAATATGAAATCCATAGATTAGGGCAGAATACATTTATTTCAATTGACTGATTTCCTTATATGAACTGTAGCTCTGTAAAATCGTTGAAATGATTGCATGTTGCGTTCATATTTTTGTTGTCTATAGTTTGCAATTGAAGTTACCTGCTCCAGTATATCTCTGAGTTCTGTGCTCAGCTCTTTTGCCGCCAGTTGCTCTTGGTGTGTCATACAATGAGTCCATATGGCAGAGGGAGACACATTCATAACTAGAGTGCAGAGGCCTGTCCGCCGTCCCAGCATAGATGGAGCCCCATCTGTGCAAAAGCCCACCATTCGATCCCATGGAATCGGTATTTGGCAATATAGCCACACAGCACACTGAACATCCCCTGTGCCGTTTCATGTTCGGTAATCGTGAGACAGAACAATATGTCCTCGTGAATAGTATCCCCCAACATGTACAGCAAACAAAAGTCAATGCATGGGCATCTCGGCCCTCACAGTTTACGTCAATTTGGAGAGTATAAGCTGTGGAGTTTTTGAGTCGTTCAGTCAGAATTTCCTTTTAATTGCTAGCAATAGCATACATTCTTCGTTTTACAGTGTTATCTGACAAGGGTATTGATATGAGTTTCTGTGCCTCTGCCTCCCCACACATTGTTTTCACCATATCAATTGTGGCCGGTAATATCAAAGTCTCTGCAATCTTGTGTGGTTTTACATTTACATAAGTATTCAGACCCTTTACTCAGTACTTTGTTGAAGCAGCTTTGGCAGCGATTACAGCTTTGAGTCTTCTTGGGTATGACGCTACAAGCTTGGCACACCTTTATTTGGGGAGTTTCTCCCATTCTTCTCTGCAGATCCTCTCAAGCTCTGTCAGGTTGGATGGTGAGTGTGTGCTGCACAGCTATTTTCAGGTCTCTCCAGAGATGTTCAAGTCCGGGCTCTAGCTGGGCCACTCAAGGACATTCAGAGACTTGTCCCGAAGCCACTCTTGCATTGTCTTGGCTGTGTGCTTATGGTCGTTGTCCTGTTGGAAAGTGAACCTTCGCCCCAGTCTGAGTTCAATCTTGGTTTCATCAGATCAGAGAATCTTGTTTCTCATGGTCTGAGATTCTTTAGGTGCCTTTTGGCAAACTCCAAGCAGGCTGTCATGTGCCTTTTACTGAGGATTGGCTTCCGTCCGGCCACTTTACCATAAAGGCCTGATTGGTGGAGAGCTGCAGAAATGGTTGTCCTTCTGGAAGGTTCTCCCATCTCCACAGAGGAACACTGGAACTTTGTCAGAGTGACTATCGGGTTCTTGGTCACCTCCCTGATCAAGGCCCAATTGCTCAGTTTGGCCGGGCGGCCAGCTCTAGGAATAGTCTTGGTGGTTCCAAACTTCTTCCAGACCACTGGAGTTCACTGTGTTCTTGGTGACCTTAAATGCTGCAGAAATCAAGTTGTAGAAACATCTCAAGGATGATCAATGAAAACAGGATGCACCTGAGCTCAGTTTCGAGTCTCATAGGAAAGGGTCTGAATACTTAGGTAAATAAAGTATTATTATTATTATTATTTATTTTTTTATAAAATTGCCAAGAAAATATTACAATCTGTTTTTGCTTTGTCATTATGGGATATTGTGTGTAGATTGATGAGGAAAAAAATTAATTACTTTCCGAATACACTGTATATTATTATAAACACGGAAATCACATTTTGACTGCACTGGGCCATTAACATAGATGTATTATTTATTTGTGTTGCAGCGTGCAGTACATGCAGTGTTCTATGTTCTGTTAATGAGGAATGGTTACATTTCTGGAGTAAAAGTTAATTTCATACTTCATAATATGTGCAGCCTTTGCATTTTTGACCACAACATATTGTTAAAACTGAAAAGTGTCACCTTGACTTTGACCCTCTGACCCTCCATCCTCAGCTCCTCCATCACAGTCTGGTTTGGCTCACCGTCTGCCCGCTGCATGGGCAAACTGCAACACATTGTCTGGTCTGCAGGGAGGGACATCGGCTGCCACCTGCCCTCCATCGAGGTCCTGCATGACTCCAGGGCAAGGAAGCATGCAGGATTATTTTTATTTTTTAGGTACCTCTTTTGTGTGCAGGACCTGCTTGGGTTTGATAGTAAAGTCATGTAATTGAACTGTAAAAATGTATTACCTTTTAATGTGGAATGAACACAACCAGTCATTATGTTTTCATCTAATTGTCAAACAAATCCCTTCAAAAAGTAGGTTACCTGCCCACATTCGTCAAAAATAATCCCAGCATCTGAACAGTGCACTGTGCACCCACCAACTTTCCTTCAATTCCAGTGCTGTAGTGCTATTTTTTTAAGTGAGGGAGCGAAAAAAATCATTTTTTAAATACATTAATATTGTAGAATAGGCCTAAGCATAAAATGCATCCTCCAATTGCAAAGTGCCAATGCCCACACATATTGTCTCAAGAACATTTTCTATTTTTTTACCCTCAAACACAAAGGTAGGCATACAACATTTCAAAGTAGGCCATCATCATTGTCAATTGTGAATTAATTATTCACGTTTTATTGGTAAAATGTCCAAACTGCATGCTAATAATTTGATCTCAATCAGTTTCATGGGAATAAATCAAATCAAATCTAATTTGATTTGTCACATGCGCCGAATACAACAGGTGTACACCTTACCATGAATTGCTGACTTACAGTGGGGAGAACAAGTATTTAATACACTGCCGATTTTGCAGGTTTTCCTACTTACAAAGCAAAAATCCAGAAAATCACATTGTATGATTTTTAAGTAATTAATTTGCATTTTATTGCATGACATAAGTATTTGATACATCAGAAAAGCAGAACTTAATATTTGGTACAGAAACCTTTATTTGCAATTACAGAGATCATACGTTTCCTGTAGGTCTTGACCAGGTTTGCACACACTGCAGCAGGGATTTTGGCCCACTCCTCCAAACAGACCTTCTCCAGATCCTTCAGGTTTTGGGGCTGTCGCTGGGCAATACGGACTTTCAGCTCCCTCCAAAGATGTTCTATTGGGTTCAGGTCTGGAGACTGGCTAGGCCACTCCAGGACCTTGAGATGCTTCTTACGGAGCGACTCCTTAGTTGCCCTGGCTGTGTGTTTCGGGACGTTGTCATGCTGGAAGACCCAGCCACGACCCATCTTCAATGCTCTTACTGAGGGAAGGAGGTTGTTGGCCAAGATCTTGCGATACATGGCCCCATCCATCCTCCCCTCAATACGGTGCAGTCGTCCTGTCCCCTTTTCAGAAAAGCATCCCCAAAGAATGATGTTTCCACCTCCATGCTTCACGGTTGGGATGGTGTTCTTGGGGTTGTACTCATCCTTCTTCTTCCTCCAAACACGGCGAGTGGAGTTTAGACCAAAAAGCTCTATTTTTTGTCTCATCAGACCACATGAACTTCTCCCATTCCTCCTCTGGATCATCCAGATGGTCATTGGCAAACTTCAGACGGGCCTGGACATGCGCTGGCTTGAGCAGGGGGACCTTGCGTGCGCTGCAGTATTTTAATCCATGACGGCGTAGTGTGTTACTAATGGTTTTCTTTGAGACTGTGGTCCCAGCTCTCTTCAGGTCATTGCTCAGGTCCTGCCGTGTAGTTCTGGGCTGATCCCTCACCTTCCTCATGATCATTGATGCCCCACGAGGTGAGATCTTGCATGGAGCCCCAGACCGAGGGTGATTGACCGTCATCTTGAACTTCTTCCATTTTCTAATAATTGCGCCAACAGTTGTTGCCTTCTCACAAAGCTGCTTGCCTATTGTCCTGTAGCCCATCCCAGCCTTGTGCATGTCTACAATTTTATACCTGATGTCCTTACACAGCTCTCTGGTCTTGGCCATTGTGGAGAGGTTGGAGTCTGTTTGATTGAGTGTGTGTCTTTTATACAGGTAACGAGTTCAAACAGGTGCAGTTAATACAGGTAATGAGTGGAGAACAGGAGGGCTTCTTAAAGAAAAACTAACAGGTCTGTGAGAGCCGGAATTCTTACTGGTTGGTAGGTGATCAAATACTTATGTCATGCAATAAAATGCAAATTATTACTTAAAATCATACAATGTGATTTTCTGGAGTTTTGTTTTAGATTCCGTCTCTCACGGTTGAAGTGTACCTATGATAAAAATTACAGACCTCTACATGCTTTGTAAGTAGGAAAACGTGCAAAATCGTCAGTGTATCAAATACTTGTTCTCCCCACTGTATTTAGTGCTATTTATATTTATTTTGTTGTTTTTATTTCAATTTTCGTTAATTTATTTCACATAGTCCTGCATGTTAGAGCTCAGAGCCTACAATTTTCACTGTACCCTGCAATCATACCTGCAACCCTGTACATGTGACTATTAAACACTTTGAATCTGAATCTCAAAGGGATTTTATTTTTTACCCATCTTCCAATAGGTGCTCTTTTTTTGCAAGGCATTAGAAAACCTCCCTGGTCTTTTTGGTTGAATCTGTGTTGGAAATTAATTGCTCGACTTAGGGACCTTACAGATAATTGTATGTGTGGGGTACAGAGGTGAGGTAGTCATTCAGAAATCACTAAAACACTATTATTGCACACAGAGTCCATGCAACGTATTATGTGACTTGTTAGGAAAATGTTTACTTATTTAGGCTTTCTATAACAAAGGGGTTGACATTTGACGTTATGGGGTATTGTGTGTAGGCCAGTGACAAAATGTGTATGTTTGGAATTCAGAGGGTGAATGGGCATGACAAGATATTTAAGTGCCTTTGAATGGGATATGGTAGTAGATGCCAGGCGCACTGGTTTGAGTGTGTCAAGAACTGCAACGATTCTGGGTTTTTCATGTTCAACAGATTCCCATGTGTATCAAGCATGGTCCACCACCCAAAGGACATCCAGCCAACTTGATACAATTGTGGGAAACATTGGAGTCAACATGGGCCAGCATCCCTGTGGAACCCTTTTGACACCTTGTATAGTCCATGCCTGACGAATTGTGGCTGTTCTGAGGGCAAAATGTTTTGTACACTCAGTGTATATACTGTAGCATATATGATCAAATACTACCCCACACTACATGGGGGGGTGGTTGGGTACGGTTGTCACATTGATGTTGGGGTTGCTTATCACAATCTGACAACCATCCCCATTGTAACAAAGTACCCAGTACGCTAAACGACGTTGAAAAGATGCCTAGAAGACTTGTTTTCCAGACGTTGAAAGATGTCTATGTTTCACAAGTTTGGATAGCACAGTACAGTGTAGCACAGTCCAGTAGAGTTTATTTCAGCAGAGTACAGTACAGATGAGTTTAATTTAGTAGAGTACAGTAGTATACAATACAGTACATTATACTGTACTCTTCCCCACTGTACTGAACTATATTCTACGTTACTTTACTGTACTGTACTCTGCTGTGCTCTACTGTATACTGTTCTGTCCAAACTTGTGAAACATACACGTCTATTATTGGTTCAGATTTGGTCCGGTCCGGACCTGCATGTCAAAAGTGTGAGTCATGCGACTCCGACTGAGAGTCAGATACATTCGCACACACACAAACCTGTTCTTGTTTGAAAAATAATTCCTTGTTTTCAACAACACATTTAGTTAACACAAATGTTTATATCTTTACTTTTTTCACTTCATAAAGATATTTCATTTTCATCCAAATATCAGATGGTTACTGTTGTTTGTTTTATTAAGCATTGATAAGAACTACAATGTCAAAATAAATGTTAGTTAGTTTAACTTATTTATTTGTATTAGGTTAATACTGTTCAATAAATAAAGGCTTTACTTTTTTTCAAATAAAGGCTTTACTTGTTCTAAAACTTCGTAAATTGGTTCAATTGTTGCTGAAAAACTAATGGCAAACACTGTGACAACCAATCCCATACTGTGTGACAACCAACTCCGTGATGGGGCTGATTGTCACAAGTGGACAGCGTGTTTAATAGCTTATAACTCCATGTTGGAATAAGATATGAGGACAAAAAGGTATTGGTCTTTCTTCTGATATAGCAACCTCTACCTCAATGTCAGCAAAACAAAGGAGCTGATCGTGTACTATTGGAAACGGTGGGCCGAGCACACCCCAATTCACATCGGCGGGGCTGTAGTGGAGACAGTCGAGAGCTTCAAGTTCCTCGGTGTCCACATCACTAAGGACCTATCATGGTCCAAACACATCAACAGAGTCGTGAAGAGGGCACGACAACGCGTCTTCCCCCTCAGGAGGCTGAAAAGATTTGGCATGGGCCCGCAGATCATCAAAAAGTTCTACAGCTACACCATTGAGAGCATCTTGACTGGCTGCATCCCCGCTTAGTATGGCAACTGCACAGCATCCGACCGCTAGGCGCTACAGAGGGTGGTGCTGACGGCCCAGTACAGTACATGTACATATTACCTCGTACCCCAGTACACTGACTCGGTACGGTATATAGCCTGTAAATAGACTCATTATTATATTATTGTGTTATTTTATTGTGTTACTATTTTGTTTTTATCTATTTGTTAATTTTCAAACTTTTTAAATGCATTGTTGGGAAAGGGCTCGTAAGTAAGCATTTCACGGTAAAGTCCATGCTTGTTTTATTCAGCGCATGTAACAAATCAAATTTGATTACATTTTTGATTTGATTTAATATTGAAAATTGTCTTGTAAGATATACTGGGGCTGAAAATTCACTAATTAGTAAAAAGTGTGACAACCAACCCCGGTCACCCCTAAATCCTATTTACAGTGCCTTGCAAAAGTATACATTCCCCTTGGCATTTTTCCTGTTTTGTTGCATTACAACCTGTAATTTAAATATTTTTTGGGGGATATCATGTAATGGACATACACAAAATAGTCCAAATTGCTGAAGTGAAATGGAAAAAATAACTTGTTTCAAAAAATTATACAAAATAAATAACGGAAAAGTGGTGCGTGCATATGTATTCACCCCCTTTGCTATGAAGCCCCTAAATAAGATCTGGTGCAACCAATTATCTTCAGAAGTCACATAATTAGTTAAATAAAGTCCACCTGTGTACAATTTCAGTGTCACATGATCTGTCACATGATCTCAGTATATATACACCTGTTCTGAAAGGCCCCAGAGTCTGCAACACCACTAAGCAAGGGGCACCACCAAGCAAGCGGCACCATGAAGACCAAGGAGCTCTCCAAACAGGTCAGGGACAAAGTTGTGGAGAAGTACAGATCAGGGTTGGGTTATAAAAAAATATCAGAAACTTTTAACATCCCACGGAGCAACATTAAATCCATTATAAAAAACTGGAATGAATATGGCACCACAACAAACCTGCCAAGAGAGGGCCGCCCACCAAAACTCACGGACCAGGCAAGGAGGGTATTAATCAGAGAGGCAACAAAGAGACCAAAGATAACCCTGAAGGAGCTGCAAAGCTCCACAGCGGAGATTGGAATAGATGTCCATAGGACCATTTTAAGCCGTACACTCCACAGAGCTGGGCTTTACAGAAGAGTGGCCAGAAAAAAGCCATTGCTTGAAAAATAAATAAAAAAGCAAACACGTTTGGTGACTCCCCAAACATATGGAACAATGTACTCTGGTCAGATGAGACTAAAATTGAGCTTTTTGGCCATCAAAGAAAACGCTATGTCTGGCGCAAAACCAACACCTCTCATCACCCCGAGAACACCATACCCACAGTGAAGCATGGTGGTGGCAGCATCATGCTGTGGGGATGTTTTTAATCGGCAGGGACTGGGAAACTGGTCAGAATTGAAGGAATGATGGATGGCACTAAATACAGGGAAATTCTTGAGGAAATCCTGTATCAGTCTTCCAGAGATTTGAGAATGGGATGGAGGTTCACCTTCCAGCAGGACAATGACCCCAATCATACTGCTAAAGCAACAATCGAGTGGTTTAAGGGGAAACATTTACATGTCTTGGAATGGCCTAGTCAAAGCCCAGACCTCAATCCAATTGAGAATCTGTGGTATGACTTAAAGATTGCTGTACACCAGCGGAACCCATCCAACTTGAAGGAGCTGGAGCAGTTTTGCCTTGAAGAATGGGCAAAAATCCCAGTGGCTAGATGTGCCAAGCTTATAGAAACATACCCCAAGAGACTTGCAGCTGTAATTGCTGCAAAAGGTGGCTCTACAAAGTATTGACTTTGGTGGGGATGAATAGTTATGCATGTTTTTTTTTCTTATTTCTTGTTTGTTTCACAATAAAAAATATTTTGCATCTTCAAAGTGGTAGGCATGTTGTTTAAATGAAATTAAACAAACCCACCAAAAATCCATTTTCATTATAGGTTGTAAGGCAACAAAATAGGAAAAATGCCAAGGGGGGTGAATACTTTCACAAGCCACGGTATAAATTCTCAGTCACCTGGCTCCTGCATGATCAAACATCTCAAACCTCTATGGACTATGGATCTCAAACCTCTATGGATACCTGACTAATTAATTCACGCTAGATATCTAGTGTAGGCAAAATCTCAATTATATATAAGGAAAAATCCCACATATACCATACAAGAAAAACACACATAAAAAGAAATGCTTAACATCATGACATCATCCAAGAAAATACATTGATTCATGACAATTTCTAAGTTACATGTAGACTACAATATAAGTACATGAATATATCCCAATAAAAATAACTTCACTCTTCATTCTCCATTTCTTCATAGAAACCCCCACATTTTCACACTGGGTCGCTATCTTATCTACTAAAATAGTCACGTTCCCCCAATAACGCATCCTGTCACCTTATATTCAACGTTATACAATTCCATCATCACATTCCCCAATCCTCAATCAACATTATCAATGGACTCTACACTTGAATAAGATGACATAGATGAAGAATTTGTACTTTCCCTCCTTGCATTAATATTGACTGATACATCCCTAGCTGTAATCACTGGCATGTTAGGAATCGTTTGTACAGATCTCAAAATCAATCCCAGAAATATGGGAAAAACAACAACCCATAACTATTGCTACAATAAGTACTATTGCCACTAGGGGACCTAGAATGCTTGCCATTCATGTTCCTAGTGAATTACCACTAAAGAACCTTGAAAAGACTTCAACAGCGTTCAAATTGCTAAATCCCCCCACAATCTTTGCATCTCTATTCATATTCTTAATTCCATCCAGTATTTCTCTAATATTTCCCATAGCTTTAGTTAAATTCCCCAAGACCTTCCTAATCCTGATGGCAAGTATATACAACATCCCTCTCCCTCTATAATCGCATGCACTCCCCCTTTAGCTGCTGTAATAGCATCCAATGCTATGCGATTTAATTTGCATATTGTCTAATGAGTGCCATTTCAGACCCAATTGCTTGAAAACCCTTGACTGTTGCTCGGTACCATGTTTAGTCTGAACTCTGTTCAACTCTGACTCTGTTCCACTAATATTCCTTAGGATAGAGGCAAAGAATAACACTCTGGTTACTCTCACTGATAAATCAGGACAGCCTTGGATTACTTAGGAGTGAGGAATTCAACCCGAGGTCAGATCAGATAACACACCAAACCCAGTGATATGAACCAATTAAGTTCTTGCTTAGCAACACATATGTACTCATCTAAAACTTTCAATGTAAAAATACACATCAATCCCCCCTCTCTGGGACTTCATAGGTCCCATATCCATACATCCAAATACTTCAAATGTATATAGTGACTGATATGTGAATACAGTAACCTAATATACAACATGTTCATGATATAAGGCACAATCCTAGCATTAACCTTACATGTTTCAAACAGTAAGATTCAAAAGTTTCTACTCGTCCTAACAAATATAAGTGTGTCCTAACCCAGTAAAACTAACATAGCGTTGTTTTAACCATAATATCTATTTAAGGCAGTTATCTGACGATTGTATACGCAATACCAGAGCATGTTGAGAATAGTGTCAACATCTTTAGCTCACATAACTATCAAAGGAATCAATATCAATATCTAATACATTAATTGCAGTGTCAACGTCTTTAGTTATTAACATATTAATAACTTACTCAAATCAATCAGTCAGCTTACAACTCATAATCATAATCAAATTAATTATCCAAAACAAATTTAGAAGGACAATTCTTATCACACATTGGTCCTATCACTAAAAGTTAAAACCCTCAACTTAGCACCCATTGACACTGGCAGATTGTACATTTATATTATCATGCAGTATAATTATCCATAATTCTAGCATTAGCTTCCTCATAAGGAGAATAACTACAGAGCAGTATCTCAATGCATTCATAGTCTAAATTACTATAACTTTAGCAGTGTGTAGACCTCTTTAATCCACCTGATACCCCAAATCACAAACCCTTCATTCCCCGGCACTCAATCTTCTGGCGTCTCTTCATTATGTTCTTCAGATAGCTTCATAGTTCAACTAGGCTTGCCCATGACAATGTCCCAATTTCAATGTCTCACCTGAGCCGCCACCACCTTCACCCCCGTTTTGTCTCATCCATTTGCCAACCAGTATACCAGCAACATGAAAAATTATGTAATTGAATGGATCTCTCCCCATGTCCACTCCACATGGACTCCTGTCACACTCTTTAGAGAAAAGGCATGAGAGAAAAGACAGTTGATAGCTTTGATTGGATGCTGTACACTGGTGGCAGGTAGACGTGGTGCTGGACAGGACCGTATTCAACACCTTTGTTACTCATCTTCAGCCGGTTTAGAAGTTTTTTTTTTTAGGTTCACACCGTTCTTGACCGAATTATCCCTGCTATGCTTTCCAGACACCATCTGTAGTTACCTCGAGAGAGGACAGAACATAACAGTTTAGCTGAGTTCATTTCTAATCCAAGAAATCCATATAAGCATTGACAATACGACAAATTATTATGTTTTACCAATTATTCTTAATACCAATTTCTAATATACTCTCCTTATCACCCTGTTGAATCAGCCAGAGCACGTAGCTCATCAGTAGCCTTCCCATTCTCATCCTCCCCCATCTCCTAAGTCTGGCCCGCTCCAGCATCCTCAGCTCCCTCATCTCTAGGTCATCGGTTTCCTCATGGTACTCTGGTGCAGTGGTTTAGAAGATACCAGGTCGAGCTCCCCTCTAGCCGTACAGCTGTTGGTGTATCCTGGGTGACGATGTATGGTCTCTTTGTCTCTGGACCTTCTTCCGTCACTAGGGTCTCGGATCAGGCAGAGTCCCTCTCAATTTACCGTCATCGGTCTTCGGAGAGTGTCCTTCTGGCAGCGTACCAATAGGGAAGCTGAGAGTCACTTCTGCAAAGACACACAGACAAAAAATAAAACAATGATATGCAGTGGCGGTGCTATCTTCATCTTATGGGGTTGGAACTCTCCTACAGTGGGACACATGGATTCAGGTATCTTTCTCTGCTACTTTCACCGCCATCGAGGTATTCATCAACACCTGGTACAAGCCTCTCCACCTACGGTCTTTACAGCTCTTTCTTTTGTAATCTTTAACAGCCACAAAGTCTCCAGGGCGCAGAAAATGCCCAGATTCTCCTGCTCGGTTGGGCAAAGAAGACTTCACCCATGGGAAGAAAGTCTTAAGAACATTGTTAGGTGAGAGACAGTATGCTACTGTACCATGTCTTCTCATCAGTCAGGAGAAGCCTTGAGATTAGGAAGTGCACATCCTTGCAGCTCGTTGCATTCCACTAGTTTCAGAGACAGGTCCCCTCTACACCCTGCCTCCTACCACAAATACACTTGCACATAAAACTTTCCATCTAACCCACAACACATAAATTACTACTGCTAATACTCTTAATACAATTTGTATATTTACGAAAAAAGGCCCAGGAGACCAGTAATTCCCCATTTGGACACAGGGCTCACAACTTGATTCATGCATCCAAAAAAAACAAAAGAACATTGCCTGTTAAACCAAAATAACTAATGAAATTAGAATGACAACCCTTGATAATATCTTAACTTAATTGTATCCCATAAGGTAATTCAAGGAATAGTAAAATGGATTATCGACACGTGTCCCTCATTCAGGGCTAGCGCTCTCTCTCTGTCCTATATATATACATTCGGGAAAAAAAGTATTTAGTCAGCCACCAATTGTGCAAGTTCTCCCACTTAAAAAGATGAGAGAGACCTGTAATTGTCATCATAGGTACACGTCAACTATGACTGACAAAATGAGATTTTTTTTTAAAGAAAATCACATTGTAGGATTTTTAATGAATTTATTTGCAAATTATGGTGGAAAACAAGTATTTGGTCAATAACAAAAGTTTCTCAATACTTTGTTATATACCCTTTGTTGGCAATGACACAGGTCAAACGTTTTCTGTAAGTCTTCACAAGGTTTTCACACACTGTTGCTGGTATTTTGGCCCATTCCTCCATGCAGATCTCCTCTAGAGCAGTGATGTTTTGGGGCTGTAGCTGGGCAACACAGACTTTCATCTCCCTCCAAAGATTTTCTATGGGGTTGAGATCTGGAGACTGGCTAGGCCACTCCAGGACCTTGAAATGCTTCTTACGAAGCCACTCCTTCGTTGCCCGGGCGTTGTGTTTGGGATCATTGTCATGCTGAAAGACCCAGCCACGTTTCATCTTCAATGCCCTTGCTGATGGAAGGAGGTTTTCACTCAAAATCTCACGATACATGGCCCCATTCATTCTTTTCTTTACACGGATCAGTCGTCCTGGTCCCTTTGCAGAAAAACAGCCCCAAAGCATGATGTTTCCACCCCCATGCTTCACAGTAGGTATGGTGTTCTTTGGATGCAACTCAGCATTCTTTGTCCTCCAAACACGACGAGTTGAGTTTTTACCAAAAAGTTATATTTTGGTTTCATCTGACCATATGACATTCTCCCAATCCTCTTCTGGATCATCCAAATGCACTCTAGCAAACTTCAGACGGGCCTGGACATCTACTGGCTTAAGCAGGGGGACACGTCTGGCACTGCAGGATTTCAGTCCCTGGCGGCGTAGTGTGTTACTGATGGTAGGCTTTGTTACTTTGGTCCCAGCTCTCTGCAGGTCATTCACTAGGTCCCCCCGTGTGGTTCTGGGATTTTTGCTCACCGTTCTTGTGATCATTTTGACCCCACGGGGTGAGATCTTGCGTGGAGCCCCAGATCGAGGGAGATTATCAGTGGTCTTGTGTCACGGTTTCGGCCGAGGCTGCTCCTCCTCCTGGTTCGGGCAGGCTTCGGCGGTCGTCTCCCCGGAGTACTAGCTGCCACCGATCTATGTTTCATGTTCGATTGGTTTTGTCTGGATGTTGTACACCTGTGTCTTGTTAGTCCTCGTTAGTGCCCTATTTAGTTCTCGTTGTGTGTGCTTGTCGTTGTGTGTGATTGTACTACTGTTTCGTGTTTTGGAGCTACATTTTCCCTCCAGTGTTTGAGAGGGTGGTTTGCACATGTTTGTGCGTCATTCGTTTTGTCGCCTGTGTGCGTCGTGCATTTTGCCTTCGGGCTTATTTTGCTTCGGTTGGATATATATTTTATTGCACTAAAGCCTTTGGACTGAGCCTCTGTGTCCTGCGCATGATTCCTACACCACACCCACCTTCAGCACGCCTTGACATCTTGTATGTCTTCCATTTCCTAATAATTGCTCCCACAGTTGATTTCTTCAAACCAAGCTGCTTACCTATTGCAGATTCAGTCTTCCCAGCCTGGTGCAGGTCTACAATTTTGTTTCTGGTGTCCTTTGACAGCTCTTTGGTCTTGGCCATAGTGGAGTTTGGAGTGTGACTGTTTGAGGTTGTGGACAGGTGTTATTTATACTGATAACAAGTTCAAACAGGTGCCATTAATACAGGTAATGAGTGAAGGACAGAGGAGCCTCTTAAAGATGAAGTTACAGGTCTGTGAGAGCCAGAAATCTTGCTTGTTTGTAGGTGACCAAATACTTATTTTCCACCATAATTTGCAAATAAATTCATTAAAAATCCTACAATGTGATTTTCTGGATTTTTTTTTCTCAATTTGTTGACGTGTACCTATGATGAAAATTACAGGCCTCTCATCTTTTTAAGTGGGAGAACTTGCACAATTGGTGGCTGACTAAATGCTTTTTTTCCCCCACTGTATATATGATTATTGCTCAATTATAAACTTCTTCATAATTATCAGTATTACTAATGACCCTCACCTCGGTATAATAAATGACCTTAAATACATCATTGTATGTCTCTCAGCTCTCAAATCACACTAGAAAGTCAGGACAGAGGTCAGAGGTCATTCAAATCCTTCCAATAAGTGTTTCATTCTATAGTAGACTAATCATTAACAACAGTCAACACATTTCATACATACCGTATCCTAAGTGTACAATCAGTCCTTAGTATAGTTATTTTCAAAATAAATCACATATGTTTAATTAAAACTCACACAGAAAATAAAACTTTAAAAAATTCCATGTGTGTGTCCCTTTAAGATACCTAATTTCTAACCTGTGAAAACCCCCTAAAATAAAAAATATAAACCCTATCCAACTAACATTTCATAATAGGTGGGTTGTGTGAAAACCAAAAAAAATGGCCAGGCCTTATTTAATTCAGTAGCTCCCTTCACTGCCTACTCCGGATATCTTACTACTTATAAAATTGCTTAATTTAGCTAACATCCCTCCCGAAGACCACATACTCGGGAACATCTGAAAAAGATAATGAAACCCTCTTTTCCTGGAACAGAAAGTTGACTTGTTGTTAACATTCAGTTACAATCAGCAATCCAAAAATAGTAATTAAACACAAAACATGATGCAGATAATTCCACTGTACTACCTCACATCAATAATCATTTGTTTAAATCTACTTCCTCGTGACTACTCTAGAATAAGATAACCTAAAATCTCTCAGAAGATGAAAACCACCCAATGTTCTCTGAGTTTGCAAGGAGCATCCCTAATTGATTACCCTTTACACTTCATTTTCTGTAATTCTCACAAGGATTATTCAACCCAAAATCGTCTCCATTTGCTTCCATGTCAAATTATCGTGCTATCGTTACTGGATCAATGTCCAACGACATAGGAAATATCTGTTTCCCCTTATATTGTTCCTGTCACCCCTCTAAATGTCATATTTTATTCTGTCGCCAACATAATAAATTACTGCGCGTAAGGAATAATTTATATTTAATCCCAGGCATCTATTAAAAAAGTTGTTTGAGACATTGTCACCTACTTTTCCCTTAACATACAAACTATAGGGAACTTCCATCAATCCTGGAAAAGAGACTCCCACTCAAGACACATCAGATAATACCATGTTTCATTAAGTGGAATAGACACCTATTAAAATAACAAACACATATCACCTTTCTGGTAATCTAATCATCGCAACCTGTTGCATTGATTTAGTAAAAATATAAACCTGTTGATTAACAAATGTAGAACCTTCAAAAAGTCGGCATTGCCCCATCAGCATAAT
Organism: Coregonus lavaretus; assembly: GCF_964263955.1. Classification (NCBI taxonomy): domain Eukaryota; kingdom Metazoa; phylum Chordata; class Actinopteri; order Salmoniformes; family Salmonidae; genus Coregonus; species Coregonus lavaretus. Next base: position 23,307,942 of record NC_139998.1, on the reverse strand, counting down.
AGACAAAACGAACTGTAATTCCCTTTAACATATTGTATCAACAGAACCTTTAAATTTACACCATGTAGCGATTGTTGAAATGCAGCGTGATACAAAGTTAGACTATTCTTAAACATCATTCATGCTCTCGCATATACATACCACTAATTTAAACGTTACCTAATATATTTTCTCCTTGTTTCTCACAAAGGCAATCCAGCTCCCAAGCTAACTGGCTAAAGGTGGCTAGCTTGCTATCTACTCTACAGACATACCACTCCACTCACCATAGCGGAGCTGGCTATGTTTTGAAATTCATGTTATCACGTGAGATCATGGCCACAGTTCTATCGCAATTGTCAATCTGCTGTTATTAGAAGACATTACATTTAGGTAACTGTCCCTACTAATTACGCTACAGGCAATACAACAAACACTTGATGTAGTTGACAAGCATATATTCAATTTGTATCCATAGTATTAATATTCAATTTAGTGATTGAAATTACGACCCCATTCTCAATAGTTTAAGCTAGCAAACCATTAGGCAACACAAAAAAATTACTATCTCGAAATCGTCTCGCTATTCCTGTTGAATAAGTGAGTCTTTCAATTTGAAACAAACAAGCTTCAGAATCGTCCAATCTACATCACAAAACAAACACTGGCTGCAGTATCTGTCTAAGCAACACATACCCACAGTTGAATCACACTCAGAAACCCAGATTTGAGTCAGTAACACCAAACAGTCATATAATGCTTAACCCTTATCTCTATCAAATGATCGATAAATGGCACCAACTCAGAAAATGTTCATTATTGTTTCCCACCCCTCACATACGTCTATGTTTGTGTGCAACAAGTTAATATATAAATATATTATTAGTTAATCAAATCTCTAGTAATCGATTACACACACTTAAAATTCAGCATATTTCATATATTCACATTATCCATATAGAACGTTAGAAATCCTTAAGTACTCACATCACTAAATCCTTCCGTGTTTTTTTTTTACGATTCTCAATCAACACAAATCAGCTTCTTCAAACATACTCCCAGCGGAACCAAAAAACAGACTTTACTTTTCCGGACACTGCCCCACCTGTCATTGGATCCTCCTCGAAAATACAGACTTTTCCGCTACTCTCTAAAATAACATCACACTCTCAATTCCACTCCTTGATCTTCTATGACCTAATTCTGTTATATATCTAAACTTATTATCCAAACTTATATCAAATTAGCATACACATTTCTATAATTTATTATGCACACTTTAGATGAAAATTAATTTCTACACTCTGTTCATAAAGTAGCCTATGTTGTTCCATTGTCCTCCTGAGTGGCGCAGTGGTCTAAGGCACTGCATCACAGTGCTAACTGTGCCACTAGAGATCCTGGTTCGAATCCAGGCTCTGTCGCAGCCGGCCGCGACCGGGAGACTCATGGGCGGCGCACAATTGGCCCAGCGTCGTCTAGGGTAGGGGAGGGAATGGCCGGCAGGGATGTAGCTCAGTTGATAGAGCATGGCGTTTGCAACGCCAGGGTTGTGGGTTCAATTTCCACGGGGGGCCAGTATAAAAAAATATGTATTCACTAACTGTAAGTCGCTCTGGATAAGAGCGTCTGCTAAATGACTAAAATGTAATTACCTAATTCCTTAGCTGACTTTTTCTAATAATAATAATGTCCAGGCAATCGTTCTCATTAAATCCCATTTCATGTTGCTTACGGCGATATAGTCAATGATATATTTTCGCGCTCTCTGTAACTTATCCCTTTTAAAACTACCTTCTTGAGCATGGCGCTTGTAACGCCAGGGTAGTGGGTTCGATCCCCGGGACCACCCGTACGTAAAAATATATGCACGCATGACTGGAAGTCGCTTTGGATAAAAGCGTCTACTAAATGGCATAATATTATTATTATACTCATTATCTGTCCATGCTGATAAATCACTGAGATGTGGTTCCACATTGTTTTGTATTATTAGTTCATGCAATGAACCTCCTGTAGCTCAGTTGTTAGAGCATGGCACTTGCAATGCCAGGGTTGTGGGTTCGATTCCCACGGGGGGGCAGTATGAAAAATGTATGCACTCACTAACTGTAAGTCACTCTGGATAAGAGCGTCTGCTAAAATGTAAATAAATACTTGAATCAAATCCCCACCTTGATCCTCTTTAAAATTATGTTTTTCTATTTATTCACTGGTGCCATGTTTCAATATGTTAAATTGCATCTGCTCGATTCTTTATACCATGTGAGCAGGGACGGCCTGTTCAATAGGGCGATATGGGCGACGCACTGCCAAACGGGAAAAGGAAGGGATTTTTTTTCTAATCAATTATATCACGGCAACAGTAGTTATCAGTGTTGTAATCTGATCTGACTGCCACTAAATGTCAAATCAGGCTAAAGTCGTGCTTCAAATGGCCCCGCCCGTTTTTGGGCGATTTCAGTCAGGTTGAAAATCGCCCAGAAGTCTCTCATAGCCTGTCATGTAAAATCTATTTTTTTCAAATTTCAAAGCTTTCAATACATTCTCTATGGGTGTCTGTGGGCTTGCACTTACGCGCTTTCGTCATACGTGACGTAACCATGAACGTAACTAAGCAAATAGCGGCTAGCAGCGTCTCTTTGCGACCTGCAGTGTGGCGTTATTTTATGTTTTTAATTTGTACACTTAGTGGCGTTATTTTATGTTTTTAATTTGTACACTTAGTTTACAAACATTCTGCCAACCATGGATTTCGAGTGGTGGGTTTTGGACTGATCTTGTTGATCGTGTACATACCCGCTACGAACGGACTAAATAATGAAAACGTTGCTGGCAGCGGAATCCAATACAGCTGGGAGACTTGGCTGGATGACAGAGTCCCGGACAGAGAAGTGGAGCCGGCCGGCTTCACCCTGGTCGGAGCGGACCTCGATCTGACAGTCACAGAGAAAATCGATCCTGGTAAGAAAGCGACTCTGTACCCCCGAGCCCCGACATTGAACTGCTTTCTGTGTCACTGTGACCTTACTATCTGCCCCGTGAGTTCCCCCAATTGTTTGTTACCGTTGTGTACTGTTGATAATCACAAGTTTACTGGAGAACTGAGACCAAGTAGAGACTTTGGACAGGGTGGATATGCACAAGATTTTAGTCAGACCAAGCTATAACATTATATATTTACTACGACAGTACATTCAACCAAAAGCTAATATAACAAAGGCATCAGAGATTATTTATAATCTGTCACAGAAACTGGAATCCATCTCCCCAGATCAGTCAATAAATGCTTCTGGTATTGACTTATATGCTGCCCCTGTCTTCATGTTGTTGCTGGACATATCTTTTTTAAAATGTGTGTAGGTCACCTAAATCATCAGAAAAATTGCCCCTCCTGAGAATTTTTTCAGGAGCCGCCACTGCATGTGAGTTATTGTTTTCTCTCTCTCCTGACCATTTTGAGTAATTCAAAAAGGACTAATTCTGTACTTCTTTCTATGATGATATACCACATCAAAGGCCTGTAACCTATTCCTTTTATGATGATACCACACATCAAAGGCCTGCAACCTATCTCTTTATAATGCCTCTATACACTAAGGGATGCCTGCGCCCAATCTTTTTATAATGTACTTTAAACATTAAGGGACTAAATCCCACTCACTCTGTCTAATGCCTTACACATTAAGGGAAGTCCTGTGCTCTTTATCCTCTGTTGTTTTTACTCATTAATCTGAACACACCCTGTTTTGAATCATAGCACCATGTCAATGTCTAATTTGATATTTGTCCTTACATCCCTTTATCTAACTCCATACAACTCATCTTCCCCCTCAAAAATATTGAATTTTAATGTTCTTTTACAGCTCAGCTTTACCACAGATAAGCAGAATTTAACATAATCAAAAAACTGAAAGTCTGCTTAGCTGTTAGTTCGGCTGTAAACTGTATCCTGTTCATTAGACACCAATCTGTTATGATGACTTTCTCTGGTATCAAGTAATTCAGGATGCAAAAAGATATTTAACACTTAGATGGAGAGTGGATACAATATATTTAATAGATACGGTACATATAACAAAAGGCACATGCTTTGCTTCTTGTCATCCGAACTCCTGAATAAAGAAAACCTTTCAGTTTACATAGCCCTTCACACATTTTCTTCAACAACATCTGGTATCCATCAGTGGGCATTCCCCACTCTGATGGTATCAGCTTGTACACAAGTCAGTATATTCCATCTATCAATCATTCTAATATAAACACGAGTAAGCTCCCTCGACATACTGGAATCCTTGGCATTCAGATTTTGTGGCACCAAGAGTTACCTATCAAACATATTTAACTTTGTTCCTACAACACTGTGAAAAGACGTCATATCAATCCCCAAACATATGGAAGGTACTCTGGTCAGATGAGACTAAAATTGAGCTTTTTGGCCATCAAGGAAAATATCTGGCGCAAACCCAACACCTCTCATCACCCCGAGAACACCAGTGAAGCATGGAGGTGGCAGCATCATGCTGTGGGGATGTTTTTCATCGGCAGGGACTGGGAAACTGGTCAGAATTGAAGGAATGATGGATGGTGATAAACACTTATTATTGGTGTCCTTTTGTAGTGGTTTCTTTGCAGCAATTTGACCATGAAGGCCTGATTCACACAGTCTCCTCTGAACAGTTAAAAATGAGATGTGTGTGTTACTTAAACTATGTGAAGCATTTATTTGGTCTGCAATTTCTGAGGCTGGTAACTCTAATGAACTTATCCTCTGCAGCAGAGGTAATTCTGGGTCTTCCATTCCTGTGGTGGTCCTCATGAGAGCCAGTTTCATCATAGCGCTTGAAATGTTCTTGAAATGTTCCGTATTGACTGACCTTCATGTCTTAAAGTAATGATGTACTGTTGTTTCTCTTTGCTTATTTGAGCTGTTATTGCCATAATATGGACTTGGTCAATCACCAAATAGGGCTATCTTCTGCATAACCCCCCTACCTTGTCACAACAGAACTGAATGGCTCAAACGCATTAAGAAGGAAATAAATCCATTCCAGGTGACTACCTCATGAAACTGGTTGAGAGACTGCCAAGAGTGTGCAAAGCTGTCATTAAGGCAAAGGATGGCTATTTGAAGAATCTCAAATATAAAATATATTTTGATTTGTTTAACACTTTTTTGGTTACTACATGATTCCATATGTGTTATTTCATAGTTTTGATGTCTTCACTATTATTCTACAATGTAGAAAATAGTAAAAATAAAGAAAAACCCTTGAATGAGTAGGTGTTCTAAAACTTTTGACCGGTAGTGTATCTCGGGGTGTCTTGTAAGGATCCGACGGCGAACGAGTAAACTGCCTCTACCATCAATCCTATTAGCCAATGTTCAATCATTTGAAAATAAATTGGAAGACCTAAGATTAAGGTTATCCTACCAACGCAACATTAAAAAGTGTAATATCTTATGTTTCACCGAGTCGTGGCTTAATGACGACTGGATAACATACAGCTAGCGGGATGTATGCTACATTGGCAGGAAGAAGGGGTGGCATCTGTGTATATTTGTAAACAACAGCTGGTGCATAAAATCTAATACTAAGGTAGTCTCTAGGTGTTGCTCGCCTGAGGTAGAGTATCTCATGATAAGCTGTAGACCACACTATTTACCAAGAGAGTTTTCATCTATATTTCTCGTTGCTGTCTATTTACCACCACAAACCAATGCTGGCACTAAAATTGCCATAAGTAAGGCCATAAGTAAACAGGAAAACACTCATCCAGAGGCAGCGCTCCTAGTGGCCGGGGACTTTAATGCAGGGAAACTTAAATCCGTTCTACCTAATTTCTACCAGCATGTTAAATGTGCAACCTGAGGAAAAAAAAACTCTAGACCACCTTTAGTCCACTCACAGAGACGTGTACAAAGCTCTCCCTCACCCTCCATTTGACAAATCTGACCATAACTCTATCCTCCTGATTCCTGCTTATAAGCAAGAACTAAAGCAGGAAGCACCAGTGACTCGGTTAATAAGGAAGTGGTCAGATGACGCAGATGCTAAGCTACAGGACTGTTTTGCTAGCACAGACTGGAATATGTTCCGGGATTCTTCCGATAGCATTGGGGAGTACTCCACATCAGTCACTGGCTTCATCAATAAGTGCATCGATGACGTCATCCCCACAGTGACTGTACATACATACCCCAACCAGAAGCCATGGATTACAGGCAACATCCGCACTGAGCTAAAGGGTAGAGCTGATGCTTTCAAGGAGCGGGACTCTAACCCGGATGCATATAAGAAATCCTGCTATGCCCTCCGACGAACCATCAAACAGGCAAAGAGTCAATACAGGACTAAGATTGAATCGTACTACATCGGCTCTTACGCTCGTCATTTGTGGCAGGGCTTGAAAACTATTACAGACTACAAAGGGAAGCACAGCCGCAAGCTGCCCAGTGACACAAGCCTTCAAGACAAGCTAAATCAATTCTATGCTCGCTTCGAGGCAAGCAACACTGAAGCACGCATGAGAGCATCATCTGTTCCGGATGACTATGTGATCACGCTCTCCATAACCAATGTGAGTAAGACTTTTAAGCAGGTCAACATTCACAAGGCCGCAGGGCCATACGGATTACCAGGACGTGTACTCCGACATGCGCTGACCAACTGGCACATGTTTTCACTGACATTTTCAACATGTCCCTGACTGAGTCTGTAGCCATGAAGTGCTTTAAAAGGCTGGTCATGGCTCACATCAACACCATTATCCCAGAAACCCTAGACCCACTACAATTTGCATACTGCCCCAACAGATCCACAGATGATGTGATCTCTATTGCACTCCACACTGCCCTTTCCCACCTGGACAAGAGGAACACCTACATGAGAATGCTATTCATTGACTACAGCTCAGCGTTCAACCCTCCCATGTTCACCCATGACTGCATGGCCAGGCACGACTCCAACACCATCATTAAGTTTGCTGACTACACAACAGTGGTATGCCTGATCACCGACAACGATGAGACAGCCTATAGGGAGGAGGTCAGAGACCTGGCCATGTGGTGCCAGGATAACAACCTCTCCCTCAACGTGATCAAGACAAAGGAGATGATTGTGGACTACAGGGAAAAAAATAGGACTGAGCACGCCCCTATTCTCATCGACAGGGCTGTAGTGGAACAGGTTGAGAGCTTCAAGTTCCTTGGTGTCCACATCACCAACAAATGATCATGGTTCAAACACACAAAGACAGTCCTAACGTGGGCACGACAAAGCCTATTCTCCCTCAGGACACTGAAAAGATTTGGCATGGGTCCTCAGATCCTCAAAACGTTCTACAGCTGCACCATCAACAGCATCCTGACTGGTTGCATCACCGCCTGGAATGGCAACTGCTCGGCCTCCGACCGCAAGGCACTACAGAGGGTAGTGCGTACGGCCCAGTACTGGGGCCAAGCTTCCTGCCAACCAGGACCTCTATACCAGGCGGTGTCAGAGGAAGGCCCTAAAAATTATGAAAGACTCCAGCCACCGTAGTCATAGACTGTTCTCTCTGCTACTGCACGGCAAGCCGTACCAGAGCGCCAAGTCTAGGTCCAAAAGGCTTCTTAACAGCTTCTACCCCCAAGCCATAAGACTCCTGAACAGCTAATCATGGCTATCCCACCCCCCTCTTTTACGCTGCTGCTACTCTGTTTATTATTTATGCATAGTCACTTTACCTCTACCCACATGTACATATTAACTCAATTACAGTGAGGGAAAAAAGTATTTGATCCCCTGCTGATTTTGTACGTTTGCCCACTGACAAAGAAATGATCAGTCTATAATTTTAATGGTAGGTTTAACTGAACAGTGAGAGACAGAATAACAACAAAAAAATCCAGAAAAACGCATGTCAAAAATGTTATAAATTGATTTGCATTTTAATGAGGGAAATAAGTAATTGACCCCTTTGCAAAACATGACTTAGTACTTGGTGGCAAAACCCTTGTTGGCAATCAGAGAGGTCAGACGTTTCTTGTAGTTGGCCACCATGTTTGCACACATCTCAGGAGGGATTTTGTCTCACTCCTTTTTGCAGATCTTCTCCAAGTCATTAAGGTTTTGAGGCTGACGTTTGGCAACACGAACCTTCAGCTCCCTCCACAGATTCTCTATGGGATTAAGGTCTGGAGACTGGCTAGGCCACTCCAGGATCTTAATGTGCTTCTTCTTGAGCCACTCCTTTGTTGCCTTGGCCGTGTTTTGGGTCATTGTCATGCTGGAAAACCCATCCACGACCCATTTTCAATGCCCTGGCTGAGGGAAGGAGGTTCTCACCCTAGATTTGACGGTACATGGCCCCGTCCATCGTCCCTTTGATGAGGTGAAGTTGTCCTGTCCCCTTAGCAGAAAAACACCCCCAAAGCATAATGTATAGCACTATTGCTATTTGTATGTATCAGAAAATATAGCTAACAGATCTGAAACATAGCCACCTCATTGTGGGTCTGACAGATACACTGATCCAGGGTAGGATACTGATAGCATCTCTTTAATTTCCTCCACACACTCTGCTGAAACACACGTCGCCATGGTGCTGGGGGGGTGGAGGGGGTCTGGTCACTTCTGATGAGCTTGGAAGAGCAAAGATGGAAGAAATAATTTACTTTCATAAGAATCTAATAAGAAATATCAGGTCTGTCTGTCTGTCTGAGAGAGCAAAACAGACTTTCTGTGTTTTCCCCCTCTCCTCATATAGCCCTTTTGCTAGCTTTGACTAACAGTTCGAACCAGCTCATTCTTAGTACTTTGAAAGGTGAGCTTGAATTATTCAAGATGGTCTTAAAAATTAATCCGGTCGAGAAAAATGAAAATAAGGGTGGTAAAAGGAAAAGCTAAATAAGTCCTGAACGTTGAGACGTGTCTCTCAGTAGGTAGCTATCAGCGTGTTCAGGCAAAGCCAACCAACGTGGCTGCAGGGCGGAAAGACTGCTTATTATGAAGAGAGGCTAAGGTCAAATATTAGCTATGCAGAACATGGATGTCATGGGCACAGAAGGCACATACAGCTGGAGGCAGCCAGACCCCGCTGGAATGTTTTGTAGAATTATTGCCAAACTCCTACTAATGTATGTGATATATCAGACACCTAATGATTTCTAGATGTCGTGGGTTTTCTCTCAATATGCAATTTTGATGTCTTCTTTTGTCTCTGAAATTGCCATCTATGCTAAGAAGATTCACTTCCAAAATAGGGCATTGGAGGCAAGAATACAGTAAATGATACTGAGCTGCCACAATTGAAACTCAATAATGAAGGTTCAGCACATGGTAATTCAGAGAATGACACAAACTAAATGTGATCATTCAAACTATAGCTAGCTACCACATTAACTAAATGATACTCAGGGTATCAAGAGGGAATCACTGCACCCATTGTTGTTGATACACCCAAACAAAAAACGGTATTCAACCCAAAATAGAGTCAGCATACACAACAAATGTAGTCACATTTCCAATTCCACACATTTTTGTTGGTGTTTTTTTGGCAATTCCTGGAACATATTGCCGGCAAATCCTTTGAGAATGTGGTGCTGGGATTGTTGCCGGGATGAGCAACATTGAGAGGAGTCAGTGAATAGCTGTTGGGCCATGCATGCCTATTGTTTCCCATCCATTTCCTCCCAGTGCCAGAGGATTAAGTGTTGCCTTAAACCCCATGCCAGGGTCTCTCCAAACAACAGAAAAACAGAAAAAGCAATCAGGCAAATACGGTTAGTGAACAAAAGGAACTGAACGCATGCACGTCTGGAGACACAGAAAAGGCATTTCAGATCAGAGCATGAATATTAATCAACCCAAATGTTTTAACAGTGTGTTTTATTCATTCATTTATTTTGTGCTCCTTGGTTTGCTCTCTGTTTTCATTCAAGGATGAGTTTGTTCACGGTAACCTAACTCATTTGTTTACCTAAACTTAACCTAACTTAACCTAAAATGGCCTGGTATTAGATCACTCATATTGTATAAGTGTTTACGTTGTACTACAGTAAACAATGTGTCTTGTAATTGTTACCATATTATTTTCAGTGAATAAGGCATTTCATGGTTATTTCTCTTTTCTGCAAGACCTATCTATATTTCACAGTGCTTCAAACATTTGCTGTATAATCTAAGTGACCTTTAGGCTGAAACCAACATTAATCTACATTAACTATCCTGGCTTACTCTCAAATAAACTTTACTGTAAGTCTAAGCCCTTGGTTCGCGATATCTACTAAGCTAACATATGGAATTGTTTAAAGATGGTCACACCATGGATCATTTAGGTATTTGATTAAGAATTTTAAGACCCCAGTAGGTATAAAAAAAACATAAACAAAATGATTAGATAAAATATTGCATTTGGCCATTACTGCTATAGCCCATAGAAACACATTGAATAACACATACAAAAAATACATCATAAGGAATACGGCTTTGAAGTGTCTGTGCTATATCAACAAAAATAAATTATTGACCCACTTTTAGTCACTTTGGTTATGGCACTTTTTACACAATATTCATTTTTGTGCCGACTACTCCCCTGAAGCTTTAAGTGAGCGCTAAATATTTGTGGGTGTCTGAAAGTTTAAACGACTGCCGTAAAGCTTGTGAATGCCATAGAGCAAAACAAATGACACTGTCGTGTTAATGAGAGTCTCATCTTTTGATGTTGGGGTTGCTAGGGTTTTACAGATGATTTCAATAATGCAATCTGGAAAGTGTTTCCTGAAGGAAAAACATTTCACAACCATTCAGGTCCAGCAGGAAGTTTAGGTGAAGTCACTGGATTGGCATCACTGTGTCTGGCTGTCCCTGGGAGACCATGGCTAGGTTCCTCTTGCCTGCCTAGCATCCCAGCAGAAAAGGCTGGTGGGAGGAGCTATAGGAGGATGGGCTCATTGTAATGGCTGGGATGGAATCAATGGAAAGGAGTCAAACATGTGGAGTCAAACGTGTTTGATATCATTCAATTTATTATATTCCAGCCATTACAATGAGCCTGTTCTACTATAGCGCCCCCCACCAATCTCCTCTGCATCACATAGTACCATAGCAACACCCACCCGTTGTATGCGTTCCAGCAGGTATATCTCACTGGTCATCCCCAAAGCCAACACCTCCTTTGGTCACCATTCCTTCCAGTTCTCTGCTGCAAATGACTGGAACGAACAGCAAATATCTCTGAAGCTGGAGACACTTATCTCCCTCACTATCTTTAAGCATCAGTTGTCAGAGCAGCTTACCGAATACTGCACCTGTACACAGCCCATCTGTAATTAGCCCACCCAACTACCTCATCCCCATATTGTTATTTACATTGTTATTTATTTTTCTCATTTGTACCCCAGTATCTGTATTTGCACATCATCTTCTGCACATCTATCACTCCAGTGTTAATACTAAATTATAATATAATTATTTTGCACTATGGCGTATTTATTGCCTTACCTCCATAACTTACTACATTTGCACACACTGTACATAGATTTTCTATTGTGTTATTGACTGTACGTTTTGTTTATTTCATATGTAACTCTGTGTTGTTGTTGTTTTTCTGCACTGTTTTGCTTTATCTTGGCCAGGTCGCAGTTGTAAATGAGAACTTGTTCTCAACTGGCTTACCTGGTTAAATAAAGGTGAAATAAAAATAAAAAAAATAAAAAAATCCCAGGTGTTTGTATAACGAATGAGAATGTTAGCTGGCTGTTTTATCATTGTTGAGCTCATTCATGCTTTATGATGATTCACTATCTGACTGACTCCTTTGGGTGCTTCTCGCATAATTCAGTGGGGAGCTAAAGTGAATCGAATGGAACTAGATTTTAATTAATTGATTAATTATGTTTTTGGAGAAGTAAGCAGGGGTTCATCATGTGCAAAGCGGGCTTTTCAGACTCTGTTCATACTTAAGAGTGATGGTTTTCATGGTCTAATGTTTGGTATTTTTGGCATTTTGCATTCCATTTGATTTACCGTCATTTTAGATCTTTTGACATTTCAACACTTTATTTGAGATTTTCCTACTGTACAGTGAGGGGAAAAAGTATTTGATCCCCTGCTGATTTTCTACGTTTGCCCACTGACAAAGACATGATCAGTCTATAATTTTAATGGTAGGTTTATTTGAACAGTGAGAGACAGAATAACAACAAAACAATCCAGAAAAACGCATGTCAGAAATGTTATAAATTGAATTGAATTTTAATGAGGGAAATAAGTATTTGACCCCTCTGCAAAACATGACTTAGTACTTGGTTGCAAAACCCTTGTTGGCAATCACAGAGGTCAGACGTTTCTTGTAGTTGGCCACCAGGTTTGCACACATCTCAGGAGGGATTTTGTCCCACTCCTCTTTGCAGATCTTCTCCAAGTCATTAAGGTTTCGAGGCTGACATTTGGCAACTCAAACCTTCAGCTCCCTCCACAGATTTTCTATGGGATTAAGGTCTGGAGACTGGCTAGGCCACTCCATGACCTTAATGTGCTTCTTCTTGAGCCACTCCTTTGTTGCCTTGGCCATGTGTTTTGGGTCATTGTCATGCTGGAATACCCATCCACGACCCATTTTCAATGCCCTGGCTGAGGGAAGGAGGTTCTCACCTTAGATTTGACGGTACATTGCCCCATCCATCGTGCCTTTGATGAGGTGAAGTTGTCCTGTCCCCTTAGCAGAAAAACACCCCCAAAGCATAATGTTTCCACCTCCATGTTTGACGGTGGGGATGGTGTTCTTGGGGTCATAGGCAGCATTCCTCCTCCTCCAAACACGGCGAGTTGAGTTGATGCCAAAGAGCTCCATTTTGGTCTCATCTGACCACACCACTTTCACCCAGTTCTCCTCTTAATCATTCAGATGTTCATTGGCAAACTTCAGACGGGCATGTATATGTGCTTTCTTTAGCAGGGGGACCTTGCGGGCGCTGCAGGATTTCAGTCCTTCACGGCGTAGTGTGTTACCAATTGTTTTCTTGGTGACTATGGTCCCAGCTGCCTTGAGATCATTGACAAGATCCTCCCGTGTAGTTCTGGGCTGATTCCTCACCGTTCTCATGATCATTGCAACTCCATGAGGTGAGATCTTGCATGGAGCCCCAGGCCGAGGGAGATTGACAGTTCTTTTGTGTTTCTTCCATTTGCGAATAATCGCACAAACTGTTGTCACCTTCTCACCAAGCTGCTTGGCGATGGTCTTGTAGCCCATTCCAGCCTTGTGTAGGTCTACAATCTTGTCCCTGACATCCTTGGAGAGCTCTTTGGTCTTGGCCATGGTGGAGAGTTTGGAATCTGATTGATTGATTGCTTCTGTGGACAGGTGTCTTTTATACAGGTAACAAGCTGAGATTAGGAGCACTCCCTTAAAGAGTGTGCTCCTAATCTCAGCTCGTTACCTGTATAAAAGAAACATGGGAGACAGAAATCTTTCTGATTGAGAGGGGGTCAAATACTTATTTCCCTCATTAAAATGCAAATCAATTTATAACATTTGTGACATGCGTTTTTCTGGATTTTTTTGTTGTTATTCTGTTAACAGGATTTAAGCAATAATACATGAGACCATTTGTTATGACATTTTATCATGGCTGTGACGTGGTCATAGCCACGAGTTGAAGCCGAGTGGCGTAGACCACCACAGACATGATAGAAATGTCATAACACATGGACTCGAGTATATTATTGCTTTTATACAATGGGTTACCGGCATTAAAAAGCAAGATTAATTCCCAAACCATCAATAAAATAGAATATAGAAAAAATATGTTACATTCACTAACACTGGTTGTCAATAGCAATTTTAGGTGTTCTCTGGTCGTTAGTTCTATTCGTATTGACTGCCATGTAAAGCAAAAGTGCCCAAGCGCTGGTTGATAGTTCCAGAACATTGGTTTCTAGGGACGCTGTCCATGGTTCTGAAAACAATGCATGTCTATGCATAGGCAAAATGAAAGCTGTATCGAAACGTTGTATAGGGTTGCTATCCATGTTTCTGAAAACAGCTCAGGTATATGCATAATAATAGGCTACCTCTAATGTGATGTAGGTTACCTCATAATAATATAGTAAACTCATGCATTATTGCCCTGAAACATTGTAACAAAGGCATCGATATAGCAGATCAGAATATAAACCACAATGAGAAGTTTTTTTTCAGATGGTCACAGCTTCGACAGTTATTTATTTCTGAAGCACATTGAATTGCACATTTCCATTCAGTGTGCAATTAGTGAAGTAGCTGTCTAACGCCAGGGTCTCAGCTGGGTGCCATTTCTCAGGAACAACTGCCTTGTTGTAGCACCAAGCTTTTAGTATGTTATTCCATCTCCTCCTGTTTTCCGTGGACAGCTTCCAATAGCTTTTAAGAGAGCTTTGCATCGGAGAGCTGCTGGATGGTAGTCATCCTGATGCAGTGGTTGGTATACTCCGGGTCGGTTTTCAGGTAATAAGAAGGAATTCCCCTCGACTACTCTCACAAATTGGTTAAAACCCCCATTCTAAAAGAGACAACTTTGTCGTACAATTTTTTAAAATACAGAAATAACCAAACCTGCTGAAAAGCTGCTGTGTTGTTCAATGTACATGTAACTAGGTCAGAAATCCTGACCTAAGGTTTGCAATGCTCCCACATAGGGAAATACAGCCTGCGAGAAGAGCCCTGTGGCTTCAGGCCATTCGTCGTGGGAGAGTGGGAAATTGTGGGGACCCGGTTCCCAAGTACACGTAGGTGTAGGTTGGTGGAAATCCCCATCGACTGAGGATGAGGGGTTACCATTTTGTAGTTTAATGAAAATTGTGTTCGATAATAAACTACATCCATCAGTCTGATTCCATTCTTATGTGATTAAATGCCACCTGCCCTGTGCGTCTCTAGACGATCTAGTCAAGGTAGCGAGCCCTGCATCACCACTCAGTATGACAATAATGAACATGTGTCTAACTTGCTCCTTTATGCAATTATACAAATAGCTTAATCCTGGCGACCAATGTTCTAGCACTAATGTATTGAGTCAAGTAGACCAGGGATGTCAAGGTGGAATCCAAGCATATACTGTGTAAATAATATTTACCAATACACCTACTAAATTATGAAGGTATAGTCAATCAAAGAACTACTCTGTAAAATTAGGAATGCATTTACTCAATTCAACTAATAGGATTTATTAGTCACAAAATAATAAACACTCAAACAATTACAGTGTACATTTTAGTCATTTAGCAAACGCTCTTATAGTTAGTGAATGCATACATGTTTTTTGGGGGGGGTTTGTTGTTGTTTTTTTCATACTGGCCCCCCGTGGGAAACTAACCCACATCCCTGCCGGCCAAACCCTCCCCTACCTTGGACCAATTGTGCGCCGCCCATGGGTCTCCCGGTCGCGGCCAGCTGCGACAGAGCCTGGACTCGAACCAGGATCTCTAGTGGCACAGCTAGCACTGCGATGCAGTGCCTTAGACCACTGCGCCACTCGGTTATCTACATGAAATACATGCACTGTAAAAATAGAAAGACTAAAAACACCATGATTGTATAATGAAACCATGAAAAGTAGTGCACCTAACCTGAGATCTGGTGTTTGGAGGGGGTTTGAATGTAAACCCTATGTAAGTGTTATGATACACAGAAAGTGTTTGAAAACAGAATAGAACTACTGAAACACCCAAAGTGGTTCTTCAATCTGAATATTGGTGGTTTTAATAGAGTTGTTGTGGAAACACTTTTTGGGGTTTCAGTGCATGTAATAGGCAGCATCAAAACACACAAAATATATGCAATAAAATGGTTAAGAAATGCAAATGGTTTATAGCCTATATATTGATTGATGATAAGTTCATATAGAGAATATTTTTTGGGAATTTTTTCGATGCTTTATTTAGACGGATTAAAAACAGGAGGAGACAGAGAAGGGGTGAAAGTGGGACAGGCGGAGGCGGGAATTTAACCCATGGCTTATTGGGCAGTAAAATGGTACAAACAACAACATATACAGTACTTCATAAAAATGAATGCAAGTCATTCCAATTATGTTCATTTTATTTCACCAAAACATGAAATAATAAATCCAACCTAATATGTTGCTCAAAATGTACAGTGCCTTCGGAAAGTATTCAGACCCGTTTACTTTTGTCACGATCGTTGAGAGATGGGTCAGACCAAGGTGCAGCGTGGTATGCGTACATATTTATTAGTGAATAAATAGATAAAGATGAAGATAAACACTTGACAAAACAACAAAAGCAACGAAACGTGAAGTCCTATGGGCTATAATCACAACAAGCCTCTGATTGGGAACCACACCCGGGCCAAACATAGATATACAATACATAGAGTTTCACACCCTGACCAAACTACCTAGAGAATAACAGTCTCTCCAGGTCAGGGCGTGACACTCCGGCCGCACCAACCTGACACATTAGGGTAGGGTCCGGGTGGGCATTCAGCCTTGGAGGCGGCTCCGGCTCCGGGCGTGATGACCTCTCCCTCTCTGCCTCCCCGTTGCACCCCTGATCTGGTCTGGACCACGGCGCGATGCTTCCCCTCTCCTTCCTCCCAAGATGCACCAATCCCTGTCTGGACCCTGGTGTGGGAGGCCCCGAACCTGGAGAGGGGCTGACGTCTGGGCCTGGATCGGCAATCCTCCCGCGATGCACCAAGCCCTGTCTGGACCCTGGTGTGGGAGACCCCGACCCTGGAGAGGGGCTGACGTCAGGGCCTGGAGTGGAGCCGCTGACCGGAACTGGACTAGGCACCGGTGGAGCGGACTGCTCTGGCTCCGGAGTGGAGCCGCTGACCGGAGCTGAACTGGACCCCGGTGGAGCGGACTGCTCTGGCTCCGGAGTGGAGCCGCCGACCGGAGCTGAACTGGACCCCGGTGGAGCAGACTGCCCTGGCTCTGGAGTGGAGCCGCCGACTGGAGCTGGACTAGGCACCGGTGGAGCGGACTGCTCTGGCTCCAGAGTGGATCCGCTGACCGGAGCTGGACTGGGAACACGCACCACTGGTCTTGTGCGAGGAGCAGGCACGGGTCTTGCCGGACTGGAGACACGCACCACTGGTTTGGTGCGAGGAGCTGGCACGGGCCGTACTTGACTGGATACGCGCACCACTGGTTTGGTGTGGGGAGCAGGTACGGAGCATACCGGGCTGGCGACAGGCACCACTGGTTTGGTGCGAGGAGCTGGCATGGGCCATATCGGACTGGATACGCGCACCACTGGTTTGGTGCGGGGTGCAGGTACGGGGCGTACAGTGCTGGCGACAGGCACCACTGGTTTGGTGCGAGGAGCTGGCACGGGCCGAAAGCAAAAACAGGTTTCTAGAAAGTCTTGCTAATTTATAAAAATAAGAAAATCTGACATATAACATTTACATAAGTATTCAGACCGTTTACTCAGTACTTTTTTGAAGCACCTTGGGCAGTTATTACAGCATCGAGTCTTCTTGGGTATGATGCTACAAGCTTGGCGCACCTATATTTGGAGAGTTTCTCCCATTCTTCTCTGCAGATCCTCTCAAGCTCTGTCAGGTTGAATGGGAAGCGTTGCTGCACAGCTATTTTCAGGTCTCTCCAGAGATGTTCGATCGGGTTCAAGTCTGGGCTCTGGCTGGGCCACTCAAGGACATTCAGAGATTTGTCCTGAACCCACTCCTGCGTTGTCTTGGCTGTGTGCTTAGGGTCATTGTACTGTTGGAAGGTGAACTTTCGCCCCAGTCTGAGGTCCTGAGCGCTGGTGGAGCAGGTTTTCATCAAGGATCTCTCTGTACTTTGCTCCGTTTATCTTTGCCTCGATCCTGACTAGTTTCCCAGTCCCTGGCGCTGAAATACATCCCCACAGCATGATACTGCCACCACCATGCTTCACCGTAGGTATGGTGCCAGGTTTCCAAGTGACGCTTGGCATTCAGGCCAAAAAGTTCAATCTTGGTTTCATCAGACCAGAGAATCTGATAGTCTTTAGATGCCTTTTGGCAAACTCCAAGCGAGCTGTCATGTGCCTTTTACTGAGGAGTGGCTCCCGTCTGGCCACTCTACCATAAAGGCCTGATTGGTAGAGTGCTGCAGAGATGGTTGTCCTTCTGGAAGTTTCTCCCATCTCCATAGAGGAACTCTAGATTTGTGTCTGAGTGACCATCGGGTTCTTGGTCACCTCCCTTACCAAGGCCCTTCTCCACCGATTGCTCAGTTTGACCGGGCTGCCAGCTCTAGGAAGAGTCTTGGTGGTTCCAAACTTCTTCCATTTAATAAAGATGGAGGCCATTGTGTTCTTGTGGACATTCAATGCTGCAGAAATGTTTTGGTACCCTTCCCCAGATCTGTGCCTCTACACAATCCTGTCTCTGAGCTCTACGGACAATTCCTTCGACCTCATGGCTTGGTTTTTGCTCTGACATGCACTGTCAACTGTGGGACTTTATATGAACAGGTGTGAACCTTTCCAAATCATATCCAATCAATTGAAGTTACCACAGGTGGACTCCAATCAAGTTGTAGAAACATCTCAAGGATAATCAATGGAAACAGAATGCACCTACCCTAAACCTTAACATTATCCCTTAACCTTAACCTTAACCATTACCTAACCCTAACCCTTACCTTAACCATTTTAAATGTAAACTTCAATGGGGAGTGACGTCCCAAGGATCCCCAATAGCACAGCCTTTTAATCTCCTTGCACTTAATTATTATTTTAAACAGTGTTGTATACATGTATGCATGTTTTAAGAAAGACAATTATAAAATACATGTATGTATGTTAGAAAAAGGAACAGTTTACATTATATATCAGTACTAAGCAGCTTGTTGGGCCATGGGGTGTAGGCCTAATGGATAATGATGAACGTACATCAAAACCATCAGGCAAAATTACATTCAATGATGAAATGACCAATTCCCACATCTCTGACTCTTAATGATATAGGCAAATACAGCATCCTGCAATGCTTGCTGTAAAACCTGTTGTCACTGCTGGTGGTTTGAGCACTATGCTCAACAATGCCTGCCTAAATGGCTTAAACTGGCAAATGATCAGATACATAAACCAATGTTATACTCCAGAAGAAGTGATCTAATTCTGCACTAGACAGGATTTGAAACACTATCATAGTGTTTTAGAAGCTATAGATAGAGGAAACAACACCAAAAGAGAAGGGATCTAATTCTGCACTACACAGGACTCGAAACACCATAATAGTGTTGTCAACCTTTTCTGGTAGTGCTCCCAGTCCCTGGTAAGGTGTTGCACAAGAGTTGATTGAATGATGTTACAACACACCATGTAATGTTTAAAAACCTCTCAGGATGATGTTTCAATACTTTGCTAGATAAATAGTTTCAAAATGTTGACTGCCTCCACTCAGATTGCCATGTGGGTGATGTTACAGGCACTGGCCTTTCTCTCCTATCTGCACGAACAGTGCCTCGAGTATGAAAGAATCAAGCCTTTAGACGTTAATATTCATTATCCTACATTGGATTTTTCAAACATGAATGGTGTTTAGACTATATATATACATTACCAGTCAAAAGTTTCAAGGGTTTTTCTTTATTTTTACTATGTTCTACATTGTAGAATAATATTGAAGACATCAAAACTATGAAATAATACACATGGAATCATGTAGTAACCAAAGAAGTGTTAAACTAATCAAAATATATTTGAGATTTGAGATTCTTCAAATAGCCACCCTTTGCCTTGATGAATGCTTTGCACACTCTTGGCATTATCTCAACCAGCTTCACCTGGAATGCTTTTCCAACAGTCTTGAAAGAGTTCCCACATATGCTGAGCACTGCTTTTCCTTCACTCTGCGGTCCAACTCATCCCAAACCATCTCAATTTGGTTGAGTTCGGGGGATTGTGGAGGCCAGGTCATCTGAAGCAGTACTCAATCACTCTCCTTCTTGATAAAATAGCCCTTACACAGCCTGGAGGTGTGTTGGGTCATTGTCCTGTTGAAAAACTAATGATAGCCCCACTAAGCCCAAACCAGATGGGATGGCGTATCACTGCAGAATGCTGTGGTAGCCATGCTGGTTAAATGTGCCTTGGATTCTAAATAAATCACAGACAGTGTCACCAGCAAAGCACCCCCACACCATAACACCTCCTTCTCCATGCTTTACGCTGGGAAATACACATGCAGAGATCATCCGTTCACCCACACTCACAAAGACACGGTGGTTGGAACCTACGAATTTCCAACTTGGACTCCAGACCAAAGGACACATTTCCACCGGTATAATGTCCATTGCTCGTGTTTCTTGGCCCAAGCAAGTCTCTTCTTCTTATTGGTGTCCTTTAGTAGTGGTTTCTTTGCAGCAATTCGACCATGAAGGCCTGATTCACACAGTCCCTTCTGAACAGTTGATGTTGAGAAGTGTCTGTGACTTGAACTCTGTGAACCATTTATTTGGGCTGCAATTTCTGAGGCTGGTAGCTCTAATGAACTAATCCTCTGGAGCAGAGGTAACTCTGGGTCTTCCATTCTTGTGGCGGTCCTCATGACAGCCAGTTTCATCATAGCACTTGATGGTTTTTGCCACTGCAGTTGAAGAAACTTTCAACGTTTTTGAAATGTTCCATATTGACTGACCTTCATGTCTTAAAGTAATGATGGACTGTCGTTTGTCTTTGCTTATTTGAGATGTTCTTGCCATAATATGGACTTGTTTTTTTACCAAATAGGGCTGTCTGCTGTATACCCACCCTACCTTGTCACAACACAACTGATTGGCTCAAACGCATTAAGAAGGAAAGAAATTCCACAAATTAACTTTTAAGAAGGCACACCTGTTAATTGAAATGCCTTCCAGGTGACTACCTCATGAAGCTGGTTGAGAGAATGCCAAGAGTGTGCAAAGCTGTCAATCTCAAATATAACATATATTTGTATTTGTTAAAAAAAAAATGGATACTACATGATTCCAATGTAAAAAAATCAAGAAGAAAAATCAAGAAAAAACCTTGAATGAGTAGATGTGTCCAAACTTTTGACTGGTAGTGTATATATATAGTTAAAAGTATCATTAAAGTTTGGCTACATTTTCTGGGGCCTCCCTCCTGTTAGCATCGGTCTGGACATGACAGACTGTAGCCAATCACCTATATTTTGACATGTAGGCAAATTATTTATGTACATTTACATACACTTATGTTTTTCTTAACAGTTTTCAAATCAATTGAATTGTCAATTTTGGTAAATAGCCTTGGTGCGCTAGCAGATGGCCTTGGCAGATTGGGCACCTCTTGAAGGCCAAATGGCCTTGCACCTAAAATCACGAAATTCCGTGCCTGCTGCTATGGTTACATCAACACAAACTGACGCAGTAATCATATATTGAGTGCTGCAGGTGAGAAAGAAACGTCTGAACAAGGCTCACCGCAGGGACATGGAACCAGTCGACAGTGGCTGACGGGTCCGGGTTCTATCCCTCCCGAACTAGAGAGACATGATGACCCCCTTGTCTTTCTCTCAGATCACCACGCACCGGCGGGGCATGGAGGTGGATACAGTAGGTATGCCCTGCTAGCATGCTAGTTCTTGCGGGGAGACACAGGTCAAAGGTTATCCAAACAGCAGATGGTACCGCGGGGCACAGAGGGAGTGTGCTGCGGTGGAGGGGTGGAACAGTGGAGGAATGGAGGCATGCAGCACTCAGCTTTATCTGTTTCCACTGGGCTCGGCTGGTATACACATCTAGGAATCTAGGATAGCAAAACAGACAGAGAATACTCAGAATATACACTCAAAATACACACACACACACACCACCCACACAAAAACACACACACAAACACACACACACACACACACACACACACACAAGCAGGCACACACACAAACATACACACACTACATTTGAATTGATACAACACAAGAAATGACCCAATCTGGCATAGAATGTACATTTCAAAGAGACACAAACCCATAACATAATGCATAGCTCATCAATGCAGCACGTACCAGTTATGTAAATGTCTGAGATTACAAGGGCATATTGTTATGCTGATTTGAGTTGTTTTGTGGAACAATCGTCTCCAACATCACCAGAGAGAGGATCTCTAAGCACCTGGAACAAATCCCCATCCTTGATGTTTGTTGTTCTAATTTAGACCTATGCTTTAAATCTGAGGCAGTGAACAGCACATTTCACAAATTGAAATGGAGATTAATACATAAATATGCTGTGTGCTGTGTGTACCATGCACAAAGCAAACTAATTCTCCTGTGGTTGACTTGCACTCAGCTCACTGCACAAACAAGCTTTTCCTGCTCAAGGCCGTGAGCCGGGACACTGGTAAATTAAGCCCTGTTTTTGACTGATGGAATTGGTTCCAATGCTCCACTGCATAAATCTACGCATGGGAAAGAATAAACTGTACGTTTGATGAGAGACTGCACATGGAGTAGAGCATGTTGTTCCTGTCATTACTGGGCTTACATCATCAATAATAGTTATTTCTGGAACATGGCAGAGATGTGTTTTGCTCTGATGCTGATCAGAGATTGTGCAACTCAAACGAATGTAACATAGACAGAGGCATAGAACAAATATAGGCATTAACCCACATAACTACTGTACATTAGAACCAGTTGGGTGATGTTCCACTTAGAGCATTGTATGAGGCCCTGGTATTCATGTGTACATTATCCACTTTACTGTTACTTCCTACATACTGTACAGAATGCTACATATCAGACATATGTCAAGATCAGTGCCAGTATTCATAAATATGCGCTTGTCAGCAGTGGTTGGAACCAGTTCAGGGAACAGAACCAAAAACAGGAAAATAACAACCTAAAAAAAAAAAGATGGAAACGAAAGTGATCTCTAGTGTTCCGGGAAAATATTTTTTGTTTTTAAAGCATGGGAACTGGTTAATAATGTTATTTTATGTTTCAAGCATTTTTTCAGTCCCACAAAAAACACTATCACAGCGCCTATGCAAAGCACGCACTCTGTCACTCAGAAACTTCTCCAGTGTCTGCCTGCCAGCTAGTTTTCTAGACTAGTTAAGGATACTGTAGTTATCACATTTCACATTGGATTTATTAACCCATAAGAGTCTAAGCCCTGTCTAAGCAGGGGGAGGGGGGTTTAGGGGTTCTACTAAGAAGCTCATACCAAGGTTAATTTTGCTATTTGATATAGGATTTTATGAACCCTTGAAGTATCCCAAAAATTATATTTGATGAACATTTTTAGTTGGCCTTACTACTATTAGCCATTCTAACACACTGAATAACATATTCACTACATGGAACAATAGATATCCCCCCAAAAAATCTAAAGGAGTTTGTTCAGAGAGATATAAGAAAGATCAGGAAACATTTGTTATATTTTCTTTACATGCATTTAACCCCTTATTTTTGGCACTAAACAGTCTCCATATATACTTCCATAAATGTTTTCAACTGGTACTGGGGACCGTCAGACGAGTCTCGTGAGAGTCTCATCTTTCCATAGAGGGGTCATAGTAGTTTGTAAGCCAAACCGTTCGAACGCTACAGACAATTCTATGAGAGGACGGTTTTTCGGGATGTGTCATGGTCTCACAAACACCCTCTAACTCTGTCACCTTTCACCGCAGATGTGGAAGTGTGACATAGGCGGATGCAGTGGATTGAGACGCATACAATGAAAAAAAAACAGATATCTGTAGCTTAAACTGACAGATTTTTGTGGGGCTTTTTTTATAATGCTACTAGATTTCTGCAGGGGTGTGGACATTGACCTTAGGGGTTAACTCCAAAAAGTGAAGACGTGTTTTGAATTCTGGTGCCACTGCACACACAAGCTTGATAGCTAGCTCTGGTCCAAGGTGTCTCGAACGTTCAGAGTTCCTTGTTCAAAGTTCCTCCGTATTAGCCACACCTCTGTAGGTATCTAGCTAGTTATTAGTATATAGTTATGTAATTTAGTGAAGTAATAATAGGCCTACTATCACTATCCAGATAAGTACACATTTAGAGATGGGTCCACACTCAAAAATATTTTTGGGAAAGCTTACTTCTTCAACACAGACATACACAGACATACACAGACATTTTCTTAACATACACAGACATTTCGGCCTTCACCTTATTCACTGTGCAGGTTAAAATCTTACAATCAGAAACAACATTTGTAGGAAACACAGGTGAGCACAGTCCATGTGCTTCTAATCAGGGCAATTGGTCCTCTGTCAATCAGGGATGGCTTCTCTCCTCCTCTCCTCTTCTCTTCTCTCCTGTATACGTGTTATAATCACAAGGACAATGAAATATAGAATTATAGAATATGGGAGCGGGCACGAGGGGAAATAGGGGTTATATCAGGCGTGAACCGTTCATGAATCAATTGCCTTAGGTGTCCGCTCAATTGGGTACATAATATAAATTCATGGGATAGCTTGCCACAAGGAACATCAGGATGTTCATAAATATTTGTGGCTAACTCATTAATTATATGTAAAATAATGTATGGAGGGTGTTCTTGTTGCCTATAAGAGTAAACATTTGGCCTATAAGAATGGAGGTGAAGTCTAATTCTTAGTTTAAACCATGTGGCGATATACAATTTAATTTAAATATCCACATGGCTTCTCTTTGGAGTAATTTGATATATCGTAATCACATCCTCTGCGTGGTTGATTAACTTTTTCTATCCTGACACACCGCAATTCATAAATAGAGTGATTTTGTTCTGTAAAGTGTCTTGCAACTGGCGAGGTGATATCTTGACGTCTAATAGTGGATGTATGCTCTCCAATGCGTACTTTCAAGGCGTGAGATGATTTTCCATTTAATCTTATTACAAGAACACTGTAAAATATAAATAACTCATTTAGCGGTGCAAGTTATACTAATATCCCAAACACATTACAATGCACATCATATGATGATGCCCAGTGCTTCAAGCCAAGCCTCCTCCATGTCCATCCCTCTCTTTCACTCCAACCGGAAAACTTCAGTCGCATTTCGCACCCAACACTTGCCCTGTCCATAACAAGCTGCTCTATCCGCACTGATTGGTGGAGTTATTTAATGAGCTAAATGCAAAAACTATGTTGATTTCACAGGGTATAAAAGGAACAGAACTACAGTATATTATTGTGGTAGGAACTGTGGAACGGAACAAAAAAAATAGTGGTTCTATTCAGAACGAAACGATTGGGAAGTAATTTTGGTTCCAACCCCTGCTTGTCATCCTCTTGGAACTCAGGCAGTATGTCCCATGCAATCTGTTTGCTGTTTTTACAGAGGTCGTTTAGTATCACTGGCTATCGAACCAGATGAGAGAGAAGGGGCTGAAGAGTTGTGGAGAGCAAATTGGAAAAAAATAATCAGTTGGCAAAGAGACTTTCCACTGGGCTCTGTTTTATTGGGGATCTTTAAATTGTGCAGTGCGGGAGAGGAGATAGTACCTGTGAAACAGTTATTTAATGAGAGTTTGATACTGTGGAGAGAGAACAGAAACCTGGAGGCAACTAGCCTCCTCAATTACATTTAGCTCAGCAGTAACACTCACATGCCCTTTCCCCCTGAGACCTCACAACTATACGGTGAGCAAGTGGTTACAACTTTCCACAAGTCACCAAACTTTTCAACTCAGACGAGTGTGCAAAGCGAGTAGATTTCTGTGCCTTTAGATTATCCCTCAAGTTTACCCCATGCGTACTTAATATAAACCACCTCTAATCCCAATGTAAGACGTTGACAATCTGTTGAGTTTCAGAGCACACCTGCAGAACATAAGCTCAGTACTGGTAAATGTATTAATACCAGAGACGACAGGAGTGATAATCATGGCAGGGACCGCTATAGACTGCTCACTTCATGATCCCAGTTTAGACACACCCATATGGCTGGGGGGGCCGTCCCCTGGAGGAGGTTACCACACTGACTGCCTGGCTGACTGACTAGCAGCCCTGTCCTTATGGCTCATCTCCCCTCTCCTCCTCCTCTGGCTCATATTTAGAGAATTGGCGGCGGCTGCATCATCCATCATTAGGAAGGAGGAGAGCAATAGAGGGAAAAAGAAAGAAAGAAAGAAAGAAAGAAAGAAAGAAAGAAAGAAAGAAAGAAAGAAAGAAAGAAAGAAAGAAAGAAAGAAAGAAAGAAAGAAAGAAAGAAAGAAAGAAAGAAAGAAAGAAAGAAAGAAAGAGAAAGAAAGAAAGAAAGAAAGAAAGAAAGAAAGGAGAGGGATAGAATTACAGAAAAATTAGAGAGAGATATAGAGAGAAGGGGAGAGAGAAAGAAAGAGGACAGTATAAAGGAGAGGGGTATATAGAGAGAAAGAAAGATAGAAAAGGAGGAGAGAGACGTCTATGTGGGTAGACAGGCTCTCTGGCGGGCCCTTGACAGGAGTGATGGATGGAAGGAGAGGTGTAGTCCTCTCACAGCCCAGAGACTGTCCCCGCTTTTCAGGGGGGCACAAAGTACGTGAGGATGGAGGGGGGTTGAAGTCGGAGAATTTTCCTGAAATCTAGAGCCATAATCCTTATGCCTAATTATATGCCGGTTTTTCTGCATACATTATCTAAGCATACTTCTTGTATGCAACTGTTCAATTGTCATTGTAATTAACGATGCACATTGATTCTTTTGAGAACTTTTATGCCTTAGGAGTTAAGTACAACTGCCACACTGGTATATAGTAGCATAACCCAATAATTAAAGCAATTTATGAGTTTTCTAAAGTCTAGCAACCTTGCCAGCAGGCATACCAGTTAAGATAGTTAGACAAGCTACACTAACTTGATTGATAGCCTGAAATGGCTTGGAAGTTAGTTATGAGGTTCGGAGATTGGGAACCTACTGTATCTAGCTGGTTAGCTAAAGACAACTTCATACAATTGCTAGGTGGCTAGAGAGAAACAAAACATTTTTGTTTTATTTATTCATCAAGAAGAAATCAATAGTCTACATAGCTTGATCAAATTAATTTACAAACATACCTCCTGCAAGTCCTGGTCATCACTGGCAGCTAAAATCAAATCAAACACTCTGTGTCACTCAACACTCTCTCTCCTCCTCCACTGACGTTGAACATCTTTGGGCTTAAAAAATAAGTTTAATAATTAATTGAACATCTGAAAATAAAATGGACAAATCTGAGGGGGCACGTTCCCTTGTGCCCCCTATGGGCATGACACCTCTGCCCCTTTTCCAGCCTCATGTTCTTAATAAAGACCCTGGCTACATACTCTCCTCCTCATATATCTCCTCCTCCTCCTCCTTCTTCTCCTCCTCCTCCTCTTGGACAGTGCAGCTCAATACCACAGACAATTCTCACTGTCTGAGAAGTCTCACAGAGCAACCATGTAGCAAATCAGGTTCTTCAAATTTTCAGTCCATTTTTGCTATTTTTATTAACCTTTCTGGCTATTTAATTCGAATGAAATTAACCATACCAATACAGTAATTCTCAATTGACTTTAATAGAAGTAATACTACTTTGCATAAAACAAAATGTGCCAAACTATCTCCAGGCATTTACTTTGTTATTCAGAATACAGTGGAAATAAAAGTTATTTTGTTATTGATGTTCTTGTGCTTTCGACTGCCTACAATGGGACCAAACACTTACCTTATATTATGACATATTTTGTGTCATTCGAAAGTAGAGATGGATGCTTTTGTGAAACTTACTGTTCAATTATTCAACTGAGCTGCTTGCATGTCTGACTGTCCTCTTGGCTGAATGGATTGAAGCTTATATATGTGGATGAGATTCACATTGTGATAATTAAGAAACAGAAAACAATGTCATACAATGTAATGGCTCTCTTGTAAACAAACAAAGAGATCCATCACATTGTTTGTGGCGTATTAAAGAATTGTTGAATTGTATCACATAATAATAAGGTCTGTAGCTCTCCTCAGCAGCAGCTGTTTGAAAGCCTCCCATGCATTTGGAAGGCCTAAGCTGTCTCATACCTCCCCCAAAGAAAGTCCCATACCTCTGACTTCCTTTATGAGAGCGAGGGAGAGGGAAAGAGGGAGACGGAGAGGAAAAGGTAGAAGGAGAGGTCGACCGAGATAGATTCAGAGAAAGAGAGAGATATCCTCCATTCAATTTATCTTCCCTGACTGGCACATACTAGATGCATAATCAGTTAATGCTGATGGTAACACAGTCTGACTAGTCTTGCCAAGGCAGATACGGGCAGATCTGTACGTGCCACACCAGTATGCCAGGCCGTGGGCACCCTGAGCTCTGTGTCTGGATAATCAATCTGTATATACAGTATTTATTGTATGTTCCCTCTAATGAAGTTGGCCAGTACACCTGAGCCACTTTCTGTTCACCCCGCTATTATCCAGAAGGCGAGGTCAGTACAGGTGCATCAATACTGGGACCGAGAGACTGAAAAACAGCTTCTTTCTCAAGGCCATTAGACTGTTAAATAGCCATCACTAGCACATTAGAGGCTGCTGCTGCCTATTGAAATCACTGGCCACTTTAATAAATTGAACACTAGTCACTTTAATAATGTTTACATATCTTGCACTACTCATCTCATATGTATATACTGTATTCTATTCTATAATATTCAACTGTATCTTAGTCCATGCCGCTCTGTCATTGCTTGTCCATATATATATATATATATATATATATATATATATATATATATATATATATATATATATATATATATTCTTAAATCCCATTCCTTACTAGATTTGTGTGTATTGCGTATATGTTGTGAAATTGTTAGATATTACTTGCTAGATATTACTGCACTATTGTAGCTAGAAGCACAAGCATTTCGCTACACCCGCAATAACATCTGCTAAACACGTGTATGTGACAAATAACATTTGATTTGATTTGATTTTGATTTGGTTAGCCTGTTTGTGTGTGCTTAACCCCTGTACGGTTTTCACTGCCACACCGCTTCATTATATGATATGTCATAGTTTGCTTGTTTGTAAATAAATAGTTGTTCTAGTTTGGGGTTTATCTTGGTGTGTGTCCCTCTGTAAGAGGCCCCTTATTACTATCTGCAGTGTGTCATGGGTTCAACAGAGTATGAAAGGCTGTGTAATTGACATGGCTGGCACAACATAATTTTGCTTGTCAAGGAGATTGACGTTTACTAAATTAATCTAACACTGAGTGTTGTTCTCTTCCTAGGAGCATGGCAAACTGACGCCAAGACAACAAGATAAATGTCAACGCAAAATAAACTTTCACAGATTCAGATCTAGTCAAATCCAGATCTGATGTGTGGTATGTAAGTAACTCAAACTTTATTTATTCAAAAGCACAATTTATGCATGTCGCTAGTATATGAAGGTAGAAGTCAAGAAACTTTAATATCTTTATAAGCACTGTGGATCCATATTGATGATTATGACCATCACCATTAGCATTCACATTTTTAACAGAGAGATATGGGTTAAATACTCAATGCAAGATGGATAACTTCTGTAACGTCAGTTTTTATGACCTTTTACTTTTTATACACCTACATAAAGCAAATCCATACTGCATTATGACCTGAACACGTCAATCCAGTCAATGAAATGCAGTCAGCATACAGCTACAACTATCTGGCTTTTGATAGTATTTTTTTTACAACGGGGGGTTTGGAATTCCCATTGTTAGACCCTATCTTGCCCACGATATACTAGACAACATGCACATGGCCAGTACATTCAGAAAAAGTGGCATTGTTTACGTCATTACCCAGCAACGCACTACTACTGCTACTACTAATCTTATTACTATTACTATTAGACTTAACACCTGTAACTTGTCATGGATGATTAGTTACTTTTTATTTATTTTATTCACTAACATTTTAAGAATGGTGCCAACAAGAAGAGGAGGAGGAGGCTATGAAAGAAATGAAACAAGAAGAAGCGCAAGTGAACGGAGCCTAGCATTAACTTTAGAAATGCAGAAATCAGTAGCACTGCTATACTAGACGACATAGAAATGGGGAGAAATGAAGAAGCTACATCAAGACAACCCAACTGGGAAGTGAAGTGCATTCTACAATGGTTGTCAGAAAATAGATAAACATCGATCTGGCGTGAAGACTGATGAAAACTTTAATCGACTAAATGAATGGTACTGTGTGAATTAAATTGTCATGTTTAGTTTGTTTCCAGAGTTAATAAAGAGCTACACATTTGTATATGTTCTATTATACTGTAAGTGCTATGGATTTACTGTTACAGGGAAACTGTGTTATTCTGTTCATCGGACGGCGGTCAGTTCACAGTGGTGCACTCCTATCATTTAGATTAGCGTTGTGATGATTAGATCCCCCCTCAGCCCCCAGTTGTGCCCTGGACACCATATGTGAATTGCTTGTCCCCAACTATCCTCACAGTTTGTACTGCTTGGTGACCTAAACTGGGATATGCTTAACACCCCGGCCGTCCTACAATCTGAACTAGATGCCCTCAATCTCACACAAATTATCAATGAACCTACCAGGTACAACCCTAAATCCATAAACATAGGCACCCTCATAGATATCATCCTGACTAATTTACCCTCTAAATACACCGCCGCTGTCTTCAACCAGGATCTCAGCGATCACTGCCTCATTGCCTGCGTCCGTAATGGGTCTGCAGTCAAACGACCACCCCTCATCACTGTCAAACACTCTCTAAAACACTTCAGTGAGCAGGCCTTTCTAATTGACCTGGCCCGGGTATCCTGGATGGATATTGACCTCATTCCGTCAGTAGAGGATGCCTGGATGTTCTTCAAATGTGCTTTGCTCTCCATCTGAAATAAGCATGCCCCATTCAAAAAATTCAGAACTAAGAACAGATATAGCCCCTGATTCACCCCAGACTTGACTGCCCTTGATCAGCACAAAACGTCCTGTGGCGTAATGCATTAGCATCGAACAGCCCCCGCAATATGCAACATTTCAGGGAATTCAGGAACCAATATACACAATCAGTTAGGAAAGCAAAGACTAGCTTTTTCAAACAGAAATTTGCATCCTGTAGCACTAACTCCAAAAAGTTTTGGAACACTGTAAAGTCCATGGAGAATAAGAGCACCTCCTCCCAGCTAGCCACTGCACTTAGGCTAGGAAACACTGTCACCACCGATAAATGTACGATAATCGAGAATTTCAATAAGCATTTTGCTACGGCTGGCCATGCTTTCCACCTGGCTACCCCTACCCCGGCCACCAGCTCTGCACCCTCTGCTGCAACTTGCCCATGCCCCCCCCGCTTCTCCTTCACCCAAATTCAGATAGCTGATGTCCTGAAAGAGCTGCTAAATCTGGACCCCTACGAATCAGCTGGGCTAGACAATCTGGACCCTTTCTTTCTAAAATCAGCATGACCTTGAATGTTTGGTACAGCTACTGGAGAGCTCTTCTTTGTCTACACCTATTCAGCATCATTCACACCCTCTTAAGCCTTAGCCCCACCCATCTCTTTAAGGATTCACATGTGAGGCCATGTGCTAAACAGAGTGAGTAAAGTAGTGTAGTAAACAACCCAAGAAATTGTCGCAACCCCTATTACTAGCCTGCTCAAACTCTCTTTCGAATCGTCTGAGATCCTCAGAGATTGGAAAGCTGCCGCGGTCATCGTCCTCTTCAAAGGGGTGACACTCTAGATCCAAACTGTTACAGACCTATCTCCATCCTGCCCTGCCTTTCAAAAGCATTTGAAAGCCAAGTTAATAAACAGATCACCAACCATTTCAAATCCCACCGTACCTTCTCCGCTATGCAATCTGGTTTCCGAGCTGGTCATGGGTGCACCTCAGCCACGCTCAAGGTCCTAAACGATATAATAACCGCGATCGATAAAAGACAGTACTGTGCAGCCGTCTTCATCGACCTGGCCAAGGCTTTTGACTCTGCCAATCACCGCATTCTTATTGGCAGACTAAATAGCCTTGGTTTCTCAAATGACTGCCTCACCTGGTTCACCAACTACTTCTCAGATAGAGTTCAGTGTCAAATCGAAGGGCCTGTTGTCTGGACCTCTGGCCGTCTCTATGGTGGTGCCACAGGGTTCAATTCTCGGGCCGACTCTATTCTCTGTGTATATCAATGATGTCGCTCTTGCTGCTGGTGACTTTCAGATCCACCTCTACGCAGACGACACCATTTTGTATACATCTGGCCCTTCAATGGACACTGTGTTAACAAAGCCTCCTTCACTCATGCTGCTAAACATGCCCTCGTAAAACTGACTATCCTACCGATCCTTGACTTCGGCGATGTCATTTACAAAATAGCTTCCAACACTCTACTCCGCAAATTGGATGTAGTCTATCACAGTGCCATCCGTTTTGTCACCAAAGCCCCATATACTACCCACCATTGTGACCTGTACGCTCTCGTTGGCTGGCCCTCACTACATATTCATCACCAAACCCACTGGCTCCAGGTCATCTATAAATCACTTCTAGGCAAATCCCGCCTTATCTTAGAACATTGGTCACCATAGCAACACCCACCCATAGTATGCGTTCCAGCAGGTATATCTCACTGGTCATCCCCAAAGCCAACACCTCCTTTGGCCGCCATTCCTTCCAGTTCTCTGCTGCAAATGACTGGAACAAACTGCAAAAATCTCTGAAGCTGGATACACTTATCTCGCTCACTAACTTGTCAGAGCAGCTTACCGATCACTGCACCTGTACACAGCCCATCTGTAATTAGCCCACCCAACTACCTCATCCCCATATTCTTATTTACATTGTTATTTATTTTTCTCATTTGCACCCCAGTATCTCTATTTGCACATCATCTTCTGCACATATATCACTCCAGTGTTAATACTAAATTATATAATATAATTATTTTGCACTATGGCGTATTTATTGCCTTACCTCCATAACTTACTACATTTTCAAACACTGTATATAGATTTTCTATTGTGTTATTGACTGTACGTTCTGTTTATTCCATATGTAACTCTGTGTTGTTGTTGTTTTTATCGCACTGCTTTGCTTTATCTTGGCCAGGTCGCAGTTGTAAATGAGAAATTGTTCTCAACTGGCTTACCTGGTTAAATAAAGGTTAAATAAAAATAAAATAAATAAAAAGATCCAAGGATGCGTATGGTGTTCCTGCCTTTTGTCTTAAACCGGTTCCGGTTACCTTCAGACGAGTCCCATGACACTTGTGGGGGTAGTAGAGCAAAACAGAAAACACCATTGTGTTCATGAGTCTCATCTTTCCATAGAGTGGTCATATTAGTAGGTCAAACTATTCAGATGCTACAGAAGTTTTCGTGAGAAACCCAATTTTCAGGATGTCTCATGGTCTGGCAAACACCGCTGTAGCTTGGCCACCTTCCACCGCAGATGTGGAAGGCCGACATAGGCGGATGTGGTGGATTGAGATGCAGCCTATGCAAAATTGTCTTAAACTGACAGACTTTGATGGGGATTTTTTTATTATGTTACTTAGATTGACACATGGGTGAGTCAATAGACTCTTACGGACTAACCATAAACGTAATTGTTTAAAACCTGGACGTTTTTATTTTCATTTTATGAGGCAGGTCTTACCGTGTTCCGACCATAGGAATGTTAAGTGGAATCTTTTATAAACCCTTCCTCATATGTGACCAACCGCCTCGATTCGGTCTTATGTGTCACGGACAGAAGAGGACCCAAGAGCGCAAGTTCAAATTCAGAGTTCTTTATTGAAGGTTTCAGGCGGGAAGAGGAGTACCAGGGGTGTCAGGGGTTCCAGGGGTGCTTGGGGCTCTGGGGTTTTTCAGGGTCCTGTGGGTACCTGTGCTCCGGGGGTCACCAAATGTCCGGGGGTGTCCAGTCCAAATGCTTAGTGTGTGTGTTCCCCAGTGATGGAGCGGCGTATCGGGCTGAGGGTGGTGAAGCGTCTGGGCACGCTCATCTGGTGGTCGGAGACCTGGGGGAACACACACACAACAGCAATATGAATGGCAGGCAGAAGTACAGATCAGGGCTGGGCAAATATCGTGGTGAGAGACAGAAGGCAAAATCGAGTTACCGGAGGGGCTGAAGATCGGAGAGTAGTCGAGGTCCAGAAGGCAGGTCGGGATAGACGGGGCAGTAGAACAAGGAGGCAGTCAAGAAAGGATCGGTATCACAAACAGGAGTCAGAGCGCAGACAGGCAGGTTACTGGTCCGGGTTTGAAGACGATCTGACAGGGCTTGGCTGAAAAACAGGGCTTGATATACTGGGAGAGGTTAGTGGGGAAATGCAGTTCAGCTGGCAGAGTAATTAGAACAGAGTGAGGCAAGGTGAGGATGGTGAGTGGGAAATGCAGTGCAGCTGGCCAGGTAACAAGAGCAGAGCAGGGCGGAGCCAGGTGGAGCTCGTTAGGCAGAGTAGGGAGAGAGTGAGCAGAGTGGCAGAGAATTGAATGCAATTAATGTTGCTACCAGGGAGAGAGAGTGCTCATGACAGGACCCCCCCTCCAAGGGACGGCCCCAGAAGTCCCAAGAACAACATCATGCCGGGAGGGTGGAGGGGAGCAGGCGGCGGGTCAGAACTCCTCCGAGCGGTCCGAGTGAATCTCCTCATCCTCAGAAGGAGCTGGAGGGTCACGGTCGGGAGACAGGACAGGCACTGAGACAGGAGCAGGGTCAGGCACAGGACAGGAAGCAGGGCGGGCAGGACGGCTAGGAACCCCTCTTGGACGGCCCCTACGGATTGCAGGCTGATCAGGATGTAGTCGGTGGAAGTCAGTGATAAGGGTCCGGTCCACTATCCTCCTGGCCGGGATCCAGGTCCTCTCCTCTGGACCATATCCCTCCCAGTCAACGAGGTACTGGAGACCCCTACCCCTTCGCCTAGAGCGGAGCAGCCGCCGGACGGTGAAGACAGGACCGCCATCTACGAGGCGCGGAGGAGGTGGCGCCGGAGCTGCAGGGACCAGGGGACTTTCATGGACCGGCTTGACCTTGGAGACGTGGAAGGTGGGGTGGACCCGCATGGAAGCGGGCAACTGAAGTCGGACCGCCGTTGGACTGATGACTTTCTGCACAGGAAAAGGACCAATGAAGCGAGGGGCCAGCTTTCGTGATTCAACCCGCAGCGGCAGATCCCGGGCAGACAGCCAGACCTTCTGACCAACCCGGTAAGTAGGTGCTGGGGTCCTCCGTCGGTTGGCACCGACGGCGTAGCTGGTTCCAGACTTCAGGAGCACAGTGCGAGCCTGGGCCCAAGTGCGGCGGCAGCGGCGGGCATACGCAAGAGCAGACGGACAGGTGGCATCCGCCTCCTGGCTGGCAAACAGTGGAGGTTGATACCCGTAGACACACTGAAAGGGGGAGAGCCCGGTGGAGGAACTGGTGAGTGAATTATGGGCATATTCCACCCAGAGCAGGTGTTGAGCCCAGGCCCGGGGATTTTGGGAAGCCACACACCTCAGTGCCTTCTCCAGCTCCTGGTTCATGCGTTCAGTCTGGCCGTTTGACTGCGGGTGGAATCCAGACGATAGGCTGGCGGTGGCCCCAAGGAGATGACAGAACTCCTTCCAAAAGGTTGCTGAGAATTGCGGGCCCCGGTCTGACACTATATCCTGGGGTAGGCCATGGATACGAAACACATGTTCCAGGACCACCTGGGAGGTCTCTTTAGCAGAGGGTAGTTTGGGAAGGGGCACGAAGTGGGTCATCTTACTAAAGCGGTCAACAATGGTAAGGATGACTGTGTGTCCGTCAGAGGGCGGAAGGCCCGTAACAAAGTCCAGTGAAACGTGGGACCAGGGCCTCTTGGGTATGAGTAGGGGTTGCAGCAACCCAGCAGGAGGCTGGTTGGGGGTCTTGTTTCGGTTACAAGTGGGACAAGCTCGGATGAATTCTCGGACATCCCGTCTCATCCGCCGCCACCAGAACCGCTGGCGGACCAGATGAAGGGTGCGAGTGATGCCGGGATGACAGGCCAGACGGGATTCGTGCCCCCACTGAATCACAGGTGACCTGAGATTTGCTGGAACAAACAGACGGTTGGGGGCGCTGGTGCTTGGACCTGGCTGGTCCCGAAGAGCCTCCATGACCTGCTTCTCGATCTCCCAGGTGAGGGCCGCTACGACCAAGTGGCTGGGAAGAATGGGGGCTGTCATGGCGGTGGTCTCGTCCTTCTGAAACATCCGGGAAAGAGCATCAGGTTTGATGTTGCGAGATCCCGGGCGGTAGGAGAGCGTGAAATTGAAGCGCGTAAAGAACAGAGACCACCGCTGTTGACGGGAGTTCAGCCTCCTGGCTGTTTGGATATACTCCAGGTTCTTGTGGTCTGTCCACACTACGAATGGTTCCTTTGACCCCTCTAACCAGTGCCGCCATTCTTCAAGGGCGAGCTTGACAGCCAACAGCTCGCGGTTCCCAATGTCGTAGTTGCATTCGGCAGGGGTTAGCCGACGGGAGTAGAAGGCACAGGGGTGCATCTTGCCATCCTCAGCTGCTCTTTGAGAAAGCACTGCACCCACTCCCACGTCCGAAGCATCCACCTCCACCACAAACTGCCTAGCTGCATCTGGCATCTGGAGGATGGGAGCAGAAGTGAAACATGTCTTGAGGATATTGAAGGCCTTATCAGCAGCTGATGTCCATTGGTACGGTTGTTTAGTGCTGGTTAGCGCCGTGAGGGGTGCAGCCACTGTGCTATAGTTTCTGATGAATCTCCTATAAAAGTTGGCAAAGCCCAGGAACTGTTGCAACTTTTTCCGAGACTCAGGAACTGGCCAGGAAGTGACAGCCGACACCTTCGTGAGATCCATCTGAATGCTGCCCTCGGTCACCACATACCCCAGGAATGAAACGGTTTTGGCATGGAACTCGCACTTCTCTGCCTTCACGAAAAGAGAGTTCTCCAGCAGGCGGCGCAGGACCAACTGGACGTGGTGCGTGTGTTCTGACAGAGTCTTTGAGAATATTAAAATATCGTCAAGGTACACAAATACGAACGTATTTAGCATGTCCCTGAGGATATCATTCACTAGGGCTTGAAAAACTGCTGGGGCATTGGTGAGGCCGAAGGGCATGACGAGATATTCATAGTGGCCGGTTGGTGTGTTGAACGCTGTCTTCCATTCGTCTCCCTCCCTCATCCGCACCAGATGGTAGGCATTGCGAAGGTCCAGCTTTGTGAATACAGTGGCTCCCTGCAGCAGTTCGAAGGCAGACGAAAGTAAGGGCAGTGGGTAGCGATTCTTAACCGTGATGTCGTTCAGACCCCGGTAATCTATGCATGGACGAAGAGAACCGTCCTTCTTGCCGACAAAGAAGAATCCCGCTCCTGCGGGGGAAGATGACGGTCTAATTATCCCGGCGGCAAGAGAGTCATTAATGTAGTCCTCCATGGCCTTTCTTTCCGGGGCTGACAGTGAATACAGACGACCCTTGGGAGGTGCTGTGCCAGGCAGGAGATCAATCGCGCAGTCATAGGGTCTGTGTGGGGGTAGAGATGTCGCCTTGGATTTGTTGAACACCTCTTTCAGGCTGTGGTGACAGGCCGGAACATTGGATATGTCGGGGGTAGCGCTAGATCTTTCCCGGTGAACGGGCAGGGTGGCCCCCCTTAAACAGGTCTGGTGACAACTCCTTCCCCACTCACGGACTGTTCCTGTCTCCCAGTCGATGTGGGGGTTGTGCTGACGGAGCCACGGGTATCCAAGAATGAGTGGTTGGCCAGGTGAGTGTAGGAGGTGAAACTGGATGGACTCCTGGTGGTTTCCTGACAGCAGGATTGTCACAGGGGCGGAGATATGAGTGACAGTGCCAAGATGATGCCCATCCAGGGCTCGTGCAGGAATGGGTTGTGTCAGTTGATGATGGTTCACGCCCAGTTGCTGTGCAAGCTCAGGGTCCATGATGTTTGCTTCGGCTCCGGAATCCACAAGGGCGGCCAATGTATGAGTCTTGTCAGAAAGCTGAAGGCGGAGATGAAGCAGGGTCTTTCGGATGGAGGGAGACTGAAGGCTTGTTGAGCTCACCCGGATCTCCCCTACACCTGGTGAGCTGCGGCTTTTGCCGGACAAGTGGCGACACGGTGATTCTCGCCACCACAGTAGAGGCAAAGGTTGGAGCTTAGACGGCGCCGACGCTCCTCGGGAGTCAGAGAGGCACGGCCAATCTCCATGGGCTCAGGCTGATTGAGTTGGCTATGGGACTTGACAGGCAGGGGCTGGACAGAAGCGGTATCGACCCGAGTGCGGATGGCAGGTTGACTGAGACGGCCCTTCTCCCTCCTCCGGGTCTGTATACGGCGGTCAATGCGGACGGCAAGGTCAATGGCGGCATCAAGCGTTGAGGGCGGGTCATGGGAAACAAGCTCGTCTTTGATATAGTCCGCCAGGCTATGGAGGAAGGCTTGCACCAGTGCCTCTGGGTTAAACGAGCTTTGACTGGCCAGGGTACGAAAGTCAATGGAGAAGTCTGCCACTGTCCGATTGCCCTGACGGATGGTGAGCA
Source organism: Coregonus lavaretus (assembly GCF_964263955.1). Taxonomy (NCBI): domain Eukaryota; kingdom Metazoa; phylum Chordata; class Actinopteri; order Salmoniformes; family Salmonidae; genus Coregonus; species Coregonus lavaretus. Next base: position 23,269,535 of record NC_139998.1, on the reverse strand, counting down.
GAGCTTGTGACGCTTCGGCTGTTGGCGAGCCTAGGTCAAAGACCTTTAACATCTCCTCCTCAAAGGCACTGAAGGAGGCACAGGCTGGGGTTTGCCGGTCGAATTCCGCCGTTCCCCACAACCGAGCTCGACCGGTGAGATGCGTGATGACATACCCCACCTTGGCTCCCTCTGTTGAGAAAGTCCTGGGCTGTAGTGCAAACTGGATTCGGCAGCTGCTCAAGAATGGTCTTACTTGCTTCTGGTTGCCATCAAAACGTTCCGGGTTCCCAATCTTTGGTTCAGGAGCGTGGGGATCTGGTGGCAGCACTGCCGGGCCTGCAGCATTGGGACCTCCAGCGGAGGGATGAAGGAGTGTCGGTGGTACAGGAACAGAAGGACCAGGGGGGGGTGCAGGTGGAGTAGCCGGGTTTGAGAGTAGTTGCAGGGCTTGGGCTAGCTGTTGTTGCTGCAGTTGGAACTGTTGTTGCTGCTGTTGGAACTGTTGTTGCTGCTGGTTGAATAGCTGGAGAAGGGAAGCGATGTCGCCAGCCATCCGATTTATGTCTCCCTCAGAGCGTTCCAGCCGCTGTAGGGCAGTCATCTCTGGCTCTTCTTCCATCGTGGTCAGGGAGTGCGCTGGGTCCATGGTGGTCAGATCGTTCTGTCACGGACAGAAGAGGACCCAAGAGCGCAAGTTCAAATTCAGAGTTCTTTATTGAAGGTTTCAGGCGGGAAGAGGAGTACCAGGGGTGTCAGGGGTTCCAGGGGTGCTTGGGGCTCTGGGGTTTTTCAGGGTCCTGTGGGTACCTGTGCTCCGGGGGTCACCAAATGTCCGGGGGTGTCCAGTCCAAATGCTTAGTGTGTGTGTTCCCCAGTGATGGAGCGGCGTATCGGGCTGAGGGTGGTGAAGCGTCTGGGCACGCTCATCTGGTGGTCGGAGACCTGGGGGAACACACACACAACAGCAATATGAATGGCAGGCAGAAGTACAGATCAGGGCTGGGCAAATATCGTGGTGAGAGACAGAAGGCAAAATCGAGTTACCGGAGGGGCTGAAGATCGGAGAGTAGTCGAGGTCCAGAAGGCAGGTCGGGATAGACGGGGCAGTAGAACAAGGAGGCAGTCAAGAAAGGATCGGTATCACAAACATGAGTCAGAGCGCAGACAGGCAGGTTACTGGTCCGGGTTTGAAGACGATCTGACAGGGCTTGGCTGAAAAACAGGGCTTGATATACTGGGAGAGGTTAGTGGGGAAATGCAGTTCAGCTGGCAGAGTAATTAGAACAGAGTGAGGCAAGGTGAGGATGGTGAGTGGGAAATGCAGTGCAGCTGGCCAGGTAACAAGAGCAGAGCAGGGCGGAGCCAGGTGGAGCTCGTTAGGCAGAGTAGGGAGAGAGTGAGCAGAGTGGCAGAGAATTGAATGCAATTAATGTTGCTACCAGGGAGAGAGAGTGCTCATGACATTATGTAGCAACATTTGAAATTGTTTTTTTTACATTGGATAAAAGTAGAAAAATTAGTAGAGCGTCTGCTAAATGACTAAAATGTAAATGTAAATGTATATCATACATTGCAGTTGAGGAACAATGGGAAAGTAATTCTGCTTTGAAAATATGAAACTGTATGCACTCACTAACTGTAAGTCGCTCTGTATAAGAGCATCTGCTAAATGACTAAAATGTAAAATGTAATAACCTTGTAACCCCACTTTTGAGAAAATGACCTTGAATGTTTGGTACAGCTACTGGAGAGCTCTTCTTTGTCTACACCTATTCAGCATCGTTCACACCCTCTTAAGCCTTAGCCCCACCCATCTCTTTAAGGATTCACATGTGAGGCCATGTGCTAAACAGAGTGAGTAAAGTAGTGTAGTAAACAACCCAAGATTTCAAGGCTAAAAGTGGTGAAATTAGTAGCCAACAATAAGAACAAACTCCAGGTAAAAATATACTATATCTAGTCCTTGGCCTACAGCTGAAGTCGGAATTTTACATACACTTAGGTTGGAGTCATTAAAACTCGTTTTTCAACCACTCCACAAATTTCTTGTTCACAAACTATAGTTTTGGCAAGTCAGTTAAGACATCTACTTTGCGCATGACACAAGTCATTTTGCCAACAATTGTTTACAGACAGATTATTTCACTTATAATTCACTGTATCACAATTCCAGTGGGTCAGAAGTTTACATACACTAAGTTGACTGTGCCTTTAAACAGCTTGGAAAATTCCAGAAAATTATGTCATGCTTTAGAAGCTTCTGATAGGCTAATTGAAATAATTTGAGTCAATTGGAGGTGTACCTGTGGATGAATTTCAAGGCCTACCTTCAAACGCAGTGCCTCATTGCTTGACATTATGGGAAAATCAGAAGAAATTAGCCAATACCTCAGAAAAAAAATGGTAGACCTCCACAAGTCTGGTTCATTCTTGGGAGGAATTTCCAAATGCCTGAAGGTACCACGTTCATCTGTACAAACAATAGCACGCAACTACAAACACCTTGGGACAACGCAGCCGTCATACCGCTCAGGAAGGAGACACGTTCTGTCTCCTAGAGATGAACGTACTTTGGTGCGAAAAGTGCAAATCGATCCCAGAACAACAGCAAAGGACCTTGTGAAGATGATGGAGGAAACAGGTATAAAAGTATCTATATCCACAGTAAAATGAGTCCTATATCGACATAACCTGAAAGGTCGCTCAGCAAGGATGAAGCCACTGCTCCAAAACCGCCATAAAAAAGCCAGACTACGGTTTGCGGTTTGAAACAAAAATAGAACTGTTTGGCCATAATGACCATCGTTATGTTTGGAGGACAAAGGGGGAAGCTTGCAAGCCGAAAAACACCATCCCAACCGTGAAGCATGGTGGTGGCAGCATCATGCTGTGGGGGTGCTTTGCTGCAGGAGGGACTGGTGCACTTCACAAAATAGATGACATCATGAGGAAGGATAATTATGTGGATATATTGAAGCAACATCTCAAGACATCAGTCAGGAAGTTAAAGCTTGCTCGCAAATGGGTCTTCCAAATGGACAATGACCCAAAGCATACTTCCAAAGTTGTGGCAAAATGGCTTAAGGACAACAAAGTAAAGGTATTGGAGTGGCCATCACAAAGCCCTGACCTCAATCCTATAGAAAATGTGTGGGCAGAACTGAAAAAGCTTGCGCGAGCAAGGAGGCCTACAAACCTGACTCAGTTACACTATCTCTGTCAGGAGGAATGGGCCAAAATTCACCCAACTTATTGTGGGAAGCTTGTGGAAGGCTACCCGAAACGTTTGACCCAAGTTAAGCAATTTAAAGGCAATGCTACCAAATACTAATTGAGTGTATGTAAACTTCTGACCCAATGGGAATTGTGATGAAATAAATAAAAGCTGAAATAAATCATTCTCTCTACTATTATTCTGACATTTCATATTCTTAAAATAAAGTGGTGATCATAACTGACCAAAGACAGGGAATTTGTACTGGGATTAAATGTCAGAAATTGTGAAAAACGGAGTTTAAAAGTATTTGGCTAACGTGTATGTAAACTTCCGACTTCAACTGTACATGTACATATTACCTCAATTACCTCGACTAACCTGTACCCCCGCACATTGACTCGGTGTCACGCCTTGACATAGAGATCTCTAGTTGGTTTGGTCAGGGTGTGAATATCTAGGTGTACATTCTAGAATGTGTATATCTATGTTGTCCGGGTGTGGTCCCAATCAGAGGCAGCTGTCAATCGTTGTCTCTTATTGGGGATCATACTTAGGCAACCATGTTGCCTACCTTAGTTGTGGGATCTTGTTTCTGTTGGCTTGTTGGATGTTTAGTCTTTTGAACTTCACGTTCTGTTGGATTTTGTGATTTTGTCTGTGTTTATATAATAAACGCTGCACCTTGGTCCAATCCTTTACACGATGAACGTGACATTCGGTACCGGTACCCACTTTATATAGCCTCATTATTGTTATTTTCAAGTTATTTTTTTATTTTTTACCATAGCTCTTATTTTTCTTAAAACTGCATTGTTGGTTAAGGGCTTGTAAGTAAGCATTTCACATTGACAGGATGATTTTTTAAGGCTCATAATGGGCTGTCCTACTATGCAAGCTTCGAATTTCAAATAATTAAATCAAATTGTATGCTGTATACGGCACCTGCTGTATACGGCACATGTGACAAATACAATTTGATTTAATTATTTGAAATTCGAAGCTTGCATAGTAGGACAGCCCATTATGAGCCTTAAAATATCATCCTGTCAAGTTTTTGCAAAAGGTTTTGCTTAAACCGATTGACGCTTATGTTAATACATTGCATTCAATGGGAAAAGAAGAGTGTCACAAGGTTGATACCTATATCAATACATTGTAGTCATTGGGAAAAGATGAATGTCAACCAGTTGAAGCTTATGTATTTGGTATTTTATTAGAATCCCATTAACTGTTGCAAAAGCAGCAGCTACTCTTCCTGGGGTCCACACAAAACATGAAACATGACATAATACAGCATATTAATAGAAAAGAACAGCTCAAGGAAAGAACTACATACATTTTTTTAAGGCACACGCAGCCTACATATCAATACATACACACAAACTGTCTAGGTCAAATAGGGGAGAGGCGTTGTGCCATGAGGTGTTGCTTTATCTGTTTTTTGAAACCAGGTTTGCTGTTTATTTGAGCAATATGAGATGGAATGGAGTTCCATGCAATAATGGCTCTACATAATACTGTACGCTTTCTTGAATTTGTTCTGGATTTGGGGACTGTGAAAAGACCCCTGGTGGCATGTCTGGTGGGGTAAGTGTGTGTGTGTCAGAGCTGTGTGTAAGTTGACTATGCAAACAATTTGGGATTTTCAACACATTCATGTTTCTTATAAAAAGAAGTGATGCAGTTAGTCTCTCCTCAACTCTTAGCCAAGAGAGGCTGGCATGCATAGTATTTATATCAGCCCTCTGATTACAATGAAGAGCAAGACGTGCCACACTGTTTTGGGCCAGCTGCAGCTTAACTAGGTCTTTCCTTGCAGCACAGGACCACACGACCGGACAATAATCAAGATTAGACAAAACTAGAGCCTGCAGAAATTGCAGAGCATTTCTTTATTACGGACAGACCTCTCCCCATCTTTACAACCATTGAATCTATATGTTTTGACCATGATAGTTTACAGTCTAAGGTAACGCCAAGTAAGGTAATGTCAATACATTGCATTCAATGGGAAAAGATGAGTGTCACAGGGTTGAAGCTAATGTGAACAAATTCCCAGTCAACGGGAATGATGAGTGTCAACTAGGGCTGTGGTGGTCATGCCATTTTGTCAGCTGGTGATTGTCAAGCAAATGACTGCCGGTCTCAAGGTAATTTACCGTTAATTAACATAACCACATTTAGCATCTCCTGGATTCCACGCATAGCCTACAAGCCACTGATGCAGACCTTTGGAACATCTACATTTTAAAAGGTCTTAAAAATCCATCACAATAAATCCATTATTTATTTTAGACAGGACTAAAGAAACATGTGATGAAAATGTAGTCTGTTTCAGAAGAATGGTATAGCATACTCTGAGTTGTCCTGGTGTTAGGCCCTGATCTGGCTATGCCATATGGCTGTGGGCTACACTAGTTCATTTAGCAGACAAGATTTGCTTAGAATTCCATGGCATTATTTTATATTATTTTATAGTATGAAGAATACAATTGAACAAAGCTGAATAAAATATAAATTATATTTTCTCCAAAGTATTTCAGGGAGTGCGCACATGTGGCTATTCTGTCTAACAGAACACAGAGGGTGTTCTTTAATGGAAGCCTCTCCAACATAATCCAAGTAGAATCAGGAATTCCCCAGGGCAGCTGTCTAGGCCCCTTACTTTTTCAATCTTTACAATTGACATGCCACTGGCTTTGAGTAAATACTGAATGTTATCAGATCTTCAACCAAAACCTAATATTAGATAAAGGTTACCTGAGTTTACAAATAACAACAAAAATGGGTACTTATTTTATTTATTTAATTAACAAAGTTATGCAACACCCAATTCCCCTGTGTGAAAAAGTAATTGCCCCCTTACGCTCAATAGCTGGTTGTGCCACTTTTAGCTGCAATTACTAAAACAAAATGCTTCCTGTAGTTGTTGATCAGTCTCTCAAATCGCTGAGGAGGAATTTTGGCCCACTCTTGCATGCAGAACTGCTTTAACTCAGCGACATTTGTGAGTTTTCAAGCATGACCTGCTCGTTTCAAGTCCTGCCACAACATCTCAATTGGGATTAGGTCTGGACTTTGACTAGGTCATTCCAAAACGTATAATTTGGTGCTTTTTAAGCATTTTCATGTAGACTTGAATGTATGTTTTGGATCATAGTCTTGCTGCATGGCCCAGCTGCGCTTCAGCTTCAGCTCACAGACGGATGGCCAGACATTCTCCTGTAGAATTATCTGATACAGAGCAGAATTCATGATTCCTTCTATTAAGGCAAGTCGTCCAGGTCCTGAGGCAGTAAAGCATCCCCAAACCATCACACTACCACCACCATGCTCGACCGTTGGTATGAGGTTCTTACTTTGGAATGCAGTGTTTGGTTTTTGCCAGGCATAATGGGACCCATGTCGTCCATCTTCTTTCACCAAAGAACGCAGTTCTCCAAGCTTGCTGAAACTTCCCCGAAAGGTAGGTTTTCATTTTGAGCCCTGACCCCTACAGAAAGATACTGTTGTTACAGTGCTGACTGTGATAAAAAGTAGGTTATAGATTCTTAATTACCATCCCCAGTCAGAATAAATGTATAATTGGTAACAATATAAAGATATTGAAGCACATTTGATTACTATGCTAGCAGTTCTTGCATAATAAAATGTTATGTGCGGGTTTCCCATAGTTGAATCCAGTAAAAGTACTGTAGTGCCTCTTTCAGCCCTTATGCTGCCTGTCAGCCATTCATTTATAATGCAGTTCTGTCACTTTATTTAGGCTACTCAATATCTTACAGGCCTATCATGCAAACATTTAATGCAAACAAACACTTCTTACTCATTACTTTGGTACAAATACAAAACTTTCAATCAATCATTCACTAGTGTGTCACCCCTATAATTCCCATTTCGACATGACATGTATCCATCGCAGTATTATTCTATACCGTCGAAGTACAGTTCTATGTCATTGTACATACCATATGAAGGTCTTATAAACTTCATCCACAATGATGGTCCCGTGTAGCTCAGTTGGTAGAGCATGGCGTTTGCAACGCCAAGGTTGTGGGTTCGATTCCCACGGGGGGCCAGTATGAAAAATGTATGCACTCACTAACTATAAATCGCTCTGGATAAGAGCGTCTGCTAAATGACTAAAATGTAAATGATTCTGATGATTTTGGAGCTGTATAGGACTGAGGCCAATACATCTCTCCCTGTCTTCCCCAACCAGCTCTCTGGACATCCGAAGACAAAATCGCATGCATTCTCCCATATAGTGTTCTTGTCTTCCTCCACAACCACCCAACCACCGCTCTGAGACCCAGGCCTGTCGCCTCGTGGATTTGTTCCTCTGTCCACCACAGCATTGAGTGTGGACATGACTGTCAGAATTGGAGGCTGTTTTCCTTGCTTCTTGAAGACTATAACTACTGTAGCTAGCTAGCTGGTAAATTAGGCTTTCCCCCAAAGCTCGTTGGCAAGACTGCTAATACATCCTCCCTTCACACCAATGCTCAAAATGCTTCAAGTTGCTCTTATTTTAATGTAATCCCTAAATTGGTCGTTAGCTAGGCTAGCTAGCCAGCTAGCCTAACTTTAGCTTGGCTTGTTTACCTCTCTAGTGCGGCGTAACAAATTGACGAGGAAGCATGGGGGCTTTGCACAAGCAAATAGCGTGCATATGAGAACCAATCAAAAAGTAACTTAAAGTAGCTAAACATTTTAGCTAACCTCCCCCTTTTACAAGCCAGAGTTATCAGACAAGTGAAACACAGCTCGCTGTGTAGTCACGTGGGTCACGCGTCAGCCAAGCTATCATGATTGTCCCCAGTTAGAAATATGTACAATTTGAGAAGATTCAGACTTTTTAACCATTCGAGACTGCTCCTATGACCTCCAATAAAGTTACTTGCTGTAATTGCAGGAAGCTACATTCAATGTACGGCCTTCTGGGGACACTCTTTAACCATGCTCTAAATTTCAAGTTTTTACGTTAAGAATTTACCGTTCTAATGAAGATGGAAGACAGTGTTTTAACTGCAGGGAGAGAATGAAGCACCATGTTGAGTGTTAATTAAGCCATTTCCTGTTGCCACAGTAAGCTGAACCTCAACACAGGGCATCCCTATAAGGTCACGATAGGTTCTCTGTGGGAACAAGTTTTCACTATGAAGAGTTCCTTTCACTTGGTCAGGTGTAGGCTTACGTTTCAATACCTGTATTTTGTTTCTAGCCTCAACGGTTCTGAAGTCATGAATTGTTAATTTGGGTTTTTCTAGGGCTAGTGGATAAGAAGTTAGGGTTATGGCTAGGGTTAGGGTTGAGCCAAGATGTAGAGATGAAGAGAGGGTTAGGGTCAGAGTTGAGTCAAGGTTTAGGGTTGAGCCGTAATGTAGACATTAATCTGGGTTAGGGTTACGGTTAGGGTCAGGGTTATCATTAACACTAAAACTGCCATAGGCCAACGGCCAATGACGTTTGATTTTGTTTTTAAAAAATCATGCAAAAAGAAAGCTATGTCCTGCTCCTTCACTGACTTTTCCTAAATGTTTGTATTTTACACATCTCTTTTTTTTCCACAACTATTCCTAACTTAACCCGCCAAGACAATGTGCTGTAGGATGTTGGTACCCAGCCAGGCGCTAATGTGTCTCTCTCTCTCCTTACTGAATGAATAACAAATGGATGAATGGGTGATAATTGTGCACCATACTTCACAATTGAATTTAAATTAGGCCTAACTGAATGATAAGGAGGGTGAAGAGGTTGATTTAACTAAGAAAGACAATAGTGTAATGATGAGTTTGTGTTATGCCTATTGATTGGCAGGAAATAATTTGATGCGCGCCTTGGGGGTTGAAACCATTCTCTTTTATGTTTTACTTTGTAAAAAGAAACTGTTATGGGACTGTTTTACTTACTATAACTCTATTACTAATCAAATGTATTGTAAGGGAAATGAAAACATGCTACATGTTGCAGTAGGCTTTTCGAATAATGCAAAACATATCCTTGACTCTTTCCATTTTACATTTTTACATTTTAGTCATTTAGCAGACGCTCTTATCCAGAGCAACTTACAGTTAGTGAGTGCATACATATTTTTTTTTTTTTATACTGGCCCCCCATGGGAATCGAACCCACAACCCTGGTGTTGCAAACGCCATGCTCTACCAACTGAGCTACATCCCTGCCAGCCATTCCCTCCCCTACCCTGGACGACGCTGGGCCAATTGTGTGCCGCCCCATGCGTCTCCCGGTCGCGGCCGGCTACGACAGAGCCTGTATTCGAACCAGGATCTCTAGTGGCACAGCTAGCACTGCATGATAAAATTAAAATTAAATTGACAAGTGCACCCTTATTGAACAATTTATCCTTTATTTAACCGTAATAAAGTGAAGCAAATGATGCCAGCCCGCTGAATGAATGGCAAATGGATGGAATGGGCGATAATTGTGCAAGTTAATTCACAATCAAATTTAAATTAGGCCTAACTGAATGATGAGGGTGAAGAGGTTAATTTAATTTAGAACAACAATAGTGTAATCATGAGTTTGTGTTATGCCTATTTATCAGCATTGGCACTTATGTTAATAATTTGACCGCGTGCCTTGCGGGTTGATACCATTATCTTTTACGTTTTACTTTGTAAAAATAAGCTGTTACAGGACTGTTTTATTTACTGTAACTCTATTACTAATCAAATGTATTGTAAGGAAACATTATATGTGTTGAAGTAGGCCTTTAGAATAATGCAAAACCTATCCTTCAAGTAGGCCTTTAGAATAATGCAAAACATATCCTCGACTCTAACCAACTTGATGAGCGTGAAACAAACGTTGCCCGTCAGCCTCCACAGCCGACCCAACGAAACTACACCTAAACTATACCGAAACTAATTTCCACATAATAAGAATTAGCATGTAGACAATATTAAATTGACAATAAGGCCTATTAGGCATATCAAATGTAAAATTGTACATGAAGAGATGGGCGCATCTTGTAATTTACAGATGGAGGGAAAGGATCATCACTTTATTAAATTCTGCTTCAGAGTCACGTTCAGGTAAAACATTTTGATTTCTATATAGTATCAGAAAGAGCATATTCTGCCATTTCTATTACACTTACTTATGTCAAATACCTCCCATAATTCAAGAGGAGCAGCTCTATTTCCAAATTAGATTTTTTTCATGAATATCCGTGCCATTTCACCTGTGCACCTAGCTGGTTATATTATTATTATCTTTTTCGTTTCTACTTTGTCAAAATGAGCTGTAACTGGACTTCATAAATTACTACAATCCTATTACTAAACGAACCTACAAATCAAGCTGATCAAATGGATTACACTGTAATGTTTTTATTGTAAGGGAAACGAAAATAGGCTATAGGACTACGATTTTTTCGAAGACTTTGTAGAACAGTACAAAATATATCCTTAACTCTATCTAAACAAATTCCTATTGTTGTCATTTTTTAATAGATTTATATACAGTACCAGTCAAAAGTTTGGACACACCTACTCATTCCAGGGTTTTTTCTTTTTTTAAACTATTTTCAACATTGTAGAATAATAATGAAGACATCAAAACTATGAAATAAACAAATCAAAATATATTTGAGATTTGAGATTCTTCAAAGTAGACACCCTTTGCCTTGATGACAGCTTTGCACACTCTTGGCATTCTCTCAACCAGCTTCATGAGGTAGTCACCTGGAATGCATTTCAATTAACAGGTGTGCCTTGTTAAAAGTTAATTTGTGGAATTTCTTTCCTTCTTAATGCATTTGAGCCAATCAGTTGTGTTGTGACAAGGTAGGGGGGGAATACAGAAGATAGCCCGATTTGGTAAAAGACCAAGTCCATATTATGGCAAGAACAGCTCAAATAAGCAAAGAGAAATGACAGTCTATCGTTACTTTAAGACATGAAGTTCAGTCAATGCTGAACATTTCAAGAACTTTGAAAGTTTCTTCAAGTGCAGTCGCAAAAACCCAGAGTTACCTCTGCTGCAGAGGATACATTCATTAGAGTTAACTACACCTCAGATTGTAGCCCAAATAAATGCTTCACAGAGTTCAAGTAACAGACACATCTCAACATTAACTGTTCAGAGGAGACTGCATGAATCAGGCCTTCATGGTCAAATTGCTGCAAAGAAACCACTACTAAAGGACACCAATAATAAGAAGAGACTTTCTTGAGATGCGTATTGGTGAATGGATTATATCCACATGTGTGGTTCCCACCGTGAAGCATGGAGAAGGAGTTGTGATGGTGTGGGTGTGCTTTGCTAGTGACACTGTCTGTGATTTATTTAGAATTCAAGACACACTTAACCAGCATGGCTACCACAGCATTCTGCAGCGATACGCCATCCCATCTGGTTTGGGCTTAGTGGGACTATCATTTGTTTTTCAACAGGAAAATGACCCAACACACCTCCAGGCTGTGTAAGGGCTATTTTACCAAGAAGGAGAGTGATGGAGTGCTGCATCAGATGACCTCCACAATACCCCGACCTCAAACCAATTGAGATGGTTTGGAATGAGTCTAACGGCAGAGTGAAGGAAAAGCAGCCAACAAGTGCTCAGCATATGTGGGAACTCCTTCAAGATGATCCTTGCTATGACCTTCTTAAAACAATTCCATATAGCTTATCAGAACACCAATCCCCCGGCTTACGCAGGGCTTAGTCTGTTATAGGTTAAATAAAGCTTGTTGGAAAATAATTAGAAATTGACAAGTTGAAACATAGCCTATAGATAACTAGCAGGCATCTTGCCTTGGTTTGATCCTGTTGCATAACAATTACATTTTGGAAATGTGAGTGCAAAAATCACATTTTGGAACAGTGTGTGCATTTTGACATTACAGGCATTAAAAAACATGCTGGGGCGACCGTTAGATATATTTGGAACTCACACATAAAAAGTTTAATGAATTCGCTCCACCCCCCACTACATTGCAGAAAGGTTGGCCTCACTTGAAGGCTTACCTAGAGTTAATGTGATTTTAAGTGACATCAGCAGAACGGTTGAGGCTAGAAAATAAATTCAGGTATGGGATCGTTCAACAGACGCGTCCAATTGTACACCTGACCATGTGAAATTAACTCTTCACAGTGAAAACTTGGTCCTGCAGAGAACAAGGCCTTCCTTAGATAGAAAAGCATTACCTACAGTCCTCACATAAACATGACAGACCAGTAGACTCAGTTGAGCTAGCTAAACGTTGTTCAAAACAACCCATTGTGACCATCATGACTTCATACGGATGCCCTCCTGGATTAAGGTTCAGTTTACTGTGGCAATTAATCCTCAACATGGTCCTTCATTCTTTCCCTGCAGTTACACAAAAACACTGTCTTCCATCCTCTGTAGAACGGTCAATTCTTAATGAGACTTGAAACTCAGGGCATTGTTATTAAAGAGTGTCCCCAGGAAGCCGTACGTTGAATTTCAGCTTCCTGCGATAACAGGAAATTACTTAATTGGGGGTCATAGGGGTGGTTGTCTGCCTGTCTGTTTGTCTTTATCAATATCCTGTCTTTCGAGGTGGGGGAGAGGAGGGAAAGAGAGGTGAGAAGAGGGGGGGGGAGAAGGAGGGAGCGCAAATGGGGGGGAGAGAGAAGGGGGAGAGTGAAGGAGGGGGAGAGAGAAAGGGAGAGAGAAAGGGAGAGGGTGAAGGAGGAAGGGGGAGGGAAAGAGTCAACAGACAGACAGAGGTGGGAGAGAGGAGGAAGAGGGAAATAAAGATATGAGAGGAAGGGAGGGAGGGAGGGAGGCAGGGTAAAAGAGGGACGGGAGAGAGAATGGAGGAAGGGGCGAGAGAGAGATAGAGAGGAGGGAGATAGGACGGAGAAAGAGAGAGATAGAAGAGAGCGGGAGGGAGAGAGAAAGAGATGGATAAATAGGAGGTAGAGAAAGAGAGAAGGAGGCAAAGTGAAGTAGAGGGAGGGAGTGAGGGATTAGAGAATAGAGAGAGAGAGCGAGACATGTCTGTCTCTGTCTGTCTGTGAGTCTCATCTTTTCCCATTGACTGGAATGTATTGACATAAGCATCAACTCTGTGACGCATCTTTTCCCATTGAATGCAATGTAGTGAAATAAGGATCAATCTTATGACACTCTTCTTTTCCAATTGAATGCAATGTAGTGACATAAGCATCAATTGGTTGACACTTACTTTTTTGCAAAAACATGACAGGACAACATTTTCCTATGATATCATGTTGAGCAGGAAGCTGACAGCTGCATGGCCAGGGTCTTCTGGAGGTCTGGTTGCGCCTGGATGAACTCACAAAGGATTGTTTGTTTGTTTTGTTTTATCAAGGTGAACTGTAACTACAGTATCACGTCTCTGAGGGGTCACAACTACCATTCAGAAACATCTAACTAATTCACTATTCCTAGTCAAATCCTATTTTGAGGCAAATCTTCCACGTACATTTTAACATTACTTTTTAGTCATTCAGCAGATGCTCTTATCCAGAGCGACTTACAGGAGCAATTAGGGTTAAGTGCCTTGCTCAAGGGCACATTGACAGACTTTTCACCTAGTCGGCTCGGGGATTAGAACCAGCGACCTTTCGGTTACTGGCACAACACTCTTAACCACTAAGCTACCTGCCTCCCCGACGTAGAGACTATTAGATTACATCAGAAGAGGCAATGTGTCTAATCTGTCCAGATTTTCAGTCTAACTGGTCAAAGGCAGTTAGTACTAATGATCGTCCAACATCTGGTTTCATATCAGGGTGCAGCTGGATCTTCCTTTACCTCCAGCTCTGGCAGTATAAGCCTGGATCAGCTTAGATCTATAGGAGAGTAGGAGCACTGTGCCCTCTCTCTCCTGACCTGGATTCTCTTTCACTCCTACATTCCTCCTCTCCTCCTCTCTTCTACTCCTCCTCTCCTCCACCAGGGCTGTTTGTCAGCCACATAGAATTTCCCTCCATCTGTCGCTTTGGATAAAAGCGTCTGCCAAATGGCATATTATATTATTATTATTATTATTATTTTAACCTATGATATAATTAATTTAGAGGAGAGGGAGATGATGTATAAACCACTTAAGGGAAAAGGTATGTGTCCTACTAATAAGTCATTAGCATTGGGGGAGAAATAAAGAAATAAACAATAATCCTGCCTACATATGGGTTTTGGAGGGGATTTGGTTGGTTGTAAAGAGCTGTGTGTGATTAGAGTGCCTTAGCTTGTACTGTAAATTAGGTCTGAGACCTGTCCTCTCTGAAGAGCATTAGGTCAAGAGGCAAGTCTTTAAAAACTGGATGTGCTCTTGTTGTGAGTTTTACATACTGTGCCTGAACACTTACACGGACACAGACACAATTACTCGACTGCTATATCTAATAGAGATCATGTAGTAGGGGAAAGGGATAGACAGCGAGAAGGAAAGAGAGAGAGAGAAAGAGAGAGAAAGAGAAAGTGTGAGTGAGTGAGTGAATGAATGAGTGTGTGTGTGTGTGTGTGTGTGTGTGTGTGTGTGTGAGAGTGTGTGTGTGCATGAAGTATTATCCCAAAATATCTTTGCATTGGCTATAGGGTGATTGACAGGTGTGGTGACTGTCATATGAATGTGTTTATGGCATGTCAGAACATGACACAATATCTGATACAGTACCACACCTCTCCTGATGTGATTACTCCACGGAGACCAGCCATGACCGTTGCTAAGAAACTGTTGCTACAGCTAGAGCTAATGCCAGTGAAATAAGTTGATTTGTATGTGAAAGTACTCTAAGTAGAGGTGGGAAGGAGGTGGTGGTGGGTGAGAGGGGAGAGAAGAGAGGGGAAGGGTGAGGGAAATGGGTGGTGGGTGTGATGGATATAGTTCCATCTGAACCTTAAGTGTTGAACAAATTGTCTGCTATGCTCAGTCATGTAAGAAATACTGTTATTTTGACACATTTTACCATGTTGTTAGTTGTAACTAGTTGGCACTCTGTGATGATAAAGTCAGTCAGAACAGAGTGAAAGTAGAATTGCAAAGCCTACAGTCTAGCTGTGAACCTTTGTTTCTGCATGTTTACTGTATGTTTTTCCCCTATTAAATCCACCCTGGAATCACACCTCATGTGTGGAGAGGACAGCTAGCGAGGACTCAGGCTGTAGATTTGGTGCTTGAAATATTCCGTCAGTCCTAAAGCTCCCAGGCAGCTGAGGCTGTTATCTCCCTTCATTCTAGATTTGCCTTTGCATCAGTGTCAATAATGCTGTGGGAAAGCTTCACCCTGGCTCTTCACTGGAGTGGGTGATGCCTGCTCTGTTCACTCTGCTTTGGCTGTGTATTCCCTGTTGGCCAAGTCTTTTTTGATACACCTTTCTTCTTTCTCTCCCATTATCCATCCAGAAGACTGTTGGATTTTCTTACCTTCCAGCAGCGCCTCCAAACATACCTGCACTGTGGATATCATATGGCTGTGTACTGCTAAATCCACTGTGTATTAATATGCATGTATGTATACTTTCCAGGGTAACCTGAAATCCCCATAGGATAGATTGATTGGTTTGGTTTTTGGCAGACTATGTATGATTTGTGCTAAATGTGTTAGATGGATGTGAGAAACATATTGTCGACAGCTCTCATATTCTACGTGAAGCAAAATGGATCAAAGTTCAGAATAACTACTGTAACTGATTGAAGTGCACATTACTAACAGAGTATGGCAGTGTGGTTTATCTACTGTACTGTAACTGCTGAGGTGAGACCACAACACAATCAGTATGTTCAATATGAAACAATAAGATAGGAAAGATGGAGTGATATTATGGGTCACTTAGAGGGATACTGCGAGATTCTGGCATTTAAGCCCTTGTTCTACTTACCCAGAGTCAGATGAACTCGTGGATACCATTTTTTTGTCTCTGTGTGCAGTGCCATCTGACTCTGGGTAAGTAGAACAAGGGCTTAAATTCCAGAATCTCGCAGTATCCCTTTAACTGATGAAACTGGTCAAAGTTTCTGTGGAACGGGTTCTACATGGAACCCAAAAGGGTTCTACCTGGAATCAAAAAGGGTTCTTCAAAGGGTTATCTTATGGAGACAGCTGAAGAACCCGTTTAGGTTCTAAATAGCACCCTTTTTTCTAAGCGGTAACCTGCAGGAGGATCATCATTTTTTTTAATGATCGTTTGAGTGGAAATGTGAATTGATTACCTCATAAACAGATACTGTATTACTCACTCTCTCTCATATCATGTGACACAGTGACACTTCCTCACACTCCAAATTCTGCCCAGCATTCCAGCGTTGCTTTGACCGTGACCCCCCTCTAGCAGCCCAGGCCAGCTGTAGGTAAGACAGATCACAGATAACCAGTCAGGGGTCTGGGGGATGACATGTAGCCCCCTCTGGCTCCCGAAGTTGACAAACTGGGGTAGCACAATGGCATCTTTTTATAAAAGCAGAATAAAGGACTGATTTGTATTCCGGGCTCCTCACGTGTGACTGAATGAGAGGGAGAGAGAGGGAATGTGGGAGGGAGGGAGAGATATAGAGAGGGAGGGAGGTGCAGAGGGAGAATGTGTGTGTGTGTGAGAGAGAGAGAGGGAAGCTGAATCTAATGTGAAGCAGCAGAGTGCTGTGACAGCGTAGGCATTTATTTGAGTAAAGACTGCTGCTGTAGCTGGAAGGACGCAGCAGCCCTCACCAACGCTCTGTCATTCACTGCCTCCGCCCCAACCACGCCACAACCACGACACAGGGAGACACCTGGAGGAGGAGGTACACAGGACGCACACCAGGCGGAACCACTATGCCTTTCACATGCCATCAGCAATACGACTTTCGGAATACACTGTTTTTTTTACCTTACCTTTCAGTCAGTCTCTCTACACCCCTCCTCTTCTCATCCTGCTCTATCCATCTACTCCCCTCCTCTGCTCCTCTCTTCCTCCGCTTCTGTTTGAAGGGGGATTCATGCCAAGAGAGAGCGTGGCTTGAATGAATATCAGCTGCTGG
The DNA here is from genome assembly GCF_964263955.1 of Coregonus lavaretus. Lineage (NCBI taxonomy): Eukaryota > Metazoa > Chordata > Actinopteri > Salmoniformes > Salmonidae > Coregonus > Coregonus lavaretus. The sequence goes on along the minus strand of NC_139998.1, from coordinate 23,252,354 downwards.
ATCTCTCCAGGTTAGACAGAAGGAAGAAAGTACCAGTAGAGGACTCAAGGGGCATCCTCTGCACATCTCTGCACCCCCAGGACCTCCATCTCTGTCTCCTTGGGACTCCTCCTGCCCTCCTCGCTCCGCAGGGGTCCTGCCCATCCCTGTGAGCCTCAGCCAGGGTAAACAATCTAGTGGATGTGTTGATATTGTGTTACTGAGAGGAAGAAGAGTTGTGTTCAAGTCTAGGCCTCGAGCTGTTTTGATTCTTCCTCTTCCTTGCACACAGCTGAATTCCAAGAGTTAAATGGAGTAAAGTCATTGGATTTTGGGTTTTGTTTTTCATTTTACTTTGCTGCTGCCCTCGCCGCACTGAAAAGAAACCAAATAAACTAAAGTGAGTTGACACTGTGCTCAAAATATATTGGCGCTAGAGAAATATGAACAGAGATATTTATTTTTCACTTACTTTTTCTCCGCATATTAAATTGTGCATCCTTCCTCATGCATTCTGAAAGCACTTGAGAGACCCTGTACAACTCCATGACTCTGCATGCTAACTGGACATCTCCTTGCACCGGTGAGTGACTTTCACATTTTCAATTTTTATTTAAATTCTAAACTGAATTTAGAAGGTATTGAATATTGCATACACTGTGGACACCTCTCTTTTTTCCATTAGTGGGTTTAGTAATACTTTATTTGGATAGTCCATCTGTAGATGCTCTACAGACTATATACACACTATCAGTAACATTTCAACTAACTATCTCCTAACACTAGCCCTAACCTTAACCCTTATCCTAACCCTAGCCCTAACCTTTACCCTTACCCTAAACCTTATTCTAAACCTAACCCTAACTGTAACATTAGCAAGCAGTTACTTACCAACAGAGTGTTTGTTGATAGTATGACCATCTGTAGAGCATCTACAGATGGTCAATCCAATCCAAATAAAGTGTGTCGGTGGGTTTTCATGTGTGTGAGCATGACTTGGTGTACTATAGGAAAAGAGTGTCAGCAGTTACCCCTGACTGAGCATGTGTATTTGTCATTCATTTAATCGCATATAATTGTATAGAAACATATGGGTAGGCTGTGGAGAAGTTTGCCTGGGGTTTTAAGTCATATTGTGCCACTGCCTTTTGTGTTTGTGGCCAATTATACAATAATATGATCCATGTGTGCAGTGAATATTCAATGACATGCTGCTTTTACAGTATGTTGGTGGAAAAATATTGTGTCAACTACAGGAAACACCAGTAAATACCTATTGAGTTATTGCATTAGTGGTACAGTAGTTCCCCTTGTCAGCCCTAGATTTTCCACACATACTGTACATTCTAGCTATAGGAACATGACTACATTATTACTCATCAGAATTTGCCTGACAGAGTTGTTTGCCAAATGCCAACCTCCTAGCTGCCTAAAAGCCCTTTGGTTGGTGGAATGCTTGTGGAAGCACACCCTCTAGTCTGTCACAGCAATGTGGTCTTTCTGGAAAGCTTCAACTCATTCAGTCTGTTTCACAGTTGGGTAGGATAACCGGGTGCATAAGAGAGTTGGATGATGAAGTCAAGAGTGAAGAGTTGTTTTTAAATTATTGTTGAGTAATTTTATTTTTAAACAAAGGGAATGATCAGTGACTAATTTCTTCTAAATATTTGAAAGAAACAAATACTATTTGAAGCCAGGTCTGATTTTTACAGAATCATCATCTTCACAAGCTTCACCTTAATGCTATGTGTATCCCTGCCTCACACCCTCTCCCACCCTACCTCTACTGTAATTACACATCATTATAATTGACATGTGCACTAGACACTGAGGATTCACCATAATACACTGTTGATGGAAGTGAATGCCTGGTCTCTTTGTACTCAGTCTATGTGTCTGGAGGGCAGTCAGATGGTGAGTAGTTTCTATATACCACAATCACACTCGATACCCACAGGTCTATTGAGATAAGAGGTGAGCACCTCGCAGCTCACAAACGCTCAGATTATACCTACCAATTTGCTTGTCTGTAATCAGAAGTTCTGAGATGCTTTAAGAGAGGTAAAGCTCCCCGTGGGAGGGTATGCACTGAGGCATGGGGGTGGGAGGGTGTGTGGTCCCCTTGATGGCTCTGCGATGAAAGGAAGTAATTACAGCTGATTAAGTTATTAGTAATAAGTATAATGCATCATCTGCATCATCTGCATGGCTCTTTTTAACCAGACGGAAACAGGATTCATTAAGTACATTGTGTCAGTCCTCTCTCAAATCTATAAACTACTCTACTTTCAACATGAATATGCATAGATCTGGACACACAACACTTAAACTCCAGTCCCATAGTATCTGATGTAATAAACTATTTGAAATCAATCTCGACAAGATTAATGACATCAGGGCTGGAATAAGAAATCATAGGCCCTGGGCTTTGTTTTTTTAATAGCCCCCCCTTCCCAGCACACCATAATTTTCTGTAAACAAATCCATGTACATTACCTAGATGCAGTACAGCCACCTTTTGCAGCAATTACAGCTGCAAGTCTCTTGGGGTATGTCTCTATAACCTTGGCACATCTAGCCACTGGGATTTTTGCCTATTCTTCAAGGCAAAACTGCTCCAGCTCCTTCAAGTTGGATGGGTTCCGCTGGTGTACAGTAATCTTTAAGTCATACCACAGATTCTCAATTGGATTGAGGTCAGGGCTTTGACTAGGCCATTCTAAGACATTTAAATGTTTCCCCTTAAACCACTCGAGTGTTGCTTTAGCAGTAGGCTTAGGGTCATTGTCCTGCTGGAAGGTGAACCTCCGTCCCAGTCTCAAATCTCTAGAAGACTGAAACAGGTTTCCCTCAATAATTTCCCTGTATTTAGCGCCATACATCATTCCTTCAATTCTGACCAGTTTCCCAGTCCCTGCCGATGAAAAACATCCCCACAGCATGATGCTGTCACCACCATGCTTCACTGTGGGGAAGATGTTCTCGGGGTGATGAGATGGGTTCCAAATAAAAATATAGTCGTCATTTAGAGCATTTATTTGAAGAAAATGACAACTGGTCAAAATAACAAAAAAGATGCAGTGTTGTCAGACCTCGAATAATGCAAAGAAAATAAGTTTATGTTAATTTTTAAACAACACAATAGTAATGTTTTAACTTAGGAAGAGTTCAGAAATCAATATTTGGTGGAATAACCCTGATTTTCAATCACAACTTTCATGCATCTTGGCATGCTCTCCACCAGTCTTTCACATTGATGTTGGGTGACTTTATGCCACTCCTGGAGCAAAAATTCAAGCAGCTCGTCTTTGTTTGATGGCTTGTGACCATCCATCTTCCTCTTGATCACATTCCAGAAGTTTTCAATGGGGTTCAGGTCTGGAGATTAGGCTGGCCATGATGGATGGTCCTCAATCCACACCTTGATTGACCTGGCTGTGTGGCATGGCACATTGTCCTGCTGGAGAAACCAATCCTCAGAGTTGGGGAACAATGTCAGAGCAAAAGGAAGCAAGTCCCGAGTGGCGCAGTTGTTTAATGCACTGCATTGCAGTGCTAGCTGTGCCACTAGAGATCCTGGTTCGAATCCAGGCTCTGTCGTAGCTGGCCGTGACCGGGAGACCCATGGGGCGGCGCACAACTGGCCCAGCGTAGTCCAGGGTAGGGGAGGGAATGGCTGGCAGGGATGTAGCTCAGTTGGTAGAGCATGGTGTTTGCAATGCCAGGATTGTGGGTTTGATTCCCACGGGGGGCCAGTATGAAAAATAAAACAATAATGTATGCACTCACTAACTGTAAGTTGCTCTGGATAAGAGTGTCTGCTAAATGACAAAAAAATATATATAAAAGTTTTCTTCCAGGACAACTTTGTATGTGGCTTGATTCATGCGTCCTTCACAAAGACAAATCTGCCCGATTCCAGCCTTGCTGAAGCACCCTCAGATCATCACCGATCCTCCACCAAATTTCAGAGTGGGTGCGAGACACTGTGGCTTGTAGGCCTCTCCAGGTCTCCGTCTAACCATTAGACGACCAGGTGTTGGGCAAAGCTGAAAATTTGACTTTTGAAGATGACCTTTCTACGGTCCAATCCTTATGGTCTTTTGCAAACCTCAGCCTGGCTCTTCTTTGCTTCTCATTGATGAAGGGCTTTTTTCTAGCTTTGCACGACTTCAACCCTGCCCCTAGGAGCCTGTTTCGAACCATCCTCACCGTGCACTTCACCCCAGCTGCCATTTGCCATTCTTTTTGTAGGTCACTTGATGTCATCCTACGGTTGTTGAGTGACATTCGAATGAGTTGGCGGTCATCCCGGTCAGTAGAGTCGTTTTCGACCTCTGCCGGTCTGTAGCTTTGTTGTCCCCAATGTCTGCTGCTTGACCTTGTTCTTATGAACCGCCGTCTTTGAAATTTTAAGGATGGAAGCAACCTGACGCTCACTGTATCCCACTGCCAGTAAAGCCAGAATTGGACCCTTCTTTTCCTCACTCAAAACGTTCCTTTTCAACTCTTTTGGCATGGTCAATATTAATTTTTTGATTAATATTACTTTTGAGGTACTATTAGCACTGTTTTTGCCATCCAGCTGATCCTATCACCTAATCAGTACCTAATTCAGAATGAGGTGTGCCTGTGTTGGAATTCAACAGACACTGGAATGGAATGGCTGTCATACATGTAGAGATGCTGGTTGAAGAAAAATGAGCAGTGGTCTCTTAATATTTTCCATAGCTGTATATACACTACTGTTCAACAAATTCGGGGTCACTTAGAAATGTCCTTGTTTTCAAAAGAAAAGCCATTTTTTTGTCCATTAAAATAACATCTAATTGATCAGAAATACAGTGTAGACATTGTTAATGTTGTAAATGGCCATTGTAGCTGGAAATGGCTGATTTTTAATGGAATATCTACATAGGCATTCAAAGGCACATTATCAGCAACCATCAGTCCTATGTTCCAATGGCACATTGTTTTTGCTAATCCAAGTTTATCATTTTGAAAGTCTAATTGATCATTAGAAAACCCTTTTGCTATTATGTTAGCACAGCTGAAAACTGTTTTGCTGATTAAATAATAAACAAAACTGGCCTCTTTGAGACTAGTTGAGTATCTGGAGCATCAGCAATTGTGGGTTCAATTACAGGCTCAAAATGGCAAGAAACAAATAACTTTCTTCTGAAACTCGTCAGTCTATTCTTGTTCTGAGAAATGAAGGCTATTCCAAATAAAATAAAATTGTATTTGTCACATACACGTGTTTAGCAGATGTTATTGCGGGTGTAGCGAAATACTTGTGCTTCTAGCTCCGACAGTGCAGTAATATCTAACAAGTAATATCTAACAATTTCACAACATATACCCAATACACACAAATCTAGTAAGGAATGGAATTTAAGAATATATACATATATGGACAAGCACTGACAGAGCGGCATGTACTAAGATACAGTACATTAGTATATTATAGAATAGAATACAGTATATACATATGAGATGAGTAGTGCAAGATATGTAAATATTATTAATGTGACTAGTGTTCAATTTCTTAAAGTGGCCAGTGATTTCAATAGGCAGCAGCAGCATCTAATGTGCTAGTGATGGCTATTTAACAGTCTGATGGCCTTGAGATAGAAGCTGTTTTTCATTCTCTCGGTCCCAGCTTTGATGCACCTGTACTGACCTCGCCTTCTGGATGATAGCGGGGTGAACAGACAGTGGCGGGTGGTTGATGTCCTTGATGATCTTTTTGGCCTTCCTGTGACATCGAGTGCTGTAGGTGTCTTGGTGGGCGGGTAGTTTGCCCCTGGTAATGCGTTCGGCAGACCGCACCACCCTCTGGAGAGCCCTGCGGTTGCGGGCGGTGCAGTTGCCATACCAGGCGGTGATACAGCCCGACAGGATGCTCTCAATTGTGCATCTGTAAAAGTTTGTGAGGGTTTTAGGTGCCAAGCCAAATTTCTTCAGCCTCCTGAGGTTGAAGAGGCTCTGTTGCGCCTTCTTCACAACACTGTCTGCGTGGGTGGACCATTTCAGTTTGTCAGTGATGTGTACGCCAAGGAACTTGAAACTTTCCACCTTCTCCACTGCGGTCCCGTCGATGTGAATAGGGGGATGCACCGTCTGCTGTTTCCTAAAGTCCACGATCATCTCCTTTGCTTTGTTGACATTGAGTGAGAGGTTATATTTCTGGCACCTCACTCCCAGAGCCCTCACCTCCTCCTTGTAGGCGGTCTCGTCATTGTTGGTAATCAACCCTACTACTGTTGTGTCATCTGCAAACTTGATGATTGAGTTGGAGGCGTGCTTGGCCACGCAGTCATGGGTGAACAGGGAATACCTTGTGGGGCCCCAGTGTTGAGGATCAGCGAAGTGGAGATGTTGTTTCCTACCTTCACTACCTGGGGGCGGCCCATCAGGAAGTCCAGGACCCAGTTGCACAGGCGGGGTTCAGACCCAAGGCCTAGAGCTTAATGATCAGCTTGGAGGGTACTATGGTGTTGAATGCCTAGCTATAGTCAATGAACAGCATTCTTACATAGGTATTCCTCTTGTCCAGATGGGATAGGGCAGTGTGCTGTTTGATGGCGATTGCATCGTCTGTGGATCTATTGGGGCGGTAAGCAAATTGAAGTGGGTCTAGGGTGACAGGTAAGGCAGAGGTGATATGATCCTTGACTAGTCTCTCAAAGCACTTCATGATGACAGAGGTGAGTGCTACGGGGCAATAGTCATTTAGTTCAGTTACCTTTGCTTTCTTGGGTACAGGAACAATGTTGGCCATCTTGAAGCATGTGGGGACAGCAGACTGGAAAAGGGAGAGATTGAATATGTCCGTAAACACACCAGCCAGCTGGTCGGCATTTGCTCTGAGGACACGGCTAGGGATGTGCCTGGGCCGGCAGCCTTGCCGGGGGTTTCGAGAAATTACATGCAAGAAATTGCCAAGAAACTGAAGATCTCGTACAACACTGTATACTTTTCCCTTCACAGAACAGCGCAAACTGGCTCTAACCAGAATAGAAAAAGGAGTGGGAGGACCCGGTGCACAACTGAGCAAGAGGACAAATACATTAGAGTGTCTAGTTTGAGAAAAAGACACCTCACAGGTCCTCAACTGGCAGCTTCATTAAATAGTACCTGCTAAACACCAGTCTCAACGTCAACAGTGAAGAGGCGACTCCGGGATGCTGACCTTCCAAGCAGAGTTGAAAAGAAAAAGCCATATCTCAGACTGGCCAATAAAAAGAAATGATGGGCAGTCTGAGATATGGCTTTTTCTTTGCAATCTGCCAAGTGTTTTTAGTTAATCTGTGTATCTCACATATTATGTGGCCAGTATGATAGAGCAAGAACACTTTCTTAGCAGATAATCCTACATGACAATAACAGAGATGATGTAATGAAAAGTTGGGGGGTAGTTGGTAATGGAGGACATCAGGTGGATCCACATCTGGGTGTTGGGCAGAACTTCTAGATCCTGGAGAACAGGAGCAGAGTTAAAGAGAACAGGGTAGGAGACAGAGACGTAAACAAGCAAACACACAGGTTACACTTTGCTGTGAGAAAATTGTATGCATTAGTGCATTGTTATAAATGGGAGATATGTTATTTTCAACAGTTTATGAAGGTATAGCCTACCTCAAGCTGGTCCCCCTCCGACTCAAAGCACAGAGAATCAGGCTGATCCGAACTCACTGGCTCTGGTGGATGGGATACCTCCTGGGGGGCTCGGACAGTCGATGGTCCTAAAGCCATTTGGAGATGTAAATTGAAGAGGTACATTTTTATAAGCTCAAAACAACTACAATTTCTTGCTTTCTCAAATGTCAACCAACCAACCTACTTTGTCTATTGAAGTGTCGGGTGTTTGGGCTTTCAGTGGTCGACCGTCCAACTGCTCCAACTGGAGAAGATTGTTGGCTTCCACCGAGGTAACACTAGGAAGACAAAGAGAAGACATATACAGTGAGGGAAAAAAGTATTTGATCCCCTGCTGATTTTGTACGTTTGCCCACTGACAAAGAAATGATCAGTCTATAATTTTAATGGTAGGTTTATTTGAACAGTGAGAGACAGAATAACAACAACAAAATCCAGAAAAACGCATGTCAAAAATGTTATAAATTGATTTGCATTTTAATGAGGGAAATAAGTATTTGACCCCCTCTCAATTAGAAAGATTTCTGGCTCCCAGGTGTCTTTTATACAGGTAACGAGCTGAGATTAGGAGCACACTCCTATTCTCAGCTTGTTACCTGTATAAAAGACACCTGTCCACAGAAGCAATCAATCAATCTGATTCCAAACTCTCTACCATGGCCAAGACCAACGAGCTCTACAAGGATGTCAGGGACAAGATTGTAGACCTACACAAGGCTGGAATGGGCTACAAGACCATCGCCAAGCAGCTTGGTGAGAAGGTGACAACAGTTTGTGCGATTATTTGCAAATGGAAGAAACACAAAAGAACTGTCAGTCTCCCTCGGCCTGGGGCTCCATGCAAGACCTCACCTCGTGGAGTTGCAATGATCATGAGAACGGTGAGGAATCAGCCCAGAACTACACAGGAGGATCTTGTCAATGATCTCAAGGCAGCTGGGACCATAGTCACCAAGAAAACAATTGGTAACACACTACGCCGTGAAGGACTGAAATCCTGCAGCGCCCGCAAGGTCCCCCTGCTCAAGAAAGCACATATACAGGGCCGTCTGAAGTTTGCCAATGAACATCTGAATGATTCAGAGGAGAACTGGGTGAAAGTGTTGTGGTCAGATGAGACCAAAATCGAGCTCTTTGGCATCAACTCAACTTGCCGTGTTTGGAGGAGGAGGAATGCTGCCTATGACCCCAAGAACACCATTCCCACTGTCAAACATGGAGGTGGAAACGTTATGCTTTGGGGGTGTTTTTCTGCTAAGGGGACAGGACAACTTCACCACATCAAAGGGACGGGTCCATGTACCATCAAATCTTGGGTGAAAACTTCCTTCCCTCAGCCAGGGATGACAATGACCCAAAACACACGGCCAAGGCAAAAAAGGAGTGGCTCAAGAAGAAGCACATTAAGTTCCTGGAGTGGTCTAGCCAGTCTCCAGACCTTAATTCCATAGAAAATCTGTGGAGGGAGCTGAAGGTTCGAGTTGCCAAACGTCAGCCTCAAAACCTTAATGACTTGGAGAAGATCTGCAAAGAGGAGTGGAACAAAATCCCTCCTGAGATGTGTGCAAACCTAGTGGCCAACTACAAGAAACGTCTGACCTCTGTGATTGCCAACAAGGGTTTTGCCACCAAGTACTAATTCATGTTTTGCAGAGGGGTCAAATACTTAATTCCCTCATTAAAATTCAAATCAATTTATAACATTTTTGATATGCATTTTTCTGGATTTTTTTGTTGTTATTCTGTCTCTCACTGTTCAAATAAACCTACCATTAAAATTATAGACTGATCATGTCTTTATCAGTGGGCAAACGTACAAAATCAGCAGGGGATCAAATACTTTTTTCCCTTCACTGTAATATATGTTAGGGAAACTAAAATTAGCTTCAGGTTATTTTGTGTGCAAAAGCAAATATCTGAGGTTTTTATATTCACCTTAACGGATGGTGACCCCAGTTAGGAGCGATAGAGCAGCAAGGTTTCCCAGGTCTCGCCTTCCTTTCATCCTTCTTCCAAACCAAGTAATTTGCCCGGATGTCGAAACACTTGGTCCCCTTCTTGATTCTCTTCCGGTAGCTCTCCTGTTTCTCCTGCGCCTTGTCGATGTTCAGTCTCACCTTGATTGATAACAGGAATAAATACAATTATTATAAAATTGCAATAGACAAACAACAACACAAAGTCAATCACAAATTTGAAAGACTACAGTATATGCAATAATTGTATATACAATTGCATTGTTTACCTCAGTCAACAGTTGCGGCTCCCGTCTGTACTCGGTGGAGGCCTGGACGCTGCTGTTGTGTACAAAGATAATTACCTTCAAGTTGTTCTCCCACCATTCCTGGTGGGTATCATACAAAACAAAAATCTATTTTTGCTTTTTAATGGGTTACAGAAGGGAATTTAGAGTTAAGCACATTCTCTTCCTTTACTGACCTTAATGGGTATTGCCTCCACCCACTTGGTAAAGTGATAGGTCGCCGTCAGACACCAGTTGTTGCCATTCCTGGATTTGGTGAAGGGTCCGATGAGGTCCACCCCTAACATTTAAAGTGTTAGAGAGAAGATTACTTTATTCTTACCCTTATCTGTGTCATACAGCATGTAGATGTTCATATTTGTAAGGATACTAACACACACACATTCTATAATATTGAACTCTGCTGTGTTCAAATAAAGCAAACTTATCAGGGCAAAATTTGAATTGGGACGCTTAGTGGAGGAACCTTCCACACCTTAGACTCCTGGAGCGGACCAGCCACCACCGGCCTGAGGAGAGACACATGGAATGAGGGGTTAATACGGTAATCTGGAGGGAGTAGTAACCTATAGGTAACCTAGTTTATTCTCCTCAGGACTTTGAACGGCCCCACAAACCGCGGGCTCAGCTTCCGGCAGGGCAGGCGGAGGGGCAGATTCCGGGTCACTGCGGTGGCGGTCAGCGTTGGCCTTCTGGCGACGCACGACGCGCTGGAGGTGGATGTGAGCAGCGTTCCATGTCTCGGTCTGGCTCTGATGCCACAGTGCCAGAACCGGCTGATAACCTAAAACACATTGAAATGGCGTTAGGTTAGTGGAGGAGTGGCGGAGAGAGTTCTGGGTATATTCGGCCCATGGCAAGAACACCGACCACTCCCCCGTCCGGTCCTGGCATTAGAACCGCAGGAACCTACCCACATCCTGATTCACTCATTCCACCTGCCCATTTGACTCGGGGTGAAACCCAGAGGTCAGGGTGACCGAGACCCCCAGACGTTCCATGAACGCCTTCCAGACCCTGGATGTAAACTGGGGACCCCGGTTAGACACTATGTCCTCTGGCACCCCGTAGTGCCGGAAGATGTGAGTAAACAGGGCCTCTGTAGTCTGCAGGGCCGTGGGGAAACCGGGCAAAGGAAGGAGGCGACAGGCTTTAGAAAAGGTCCAAAATGACCAGTATGGCGGTGTTACCCTGAGAGAGGGGAAGATCAGTGAGAAAGTCAATACACAAGTGGGAACTGGCCGTTGTGGAACTGGTAAGGGATGTAACTTACCCTCTGGTAGGTGCCTAGGTGCCTTACTCTGGGCGCACACCGAGCAGGAGGAAACATACACCCTCACGTCCTTAGCCAAGGTAGGGTACCATTACCTTCCAGTCTGGCAGCACACTGTACGGCCGATACCTGGGTGACCAGAGGAGGGGGACATGTGTACCCAATAGATCAGACGGTCACGGACAAGAGACGGCACATACCACCGCCCAGCTGGGCACTGAGGTGGAGATGGCTCTGTGCGTAACGCCCGCTCTATGTCCGCGTCCACCGCCAACACTACCGGTGCCACAATGCAGGTGGCCAGGAGTATGGGGTGTTGTCTATGGGCCTCTCCTCTATCATACAACCGTAACAGTGCTTCTGCCTTCACGTTCTTTGTACCTGGTATGAAGGACAGTGTAAAATCAAACCGGGTGAAGAACAGGGCCCACCTGGCCTGGCAAGGGTTCAGCCTCCTTGCTTCCCAGATGTACTCCACGTTATGGTGGTCAGTCCAGACGAGGAAAGGGTGTTTTGCTCCCTAGAGCCAGTGCCTCCACACGGTCAGGGCTCTGACAACATCCAACAACTCCCGATCACCAACATCGTAGTTCTGCTGAGCTTCTTGGGTGGCGTGCCCAAGTTTTGAGATAGGACAGCGCCTATCCCTACCTTGGACGCATCAACCTCCACTACGAAAGGTATTGATAGATCGGGATGGGCCAGTACCGGGGCTGAAGTGAACAGAGCCCTCAGGTTACTGAAAGCCCTGTCAGCCTCAGCAGACCAGCGGAGCCGGGACGGCCCACCCTTCAACAGAGAGGTGGTGGGAGCAGCGACCTTGCCAAAGCCCCAGATAAACCTCCGATAGTAGTTGGCAAAGCCAATAAAGCGATGCACCTCCTTTACCGTGGTTGGAGTCGGCCAATTAAGCACGGCTCAAAATCGGTATCCCTCCATCTCCACACCTGAGATGGTGATGCGGTATCCGAGGAAGGAGACGGACTGTTGGAAAAACAGGCACTTTGTCTTGTCATAAAGGTCATGTTCCAACAGTCGGGCCAGCACTTTGCGAACCAGGGACACATACTCAGCGCGCATAGCGGAATATACCAGAATGTCATCGATGTAGACCACTACACCGCGACCAAGCATGTCCGAAACACCTCGTTCACAAAGGACTGGAAGACAGATGGAGCATTCATCAAACCGTACGGCATCACCAGGCATTCGTAATGCCCAGTGGTTGTGCTGAATGCTGTCTTCCACTAGTCCCCTTCTCGGAAACGCACCAGGTTGTACGCACTCCAGAGATCTAATTTTGTGAAGAAGCCCGCCCATGCATTGACTCGATTACAGATGGAATGAGGGGTAGAGGATAACTATAATGAATTGTCCCCTTGTTAAATGCTCGGTAATCAATGCTAGGGCGCAGACCTCCGTCTTTCTTCTTCACAAAAAAGAAACTTGAGAAGGCAGGCGAAGTGGGGGACGTATGAACCCCTGGCGCAGGGACTCTAAGACGTATGTCTCCATCGCCTCCGTTTCAGCCTGCGACAGGGGATATACATGACTCCTGGGAGGCACAGCGTCTACCCGGAGGTTTATCGCGCAATCCCCTACCCAATGAGGTGGTAATTTGGTTGCCTGCGTTTTGGAAAACGTGTGTGCCAAATCGAGGTATTCGGGGGGAATGTCCACGGTGGAGGTAGTGTCTGGACTTTCCACCGTGGTTGCACCAACGGAAACAGCTAGACACCTACCCTGACACTTTCGCAATGATGTGCTTATAAGATATATAAAATGATCAAGACAGGTACTGTATATAATGGATTCACTAGACCCCAACTCTGACTATCAATCTAAAGTATCATTGTTTACTGTAGATGCTACCCATTCTGGTTAAAAATAGATTGGTGAATGACGGTTCCTTTCTCTGTTCACAAAACCACCCTGACAAGGGACCGGCAGAGTGCACCAGCAGTGAACAATAGTGTCAGCCATTCTTCAGAGGCTTTATCCAGCTCGAATTCCACACTGGAAGCCCTAGTGTCAGAAGCAAGCATTTGTGCCATATATTATTGAACAAGAAAAAAAATAGTAACAGCATCAAATACATGAAGGGAACAGGGGCACAATGGTGGACTTCAAGGGTGATGTCACGATCGTTTATAGACTGGACGGACCAAGGCGCAGCGTGATAAGCATACATGTTAATTTAAACGAATGAACACGCGACAAAACAACAACCGAAACGTGAAGTCCAAGGTAACACACAAACATACCATAACTGGAACAAGATCCCACAACTAACAGGTGCCAAAAGGCTGCCTAAGTATGGTCCCCAATCAGAGACAACGAGCTACAGCTGCCTCTGATTGGGAACCACCCCGGCCAACATAGATCTACACATTCTAGATCTAAACATAGAAAAATCAACATAGCAACACACAACACGGAATATACACACCCTGACTCAACAAATAAACGTCCTCAGAGTCAGGGCGTGACAGGTGAGCTGCAGCTGGCTTCCATCTGAGGAGGGAGGGCGTATAACATGGCATTCTCAAACAAGGCATCAAAGAGGTTATGACATTTTAACTTATAGCAGATTGTTGAAGACATATCTACAATGTAATGGCAGTTTGTTTACAGAATAGTTTTTATTCTTTGTTGACAAAACTGCCCTCCTTGATATACTTTGTGTAATTTCTTTGTTTAAACTTATAACTCATCTGTAGGAGTAGTTCTGTTATGACAGTGCACTTGTTTCAGGAAAGTGTTGGAGAGCCAAAGAGCAACAATCACATTTCAGTAACAAAGTGGGAAGCCTCATTCTGGCGACTCCACAGGAACTCAGTGAGGTGAGCACCCAACCCTGCACAGAGCTCCTCTATTCTAGGGACACTTATTTTCTGTGTCCCTGTGTTTATCTGAGCTCCACTCTCTCTTATGGAGCTGTGGAGTGGCAGGCATGGAGGGAGAGCTAGCAAACAAACCGAGCTCTTCACTCCTCTCCTCTGCTTCACTCCTCTCTGACAATGAGGCCCTTGCCAGATTGGCACTTGTGACTTGGAACAGGTGTAGGGAGATTTGGGGACAAGAGGCTGGAGGCTGACAACAGGTTGCACTGTGGACAGAGGGTTGTCTAAAAAGACTCAAACCACACCACAAAGACATGATAGTGAGTTGCACTATGGCAAGTGAATTCTAGTCTTTTAAGGCAGTCCTGCACTGAACCTGGCTTACTTCCAGAGTTATTCTGTACTGTATGTGGGATGGCTCCTGTCATGTATGTGTCGTTAATTCCTGATGATGATCAAGTAGACAGGACAAGGTTTTCCATCTGCTGGTCTATATCTCATGGAGGAACTGGAGGTGCTATTGGGTGTATCCTCCATTGATTCCCGATTAAGCTGTTCTATGCCTCATCCATCACCGTTTGACACATTAGTTGCCTGCCTGTCTGTCTGCTGCTTAGCAAAGCATTTGAAGAGAGCGAGAGAGAGAGAGAGAGAGAGAGAGAGAGAGAGAGAGAGAGAGAGAGAGAGAGAGAGAGAGAGAGAGAGAGAGAGAGAGAGAGAGAGAGAGAGAGAGAGAGAGAGAGGAGAGAGAGAGAGAGAGAGAGAGCACTAAGGTATGGCAGAAGTGAGATGGTGGAGGTAATGAACTGCTCCCACCCTTGCTCACCTCTATCTGTGGTTATCTGCCCACCATCTGAGCAGAGATGGCCACTGAGGATAACTAAGACCGATGATGGATGGGAAGGAGTCACAGAAGCTAGCTGGAATATGCATATAGCTAATGCAGAATTATTTCTAATGCCTGTTCAGATCCACCAAGACATTAATGATAACCTCTTAATGGAACCTCTAAAGAGCGTAAGTTAGTAAACATTCACCAAATGTACAGTACAATCTACAGGTAACATTATAGATAATAGAGCTGCGGCTTAAATGTCCATCCCCATCCACAACATCCTAGCAAGCTAAAAGCCAACTGAAACGTAATAGGCTCTCACGGTATACCTTCCACATTTCGCCAGGTCCAAATGTAATCTGGTACATGCAGAATCGGCACCTCCTGGCATATTCCATAAGAGAATGGGCTGTGTAAACACGTCCATGTATGTAAGTCTAAACACATCCAGACCTATCCTAGACATGATAGCACACATTGTAGTCCTGGAAGGAGCCTCTTCCTCAGGTGTTCTCTGTACCTGAGACCATCTGGAGCAGACAGGAGAGAGGATCAGAGAGAGAGAGAGAGGATCAGAGAGGATCAGAGAGAGAGAGAGAGAGAGAGAGAGAGAGAGAGAGAGGGCATGTCTGGCTGGGTCAGGCCTGCCCTTAATTAGTATTTCATCATAATTACAGGCAGACTGCAGACTGACGGCTCTATTTAAGGAGCGACTGAAGAGGGTGAACAGCAGGAAGAGGTTGAACGTCTGAGTGGCAGTAATGTCTTTCCCTGACGGTGGGAGAGCGGAGCAGGGGTGACAAGGCTGGCAGGGGAGTCCGGTGCGTAAGATGGGGAAGCTAAGGCAAAGACTATGTGAAAAGTTTAATCTGCATGAAGAGAGTAGTTACTAAGAAGAATTAGTAGCTATGTTAGTAGCACTGACTTTCAATGGCCATTATAAAATATAATACTTGCATTGTTTGATTTCATCCATTGGTAAAAAATAAAAATAAATAAAACACTTGTATGTTTCAGTTGGTCTGTATTTGGTCTGTATTTTGGTCTGTATTTCCATTCTTCCAGATTACCTGTATGCTAACTGTGCTTCAGTCCATTCCTCTGCATGTCTATTCCTTTTCGTTGATTAGGTGTTCACTGTAAAAAAAAAAAGAGTTGTTTCAACTAATTATTATTAAGTATCTGGTTCCACAGCAATTTTTTTGTTTACTCAACTTTTCGGTTAAAGTGTTAACTGAACATAAAATGTTTAGTTGGCCCAAATTTAGCTCCAACTTGAGAAAATATAGGCATACATTCAGTGAACATAAAATTATGTGTTTGCTCAACTCATGTAGGCCGGTTCAAAACCCCGGCCTCACTTTTATCAACACTATGCAAATGGTTTATTGTCTTCTCTGTAATTCAGCCTTATCTGTGTTGCTCTCCCACTCTGTCACACATCTGTTAAGCAATAGGTGCTGTTGCCTTTACATCCTGTAGGGCTGATATCTGATTGGAGGTTAACTCATCAGTAATGCTATTGGTTACAACTCTGATTTTGAATATAAAAATGGTCAAATGGTTATAAAAGGGTCTTAGTTTCATTGTTTCTTTCTCTTTGTTCCTGACTTGCTGTGGTGAGATACACTCTCTCTCATTCTCCCCCCCTCTCTCCCATGAGCAATAGGCCATGGCTCAAGCCATGTTTTTTGTGTGTCTCCCTCTCTGATCATGCATAGATACTTAATGTTTTCTTAATTTCAGTATTGCCTTTCTAACTTAAGCTTTATGCCTTTTATGTGAATTCATTCATTTTACAATGCAATTCAATAAAAAAAATATATATTTTACCTTTATTTAACTAGGCAAGTCAGTTAAGAACAAATTCTTATTTACAATGACGGCCTACACCAGCCAAACCCGGACGACGCTGGGCCAATTGTGCGCCACCCTATGAGACTCCCAATCAAGGCCGGTTGTGATACAGTCTGGAATCTAACCAGGTGGTCTGTAGTGACGCCTCAAGCACTGAGATGCAGTGCCTTAGACCGCTGCGCCACTCGGGAGCCCTATTTGCCTTTAACTTAACTATAGTCTCTCGCATATTGCTAAATCACCTTTGTGTAGTCAGATTAACATTTGAATAGATTTTGATCATATTTATTGCTTAGTGTTATCACAGGTCGCATGTTAGTTCTATATAATACGAATATAAGATAAATATTACCTCACTACATTCATGTATTCCTCTTTTCCTCTGCTGGCTCCAATCAGAACGCAGACTGCCAGATTTCCCATGATTTCACAGGGCACCATTGTATGCCAGGGTCGTCAGACACCATCTGTAATGTGCAGAACTTTGCCACCACATATCATGATGAGCTGGCTATCATAGATGAATATCAGCCCAGTGATTTACATGTACAGATGTAGGATCTTAATTTGATCACCGTGTTGCAGGATAACTTTCCTGCAATGAAGGACATGTTAAACCTGTGTATTTGAAGTTTAAAAAGGCTTCTGAAGTTTGTAATTTATACTCTGACTTTTCAGACTTGATTTTCCGAAACAAAAAATATATCAACACCTTCAAAAATGTCAATTTATTGTAATCTACATAATAATTCAAATTTTATGTTGCTGCAGAATAATTTTCCTGCTGTAGCAAACTGGCTCTGTCATCTGTATTCACTATTGTCTCGCCGCTTACTGTAGTTACTGCTTACCACCAACCTATATTATATAATTTATATATTCCATCTATTCAGCAGATGCCAGGCGAATTGTTTTCAGTATTGGCTGTTTGATAGTATTCTTGATTTCTCAATCCTGGATTAATAAAAATCTAAACAGATTGAGGTATGAGGTTCAGAAATACGCCTTGTGTCAACAGATCATTAGATTGTCTTTTGAAGTAAAAAGGTTCAGTGATTCATTAAAGGGTAGATAAGGAGGAAATACATCTTCATTAGTAATTTACTAACCTTTCAAACTGTACATACTGTATAGTATATACATATAAAATAGATTGTCAATATTCTGTACGTCAAGGGGAACTAGATTATGTCCTCAGCTTTGTTCAGTAGTCTTTGGATCCAGCAAACTGTGGATGATTGACCATTCTCTGACACAGGAAATGTATTATTAGGACAGTTTTTCTTGGAGGTGTTAGAATGGATTTGGCTGCGTCATCATCCAGACTTTGGAGCTGAGAGAGCAGAGCTAACAGTCTGAGGGTGAGGCATCAAATGGATCAGCTTTTGATAGCACACACACACACAGGGGTAGGTCTCTTAACTCTGCTTTCCTTCCAATTGCCAACCTTGGGGGCTGAAGATTCTCACAAATATGCTGTAAATATTGTTTTAATTGGACATGAATCTCTGTTTGTTTATCCGAAATCAGAGGAGAAAAAAACACATTTGTCGATGGATTCTCTCTTTCTTGGCTTAGGGCTTTTATGTGTTATGTTGTTGCATGTTTATTTATTTATTTTCCGAGTCCAAATTTGTCATCATGTTGATTCCCAGTAGTCCTTGTCTGATTTCTTCACACTTGATTAAGCTGTGGATGTTATCTCCCTGAAGCCATCACCCTCTTTTGACTTCGACTGAAATGACATATTGACTAATTGTAATACAAAGACCACATTGGTAGGTACGCCTATAAGTTATATGGGGATTAATTATGAGAAAATACAAGATTCATAGACACACACCCACACATGCTAATTAACACATTAACCTTATACCTATTGGAAAATTGAGACAGTACCATAACGACTGATAAAATAACACATTTATGCTAATCAGATTAATGAAAACTAATAACATCAATGGCCAATATCCTGGCAATAAAAAGATCCTCCCATGCCAAATACAACCATTAACAATAAACAGTATCCACTGCCCTTCCCATAATAAACACTGTATCATCGTCAGCACTGTAAATAAGATGGTGTAACCCGGACTGTCAGTCATTCCTCAGCAGTAACTTCCTAACAGCTTAAAGCATATGGAGGGGAAATGGGCGAACCAGTGTTGTTGGCAGTTCAGCAGCGATTATTATGGAACACCTGTTTGCCTAGCTGGTGAGGGGACTTGGGTTCTTACTGAATAGCGGCAGGCTAATGAAGGTCTCCTCTCTTTTAGTGACGATGGGAGGGTGGAGAGCACCGGGTTGATTCCCCTGTGTGACTATCAACCCTCGGAACAAATCATTACGCCTGTTATGTGTGTTTGCAAGGGGTTGGGTAAGGGTGATTGTGAAGTTGAAGATATGGAGCAAATTCCAGCCCGAACCCCTTACAACATCAAATCAGGTGCCTGGAAAATAAGCAATAGGCCGATTGACATTTGACAGCATATACATCTTTATCAGTCATAGTATTTTGTATCCATTTATTGATCAAGGAACACTACAAACAACCAGGATATTAAAAACGCATCTTGAACATCAATGAACATCCTCATTATGGTTCATCCTGAGTGCAGACTAAGTGAATGCACTGTACTCTACTATGCAGGCATTCCCATAAAAGTGGCTAGATGAACAGAAGCGTTGGGACTACAGCCATTATGCCTCAAATCAATCTCATTTTAATTGTCACATGCTTCGTAAACAACAGGTGTAGACTAACAGTGAAATGCTTACTTACGGGCCCTTCCCAACAATGCAGAATATATATAATACAAAATAAAATAATAGTAGCACGAGGAATAAATACACAATGAGCAATGATATCTTGGCTATATACATGGGGTACCAGTACCGAGTCGATGTGCAGGGGTACGAGGAAAGTGACTAGGCAACAAGATAGATAATACACAGCAGCAGCAGCAGCGTATGTGATGAGTGTGTAAGTGTGTGTGTGTGGCGTCAGTGTGCCTGTGTGTACGTGTTATTTGTGAGTGAGTGTGTGTTTATGTGTTGAGGTGTCAGTGTAAGTATGTGTTAATGTGTGAGTCCAGCTTGTGTGCATAGAGTCAAAAAGAGTTAGTGCAAAAAATGGTCAATGCAGATAGTCCAGATAGCTATTTGGTTAACTATTTATCAGTCTTATGGCTTGGAGGTAGAAGCTGTTTAGGAGCCTTTTGGTCCTAGACTTAGCTCACCGGTACCACTTGCCGTGCGGTAGCAGAGAGAACAGTCAATGACTTGGGTAGCAGGAGTCTTCCACAATTTTTAGGGCTTTCCTCTGACACCGCCTGGTATAGAGGTCTTGGATGGCAAGGAGTTTGGCCCAAGTGATGTACTGGGTGATAGGCACTACCCTCTGTAGCGCCTTGCGGTCAGGTGCCGAGCAGTTGACATACCAAGCAGTGATGACGCCAGTCAAGATGCTCTCAATGATGCAGCTGTATAACGTTTTGAGGATCTGAGGGCCCATGCCAAATCTTTTCAGCCTCTTGAATAGGAAGAGGCATTGTCATTCCCTCTTCATGACTGTGTTAGTGTGTTTGGACCATGATATGTCCTTACCAATGTGGACCCCGAGGAACTTGAAGCTCTCGACCTACTCCACTACAGCCCGTCCACGATAAGCTCCTTTGTCTTGCCCACGTTGAGGGAGAAGTTGTTGTCCTGTCACCACACAGCCAGGTTTCTGACCTCCTCCCTATAGGCTGTCTCTTCGTTGTTGATGATCAGTCCCACCACAGTCGTGTCATCGGCAAACTTGATGATGGTGTTGGAGTCGTGCGCGGCCACACAGTTGTGGTGAACAGGGAGTACAGGAGGGGACTAAGCACACACCCCCTAAGGGGCCTCCGTGTTGAGTGGCCCCCGTGTTGAGGTACAATGTGGCGGATTTGTTGTTGCCTACCCTCACCACCTGCGGGCGGCCTGTCAGGAAGTCCAGGATCCAATTGCAGAGGGAGGTGTTCAGTTTTAGTGATGAGCTTGGAGGGCACTATGGTGTTGAACACTGAGCTGTAGCCTATGAACAGCATTCTCACGTAGGTGTTCATTTTGTCCAGGTGGGAAAGGGCAGTGTGGAGTGCAATTGAGATTGCGTCATCTGTGGATCTGTTTGGGCAGTATGCGAATTGGAGTGGGTCCACTGTTTCTGGGATGATGGTGTTGATGTGAGCCATGACCAGCCTTTCAAAGCATTTAATGGCTACAGATCAAATCAAATTCCTCCTTGAAACTCCTTGAAAACACCAGCTCTTGCCTTTAGCTCAGTGTGGATGTTGTCTGTAAATAATGGCTTCTGGTTGGGATATGTGGGTACTGTTACTGTGGGGACGACGTCGTCAATACACTTAGCAATGAAGCCGGTGACTGATTTGGTAAACTCCTCAATGCCATCGGATGAATCACGGAATATATTCCTGTCTGTGCTAGCGAAACAGTCCTGTAGCTTAGCATCCGCTTCATCGGACCACTTCTGTATTGAGCGCGTCACTGCTACATCCTATTTGAGTTTTTGCTTGTAAGCAGGATTCAGGAGGATATAGTTATGGTCAGATATGCCAAATGGAGGGCGAGGGAGTGCTTTGTATGCGTCTCTGTGTGTGGAGTAAAGGTGATGTAGAGTTTTTTTTTCTTCCTTTCTAGTTGCACAGGTGACATGCTGGTAGAAATTAGGTAAAACGGATTAAACATTTACTGCATTAAAATCACTGGCCACTAGGAGCGCAGACGCTGGATGAGCATTTTTCTTGTTTGCTTATGGCCCTATACAGCTTGTTGAGTGCGGTCTTTGTGCCCACATTGGTTTGGGGTGGTAAATAGACAGCTAATAAAAATATAGATGAAAACTCTCTCCGTAAATAGTATGGTCTGCAGTTTATCATGAGGTATTCTAACTCATGTGAGCAGAACCTTGATACTTCCTTAATATTACAGATTGCGCACCAGTCTTTGTTGACAAAGAGACACACACGACCCCCACGGATCTTACCAGACGCTGCTGTTCTGTCCTGCCGATGTTTGGAAAACCCAACTAACTGTATATTGTCCATGTCCTTGTTCAGCCATGACTCCGAAAAGCATAGTATATTACAGTTGTTATTAATGTTCCGTTGATAGGATAGTCTCGAGCTGAGCTCATCCAGTTTGTTCTCCAGCGATTGCACATTCGCCAATAGAACAGAGAGTAGTTTATTTACTTGCCTCCATAGTCTCATCAATGTGCCCAAACGGCGGTGGAAACATTATGTACCCAAAAAATGTAGATCAGTACAAAAAAAACACACAAAATAGCAGAATTGGTCAGGAACTCGCAAAACATTGGCTTTCCATCCCAGTGCCATCTTCACCTAGTCACCTAGTCAAGGTCCTTCTAATCAGCCATTCAAATCATGACCAGAGTAATTCCTTTTCGCATTGGCCCGCACACTCTAAAATTGCCTCCGCCTCAGACAGAACCTTGGAGTTGAAATTCAATGCAGTGCTCATTACTAATTGCAACATTACCCACAACAGTATCTCCAAATGTCCTTTCTTTGACGTAAGCAGAGTAAAACAGCATTTGATGAATTGCCACTGCAGAGCTAGCGCTACTGTTCTGGGGTCATATTCACTGCACTGATCTGGCCCAAGTGAGTAGAGCTGGTTTCATCACTGCTTTTCACCACAATCCTTTCAAGAAAGCAGGGAATAGCATCACAATCTTTAAAATACGAACCTAAAAGTTTTGGCTATCGTGTCAATTAGATGACCTGATGTAAGAGTCAATTGTAGTTTGCTTTTCAACCACTGTTATGTGTATGCGTCAATGAAAGCAGTCAGAATAACCAAAGCCATTCCTGTGGAGCTGTCCATGGTGCTGAAGTACACACAGGGCATATTCACTAGTGCACGGAAAGCAATGCACAGTTCAATTATGCCTCTTGCCTCCACATGACTAGAGAATTGTCTGTTATTTCTATATGAACCAATCCTAACATTGGAACCAGCTCATGCCCCTGAACAACACATAAATTGGTATTGAACTTGGTGTTTTCTAAGCAACAAATAGCCAAAAAATACGTTTGTTGAGTTATGCAAACTAAAACATTTGAGGGTGTTCTAGTTCATGTTTTTGATGTAAATCTCACTAAAAGAGGGTGGGGGTAGGGAGCAAAGAGGAAAGAGGAAGAAGGGATGGAGATGAGGGGGCAGGTAGAGAGCTTAGGTAGGTATAGGTGAGATGGGGTCACAGACTCGGTGCGCATTATGAATTTAAAGCGGTAGAACTATGAGAGCTGTAGGTGAGAAAATCAATAGGGCTCAGTGGAGTCTCACAGCTCCAGTGACCTGGACAACAGGCAGCTCATCCTGAAAACTAAAAAAACAAAAACAATGAGAGGCCAATATACAGGCAACATGGCGATCTAATGTCACCTTCCCTATGTACCGGAGTGTGGAATTGAAGTCAACCAGCATGGCCTCTTGAAACAAACACCATTACTCCACACAGTATACTATGACTACGATTCAGGAAGGGTGGCTGCATTGTTCTTACCACTGTTGTTTAAATGGATACATATCTTTAGATTACAAGAGTGAGTCATTCTGTTGACACAATGACCATCCTTTTTATCGTCTATGTCTGTATATTATGTTTATTGTGGCAGCACCATTTAATCAATTCAAATTCCTGTACATACAAATGTATTTGGAAAATTAATGGGATTCTGATTCCAAGAATTATATCAAACTGTGCAATAATGAGAGATTAATGATTTAGTATTTCTCTCCACAATATACTATATACGTAGGTGACATAGGATGACTGTTTTTCTTGTATAACAGTGTTGATGGAATGGAGAGAAACACGTGTAAATGCATGTTAAAAAGGAGTTCTGAGTAAAACACTAGACCTGATATTAATTATAGTTGACAATACTTCCACTACTACTGTACACTATCTAGAAGAGCTGGATGTTGACTAATTGAACATATAGTTAATTAGGAAAGTATTCAGACCCCTTCACGTTTTCCACATTTTGTTACGTTACAGCCCTATTCTAAAATGGATTTCATTTTTTCCCAAAGCAACTCCAGCGTTGTCTTGGCTGTGTGCTTCACCCCAGTCTGAGGTCCTGAGCGCTCTGGGGCACATTTGCATCAAGGATCTCTCTGTACATTGCTCAGTTCATCTTTCCCTCGACCCTGTCTAGACTCCCAGTCCCTGCCGCTGAAAAACGTCCCCACAGCATGATGCTGCCACCACCATAGGTATGGTTTTGGCCAGGTGATGAGCGGTGCCTGGTTTCCTCCAGACGTGACGCTTGGCATTCAGGCCAAAGAGTTCAATCTTGGTTTCATCAGACCAGAGAATCTTGTTTCTCATGGTCTGAGATTCCTTTAGGTGCCTTTTGGCAAACTCCAAGTGGGCTGTCATGTGCCTTTTACTGAGGAGTGGCTTCAGTCTGGCCACTCTACCAAAAAGGCCTGATTGGTGGAGTGCTGCAGAGATGGTTGTACTTCTGGAAGGTTCTCCCATCTCCACAGAGGAACTCTGGAGCTCTGTCAGAGTGACCATCGGGTTCTTGGTCACCTTCCTAACCAAGGCCCTTCTCCCCCGATTTCTCAGTTTGGCCGGGCGGCCAGCTTTAGGAAGTGTCTTCTGTGTTTCCAAACTTCTTCCATTTAAGAATGATGGAGGCCACTGTGTTCTTGGGGACCTTCAATGCTACAAAAATGTTTTTGTACTCTTCCCCAGATCTGTGCCTTGACACAATCCTGTCTTGAAGCTCTACGGACAATTCCTTCGACCTCATGGCTTGGTTTTTGCTCTGACATGCACTGTCAACTGTGGGACCTTATATAGATAGGTGTGTGTCTTTCCAAATCATGTCTAAGGGTCCTGAAAAAAGGACGTTTCTTTTTTTGCTGAGTTTATAATCAGGCTTGGTGTTAAAGATGGAGATTATTTCGTCATAGTCCAAAGAGTCACTGAGTTTCCTTTAAAATGACAACAGGGCTAGATTGTTGAGATGTGGAGTCAGCATGCAAGATCTGATGGAAGTTTTCATCCGGCCTGTAATGGAGAAGAGTCTCAACACTACATCAAGTCCAAGTTCCAGTTTTATTAGTGGTATGTACAGGATACACCACGAAATGAAATAAACAAAATGCTTACTTTCAGGTTTGTTCTCGACAATGCAACAATAAAAAAGTAATAAAATATAAAAATATGAACATAAAGTAAATGGCTCAGTAGAATAGAATATTCATTTTAGCATAAGTTTAATACAGGAAGTCATAATATATAAAGTCATAGGAAGGGTGATGATGGGCCTTAGTAGTCTATTGATGTTAGGGAAAATGTCAGGGGTGCAGCTGTCCAGAAAATTGATAAGGGATTGACATTTCTGACCCCCCCTCCACTTTCCGATGCAGTTGCTGAATAAACATGGTTAATTCAGCGTCCTCAACATACAGTAGACATGCCAGTGATCACATGGGGTCTGCAGTGATTCTTTCAGTTTTGCATTTTTGGGTAGCTGCTCTAGACGATTTTGTATTTTTGGATCATATTTGGATATTAATGTAATAAGTTGCCCTTATTAAGGGCCTCTTACTCTCCCTATGTCCGCGTAGTCTATGTCCTGTTTAGCGCATAGCATAACAATATCCAGAACCACTTTGACGTGATCACGATTCCTCTCTACAAATGAATAATCCATGGCCTCACAGTTAAATAGATTTACAACATTACCACAGCTTTGATTGCGATGGCTTGCACTGTAGCCTTCAAATCCAGTGCAGAAGAGTGGGGTTTACTAGCCTGGTGCTTGACGTATGCCTCACAAAGATGCTTCCAATCCTTATATCAGTTTCTAACAAACCTTCCATAGTGGCCTCATGGAAATGTTTACATATTTTATAGAAAACAGTGTCCTTTGACAAACTGTATTCCAGACAAGAAGACTGTCCATATCACTTCCATGAGAAACACAGATTTTCCACTGATTACTGTAGTGGGGAACATTCACATTTTTGGTTGTGTGGGTGGTTCGTCAACTGCAGACAAATCCGCAGGTGGACTGGTGATGACATGTTCACCATGATGAGGCAGGGCCGGGGGATAGTGAGCTAGCTGGGTTGTGGAAGTCGAAGCAGTAGCCATGCGAACCTCGTCATGGGCTGACATGCTAGCCTCCTCATGTGCTGAGGACGATTCTGACAGATTGGGCACGGCCGATAGAGGTAGTGGAGCAGGTGTTGTTTCTTCATCCTCCAACTGTGGCTTTTTGAAAAAGCGCATGAGTGAACTTTGTTTCACCATACTGTTACTTGTGACTGACTATACTCTTAGAATTTTTTTTCCAAAAGGGTTCTTTGGCTGTCCTAATAGGGTAAACCTTTTTGGTTCCAGGTAGAACCCTTTTTGGTTCTAGGTAGAACCCTTCTGGGTTCCATATAGAACTCTCTGTGGAGAGGGTTGTACACAGAACCCAAAAAGGTTCTACCTGGAACCAAAAGGGTTCTACCTGGAACCCAAAAGGGTTCTTCAAAGGGTTCTCCTATTGGGACAACCGAATAACCCTTTTAGGGTTACAATAAGATTGCAATATAACCAATTCGATTCCAGGAACTTCCTACTGCATTTTTCAACATTTCTGATTAGTCAGGAGACAATACAAACATCAAAACAAATTAATTTATTACAATTTTTTAAATATATATTTTAATCCAACCTTATTGGGTGGTCCAGTATTCAATCTCGCAGGGCATGTGCCCAGCAAGGCCCTGCCATTGCTTCACCTCTGGTGACCGCTGCTGTTTTTGGCATGATTCAATGTTGAAATTGGGGCAATGGCCAGTGATTGCACAATAGCTTAATGTAGTTTAAAACGTATTTGACAAACGTTCATTAATAATTGATAACAATAGTCTACTGGGGCACCGCCACTAAAACCCTAATGGTAGAGCTGCCACTTTCATTGACCTCTTTACCACATGTGCTGTATACAGGCCGATACTCTGTTTGTCACGCCCTGGCTCTAGGGACTCTTATATGTTGAGCCAGGGTGTTAGAACTACACATCGAAACTATGTTTCGTTTTCTATGTTCTTGTTCTAGTTTATGTGTTTCTATGTTGGCCGGGGTGGTTCCCAATTAGAGACAGCTGTGGCTCGTTGTCTCTGATTGGGAACCATACTTAGGCAGCCTTTTGTGCACTTGTCATTTGTGGGATCTTGTTCCGTGTAGGTTTGTGTTCATGACCGAGGACTTCACGTTTCGTTTTGTTGTTGTTAATAGTACTCAATAAAAGATGTACGCATTTCACGCTGCGCCTTGGTCCACTCATTATGACGATCGTGACAGTTTGTGTTGTTATCTGCCTCCATATCCATGCAGTGTTTTTCTGGCAGACTACCTTTTCAAAGCTATGGCATGAACTTTTACCCTCTCTTTATTTGTTTATTTCTTGAAAGTGAATAAAGAAATGCTCCCCGGTTCTTCATTCAAACATTTTTTTTTAAATGCAGCAAAGCAAAATGCATTTACATTCAAACTTGTTAAAAGTAGATTTTGCAGTGATACAAGATATCACTTTTATTCAGAGGGAATTATTCATGTCAGGGATATTCAGCTAAGGCCCAGTTTTGCAAGTAATCCAAGTTCTTTTGGAAATTAATCTTAACATTTAAACTAGTGAGTCCTGAACATGGCTATTTTCACCACAAGTTAAGGGAGAAAACATTTCCCCATATTCTTACATTTACATTTTAGTCATTTAGCAGACACTCTTATCCAGAGCGACTTACAGTTAGTGAGTGCATACATTTTCATACTTTCATTCTTGAATTCTGAACAGTATTTATGGGGGAGGGGAGCATTGTATCCTTGCATCTCTTTCACAGTAAAACATTGTCTAATCAAGGCTCTAACCATTCCAGCTGTAGGGAGGAGGTTATTTGAAAGTGTCAAAACTGAAGACTTGACTCAGAACGGAATAATGTTTTTGATCTGACAACTTTCACAGATTGTTAACTTGTATTTGTATGACGACCGTTGTCCTCATTTAACCTACTATGACCTGGGATTACAAAAATAGCATTGCGAAAACTATAACTTGTGAAAGCTCACTGTAGTCTTTGAACAGTCTAGGCTACGGGACTCTTTTAATCTGGATTTTTTTATTGTATTATGACAGTCTCTCTTTAGGGATACTATGAACACTGGGAGTTGGCAGCCATGAGAGACAGGAGGCATGTTTAGACAGGCGGGCCAAGAGGGGAATGAACACAACGCATAGGTGGCTTTCAAAATGGTTACTCTGGGGAGAGAAAGGGTGTGTGTGTGTGTGTGTGTGTGTGTGTAAACTTCAGTGTGACTGTTTAAATCTACAGTGCCTTCGGAAAGTATTCAGACCCCTTGACTTTTTCCACACTGTGTTACGTTACAGCCTTAATCTAAAATAGATTAAATAAATAAACATCCTCAGCAAGCTACACACAATACCCCATAATGACAACGCGAAAATAGGTTTTTAGAAATGTTTGCAAATGTATTACAAATACAAAACAGAAATGCCTTATTGAGCTCAGGTGCATCCTGTTTCCATTGATCATCCTTGAGATGGTTCTACAACTTGACTGGAGTCCACCTGTGGTAAATTCAATTGATTGGACATGATTTGGAAAGGCACACGCCTGTCTATGTAAGGTCCCACAGTTGACAGTGCATGTCAGAGCAAAAACCAAGCCATGAGGTGGAAAGAATTGTCCGTAGAGATTCGAGACAGGATTGTGTGGAGGCACAGACCTGGGGAAGGGTACCAAAAACATTCTGTAGCATTGAAGGTCCCCAAGAACGCATTGGCCACCATCATTCTTAAATGGAAGAATTTTGGAACCACCAAGACTCTTCCTAGAGCTGGCAGCTCGGCCAAACTGAGCAATCGGGGAGGTGACAAAGAACCTGATGGTCACTCTGACAAAGCTCTAGAGTTCCTCTGTGGAGATGGGAGAACCTTCCAGAAAGACAACCATCTCTGCAGCACTCCACCAATCAGGCATTTATGGTAGAGTGGCCAGACGGATGCCACTCTTCAGTAAAAGGCACATGACAGCGCGCTTGGAGTTTGCCAAAAGGCACCTAAAGACTCTCAGACCATGAGCAACAAGATTAACTGGTCTGATGAAACCAAGATTAAACTGTTTGGCCTGAATGCCATGCGTCACGTCTGGAGGAAACCAGGCACCATCCCTACGGTGAAGCATGGTGGTGACAGCATCATGCTGTGGGGATGTTTTTCAGCAGCATGGACTGGGAGACTAGTCAGGATCGAGGCAAAGATGAACGGAGCAAAGTACAGAGAGATCCTTTATGAAAACCTGCTCCAGAGCGCTCAGGACCTCAGACTGCTTCACCTTCCAACAGGACAACGACCCTAAGCACACAGCCAAGACAATGCAGGGGTGGCTTTGGGACAAGTCTCTGAATGTCATTGAGTGGCCCAGCCAGAGACCGGACTTGAATGCGATTGAACAACTCTGGAGAGACGTGAAAATAGCTCTGCAGCAAAGCTCCCCATCCAACCTGAGAGAGCTTCAGAGGATCTGCAGAGAAGAATGGGAGAATCTCCCCAAATACAGGTATGCCAAGCTTGTAGCATCATACCCAAGAAGACTAGAGGCTGTAATCGTTGCAAAAGGTGCTTCAACAAAGTACTGTGTAAAGGGACTGAATACTTTTGTAAATGTGTTAGTACAGTTTATAAAATAAATAAAAAGGCAAATATTTCTGAAAACCTGTTTTAACTTCGTCATCATGTGGTATTGTGGGTAGATTGATGAGGGGAAAATAACAATGTAATCCATTTTAGAATAAGGCTGTAACCTAATAGAATGTGAAAAAGTCAAGGGGTCTGAATACTTTCCGAAGGCACCTCCAAATTGATTGGCAACCTTGATAAAGATGAGGAAAAAGACGGTATAAAATAAATCATACAAATACTTAGCTCTATTGTATGGATTTTTAATTTGTATTAATACCAATTGAATTTAGCAGAGAAAAATATTTTGTTTAACAAGTAATATTTTATTTCTCAAAAAGGTAAGTGTCAACATTATTGGCACCCCTAATGTTTCTTATAAATTAAATCAAACAAAATTAAATCAATAAAAATGAGGTAACACACACGAAAAATTCCTTTCTCATCCATCACCATGGGAAAAAGCAAAGAACTCACAAATGAAAAGAGACAAATGGTTGTTGACCTTCATAAATCAGGCAATGTGTACATAAAATAGCTAAAAAACTAAATTAAATATACCATTTACAACTTTAAGGGCAACAATTAAAGGACAACTATGCCACGTTTAACATTTGGGTTGTTATTATGAAGTATTTAGTGATGTCCTACACAGTTTCTGTGTCATTTTATTGATGTCATGTCTATTTAGTCTTTACTGATGAGCAAAACCGGAAATTGCTACAGCCTAAACATTATGAAACTTCTATTAGATCAAAGAAAAGGGTTTCTCACATGGACAGATTTTGGGCTCAGTAAATCCTCTCGCTTCGCCTCATCCTCTCTGCTGCAGGCTAACTAGGAAGAGTATTGCATCATGGGAAACGAAATACACCCTGAGAATTGTATTATGCTGTAGACGAGGACAATACAGAAGCTTCAAAATGACAAAAACAAGGAATCATGCAGTATGACCATTACATGCGCCACACAGCTCCCCAGGACTGCTGCACAGTGCAGAATAAATATCAGTCAACGGAGAGAAGCACGAAATTGAACTTCACTCAACTTTCTGGAGTTTTCCCTGTTAGTTAACACTATCAACGTTTCCCTTTATTGTAGCAATTGTGATCGAATCAACACATTATCAGCCACTTTCAATACAACGTACGGAAATAAAACGAACTATGCATTTTCTTGGATTCTATTGTGCAAGACTCTATACAGACCGGTGCGGCATAACTAATCAGACCTGCTGTAGACCTATATGCAAATAAACCATTGCCGTATATGGATCTGTGCCATTTACTTTGAACTGGACTGTGTTTACAGCTGTGGTATGTAATTGTTTTGAGATCAAAGCAAGAACTGCATGTAGCCACGTGTGCACATTTTGTTCATATCCTTTGCTAGTTATTTAGTTATTAGCCCAGTTATAGATCATTTGTAGTCAGCAATAGGGGAGTGATTGCTTCCTATAAGAGCACAAAATGTGTACATTTCTAGACATCTTTGAAAAGCAAGTCAGGTAAAGAGCTTGTTTTTGTCGTAAAGGGGCAGTGTTGTATTATAAGACAATCTTGAATAAGTTAAGTAGCCAATAGGCAGAGCGTAGCATAATTTGTCTGATTCTCTGTAATAATGGTATGGGAATAATAATGCATTTTATATTGTAAAGTGGTTTATTGCATCAAACACAACATTTTCAGTTACCTTCTTGTCTTAAGGACAAGTGGATAAACAGGTTAATGTCAAGCCCTGCATGTTTTTTTAAAAATTCTCATGAAATCTAGGCCTACATTGAACACCACATATTAGCTGCTACTGATGGCTGAGTGATAGAACAGCTATTTCCATGTTAAATGTAATGGGATGCATTTTTTTCCATTGTTTTTGATGGTAGGCCACTCATTGTGATCATTATGATCAAATAGCCACAGTAGCCTACTTGGCCACTGTTAAACTGTAACATAAAGCAGGTACAGCCTCAGTGTTCACAGCAAACGCACGTTGGAAGTTGCACAGAATTTTCACAATGTTCAAGTTTGCACTCAGCAGACCTGAAATTTGCTCATTGCCAGAAAAAAATTGAGGGAACATTGAGTATGACTAACAAATAATGATAAAACATCTAAATGTGTATAAAAATCTTACAGTAGTGCATATATACTAACAGCATATTAACTAGTTAAAAAGTGGCAGAATTGTGATTTAAGAAGCTTAAAACCACTGTAACAGTGGTAAACTTGACTGGTATTGGACGCAAGTGTATGCTGTCCCCATGCACAGTGATTATGATGGTTTGGGTTCAACCAACAAATGTAAATGCCTGGAATTTGCTAAACGGCATTGGGACTTAGATTGGAACCGGTGCTATGGTCAGATGATATGAAAATAGAGCTCTTTGGCCACGCACACCAGCGGTGGGTTTGGCATCGAAAGGAGGATGCATATGCAGAAAATAACCTCATACCTACTGTTAAAACTGGTGGTGGATCTTTGATGTTATAGGGCTATTTTGCTTCCACTGGTCCTGGGGCATTTCTTAAAATCAACGGCATCATGAACTTTATCAACTACCAGGACATTTTAGCCAAAAACCTGGTTGCCTCTGCCAGGAGGCCGAAACTTGGCCACAAGTGGATCTTCCACCAAGATAATAACCCCAAGTACACATGACAATACACAAAGAAATTGTTAATTGACCACAAAATCCACATTTTGCAATGGCCATCTCAGTCTCCTGACTTGAACCCCATGGAAAACCTGTCATTTGAATTGATGAAGGCAGTTCATCAGCGCAGACCAAAGGATATCATGGATCTGCACAGATTCTGTATGGAGGAATGGTCTAAGATCCATCCCAATGTGTTCTCCAATCTCATTAAACATTACATAAAAATACAGTGGCATGCGAAAGTATTCACCCCCTTGGCATTTTTCCTATTTCATTGCCTTACAACCTGGAATTAAAATTGTTTTTTTGGGGGTTTGTATCATTCGATATACACAACATGCCTACCACTTTGAATATTTTTTTTTTATTGTGAAACAAACAAGAAATAAGACAAAAAAACTGAAAACTTGAAACGTGCATAACTATTCACCCCCCCCCAAAGTCAATACTTTGTAGAGCCACCTTTTGCAGAAATTACAGCTGCAAGTCTCTTGGGGTATGTCTCTATAAGCTTGTCACATCTAGCCACTGGGATTTTTGCCCATTGTTCAAGGCAAAACTGCTCCAGCTCCTTCAAGTTGGATGGGTTCTGCTGGTGTACAGCAATCTTTAAGTCATACCACAGATTCTCAATTGGATTGAGGTCTGGGCTTTGACTAGGCCATTCCAAGACATTTAAATGTTTCCCCTTAAACCACTCGAGTGTTGCTTTAGCAGTATGCTTAGGGTCATTGTCCTGCTGGATGGTGAACCTCCATCCCAGTCTCAAATCTCTGGAAGATTGAAATAATTTCCCTGTACATAGCGCCATCTATCATTCCTTCAATTCTGACCAGTTTTCCAGTCACTGCTGATGAAAAACATCCCCACAGCATGATGCTGCCACCACCATGCTTCACTGTGGGGATGGTGTTTTCAGGGTGATGAGAGGTGTTGAGTTTGAGCCAGACATAGAGATTTCCTTGATGGCCAAAAAGCTCAATTGTAGTCTCATCTGACCAGAGTACCTTCTTCCATATGTTTGGGGAGTCTCCTACATGCCTTTTGGCCAACACCAAACATATTTGCTTATTCTTTTCTTTAAGCAATGGCTTTTTTCTGGCCACTCTTCAGTAAAGCCCAGCTCTGTGGAGTGAACTGCTTAAAGTGGTCCTATGGACAGAAACTCCAATCTCTGCTGTGGAACTTTGCAGTTCCTTCAGGGTTATCTTTGGTCTCTTTGTTGTCTTTTTGATTAATGCCCTCCTTGCCTGGTCCGTGAGTGTTGGTGGGCAGCCCTCTCTTGGCAGGTTTGTTGTTGTACCATATTCTTTCAATTTTTTAATAATGGATTTAAATGGTGCTCCGTGGATATTTCTTTATAACCCAACCCTGATCTGTACTTCTACACAGGCACTTTATGCTCAGATAGGCTAAGTTACCTTTTTACAGAATGGCATTTGTCAGGGTTGAGTGTAGAGGGAACGTGGAATCACACGCAGGACACAGAGATTCAAAAAAAAGATGTCTTTAGTGAAGTCCGACAGTACAAGCCAACACGGCAACAGGCGAAACAAGCGTACACTGGACTGTCCAAAGTAAATGTGCACAACGTGCAGGACTCTCTCAAACAATACGAAAATACGGAGAGCACAGAACAGCGGACCAACATCTACACGTGACATCGAACAATTACACACAACACCTGACCAAACATAAGAGAACTAAATAGGGTGCCTAATGAACACTTAACAATGAACAGGTGTAACAAACAGACAAAACCAATCAAACATGAAACATCGAACGGTGGCAGCTAGTACTCCGGAGACGACGACCGCCGAAGCCTGCCCGAACAAGGAGAAGGAGCCGCCTCGGCCGAAACCGTGACAGTACCCCCCCTTTGACGCGCGGCTCCAGCCGTGCGCCGCCCCCGGCCTCGGGGACGACCAGGAGGACGCGGAGCAGGGCGCGTAGGATGACCACGATGGAACTCGGTCAGAAGAGTCGGGTCTAGGATGTCCTCCTCGGCACCCAGCACCGCTCCTCCGGGCCGTACCCCTCCCACTCCACGAGATATTGGAGACCCCCCCATCCGGCGTCTCGAATCTAGGATGGCCCGAACAGTGTACGCCGGAGCCCCCTCGATGTCCAACGGGGGCGGAGGAGTCTCTTCTATCTCAAAGTCCTGGAGTGGACCAGCTACCACCGGCCTGAGGAGAGACACATGGAACGAGGGGTTAATATTCTTGTAATCAATGGGCAGTTGTAACCTGTAACACACCTCGTTCAATCTCCTCAGGACTTTAAAAGGCCCCACAAACCGCCGACCCAGCTTCCGGCAGGGCAGGCGGAGGGGCAGGTTTCTGGTTGAGAGCCAGACTCAATCTCCAGGTGCGTACACTGGCCCCTCACTGCGGTGGAGGTCGGCGCTCGTCTTCTGTCGACGGATGGCTCGCTGCAGATGGACGTGTGCAGCGTTCCACGTCTCCTCCGAGCGCCGCACCCACTCATCCACCGCAGGGGCCTCGATCTGGCTCTCATGCCAAGGTGCCAGAACCGGCTGGTACCCTAACACACACTGGAAAGGGGTTAGTTTAGTGGAGGAGTGGCGGAGAGAGTTCTGTGCCATCTCGGCCCAGGGCACATATCTCGCCCACTCCTCCGGCCGGCCCTGGCAATATGACCTCAGAAACCTACCCACATCCTGGTTGACACGTTCGACCTGCCCATTACTCTCCGGGTGGTAACCCGAGGTAAGGCTCACCGAAACCCCCAACCGTTCCATAAACGCTCTCCAGACTCTGGAGGTAAACTGGGGGCCTCGATCAGACACTATATCCTCGGGTACCCCGTAATGCTGGAAGACGTGAGTAAATAGAGCCTCAGCGGTCTGTAGGGCAGTAGGAAGACCCGGCATGGGAAGGAGACGACAGGCCTTCGAGAACCGATCCACAACGACCAGGATGGTGGTATTCCCCTGTGAGGAGGGAAGGTCGGTAACAAAATCCACCGAGAGGTGAGACCAGGGTCGTTGTGGAACGGGCAGGGGTTGTAACTTACCCCTGGGCAAGTGTCTGGGCGCCTTACACTGGGCACACACTGAGCAGGAGGAGACATAAATCCTCACATCCCTGGCTAACGTTGGCCACCAGTACTTTGTACTAAGGCAGTGCACCGTCCGGCCAATACCTGGATGCCCAGAGGAGGGTGACGTGTGAGCCCAATAAATAAGCCGATCCCGGACCTCGAGCGGGACGTACGTCCGACCCACCGGACACTGTGGAGGGCTAGGGTCGGTGCGTAATGCCCGCTCGATCTCCGCATCGACCTCCCATACCACCGGTGCAACCAGACAAGACTTAGGTAGTATGGGAGTGGGCTCCACGCACCTCTCCTCCATGTCATACCGCCGAGACAGGGCATCTGCCTTCCCGTTCTGGGACCCAGGGATGTAAGTGATCTTAAACACGAACCGGGCTAGAAACATAGTCCACCAAGCCTGGCGAGGATTCAGTCTCCTAGCTGCCCGAATGTATTCCAGGTTACGGTGGTCAGTCAGAATGAGAAAAGGGTGTTGAGCCCCCTCAAGCCAATGCCTCCACACCTTTAGGGCCTGTACCACGGCTAACAGCTCCCTGTCCCCTACGTCATAATTACGCTCCGCCGGACTGAGCTTTTTCGAATAAAAAGCACAGGGGCGGAGTTTAGGTGGTGTGCCGGACCGTTGTGAGAGAACAGCCCCGATACCGGCTTCAGACGCGTCCACCTCCACTTGGAATGGTAAAGTGGGATCCGGGTGCGCCAGCAAAGGAGCCGAGGTAAACAGGTCCTTCAGTCTCCCAAAAGCCCTGTCCGCCTCAGCTGACCACCGCAAGCGCACTTGTCCAAAACCCCGGATAAACCTCCGGTAGTAATTCGCAAAACCCAAGAACTGCTGCACCTCTTTAACCGTGCCACCTGTCCAAAACCAGTCAAACATGAAACATCGAACGGTGGCAGCTAGTACTCCGGAGACGACGACCGCCGAAGCCTGCCCGAACAAGGAGAAGGAGCCGCCTCAGCCGAAACCGTGACAGCATTACAGAATTTACAATTTCATATGTGGAAATATTGCTACTGCAACATGTTAACACCACATTTTCACATGTGAGGAGAGTAACACTGTTTCACCACCACATGTGAACTTGCAATTATATATGTGAAAGTGAGATTTTCACACAAGGAGTTTTCTTACATGTGAAACTGCAAATTAGATTGTCACATGAGCTTGCAATTCCACATGTGAAAGTGAGATGTGAAACTGCAAACATTTCACATTCACATGTGGAATTGCAAGCTCATGTGAAAATATAATTTGCAGTTTCACATGTAAGAACACTCCACATGTGAAAATCTCACTTTCACATATAGAATTGCAAATGAAAATATGTTTTTCTTCTCAAATGTGACCGAACGGCTCGATTCTGTCTGATGTAGCAAAATTTGAAATTGTGTTCCTGACCTGTTTGGAGAGCTCCTTGGTCTTCATGGTGCCACTGGCTTGGTGGTGCCCCTTGTTTAGTGGTGTTGCAGACTCTGGGGCCTTTCAGAACAGGTGTATATATACTGAGATCATGAGACAGATCATGTGACACTTAGATTGCACACAGGTGGACTTTATTTAACTAATTATGTGACTTATGAAGGCAATTGGTTGCACCAGATCTTGTTTAGGGGCTTCATAGCAAAGGGGGTGAATACAAATGCACGCACCACTTTTCCGTTATTTATTTTTTTGATTTTTTTGAAACAAGTAATTTTTTTCATTTCACTTCACCATTTTGGACTATTTTGTGTATGTCCATTACATGAAATCCAAATAAAAATCAATTTAAATGACAAGTTGTAATGCAACAAAATATGAAAAATGCCAAGGGGGATGAATACTTTTGCAAGGCACTGTACCCAGTGCTGTAAACCCTTGGGAAGGGGAGGGTGCCGGAGTATTGAAAACAGGGGTCCCAATATTTTGTTCACCCATCTTTTGTAAATAACAAATATTATAAAATCATAAATTTCCTTTTTTTTGCATACAATATAGCTCAGTATTTGTGTTATTTATATTAGACAGTATTTTTGCTCATCTTTATCAAGGGTGCCAATCATTTTCGAGGTGACTATGTCTGTTTGTATAGACGTGTGTGTGTGTGTGTGTGTGTGTGTGTGTGTGCGTGCTCAACCTACAGTTGCACGCACACAGCTACAGAAGCTACTGAAGCCTTGACTAATTAAGCTTTAATCTGCACCCATTTACACACTGCATTTAGAGCTAGGCCTCCACAAGGGAATCCAGTTTTTTTTTTTCTCAAACTTTGCTCCTATCCTGCTCACTTATTACAAGAGTAAGTCTTCAGAGAGCTACTGAATTCTTCTTAATTTCCATTTAAATGCTGTTATTATTAGTTTTGTCATTGAGATGTTTCTACAACTTGATTGGAGTCCACCTGTGGTAAATTCTAATGATTAGACATGATTTGGAAAGGCACACACCTGTCTATATAAGGTCCCACAGTTGACAGTGCATGTCAGAGCAAAAACCAAGCCATGAGATCAAAGGAATTGTCCGTAGAGCTACGAGACAGCATTGTGTCAATTCAATTGATTGGACAAGAACACAGTGGCCTCCATCATTCTTAAATGGGAGAAGTTTGGAATTACCAAGACTCTCCTAAAGCTGGCCGCCCGGCCAAACTGAGTAATCGGGGGAGAAGGGCCTTGGTCAGGGAGGTGACCAAGAACCCGATGGGCACTCTGACACAAATCTAGAGTTCCTCTATGGAGATGGGAGAACCTTCCAGAAGGACAACCATCTCTGCAGCACTACACCAATTAGGCCTTTATGGTAGAGTGGCCAGACGGAAGCCACTCCTCAGTAAAAAGTCTGATGAAACCAAGGTTGAACCCTTTGGCCTGAATGCCACGTGTCACGTCTGGAGGAAACCAGACACCTCTCATGTCCTGGCTAATACCATACCTACGGTGATGCATGGTGGTGGCAGCATCATGCTGTGGGGATTTTTTTCAGCGGCACGGACTGGGAGACTAGTCAAGATCGAGGGAAAGATGAACGGAGCAAAATACAGAGAGATCCTTGATGAAAACCTGCTCCAGAGCGCTCAGGACCTCAGACTGGGGCGAAGGTTCACCTTCCAACAGGACAACGACTCTAAGCACACAGCCAAGACAATGCAGGAGTGGCTTCAGGACAAGTCTCTGAATGTCATTGAGTGGCCCAGCTAGAGCCCGGACTTGAACCCGATCTAACATCTCTGGAGAGACCTGAAAATAGCTCTGCAGTGACGCTCCCCATCCAACGTGACAGAGCTTGAGAGGATCTGCAGAGAAAAATGGGAGAAACTCCCCAAATACAGGTGTGCCAAGCTTGTAGCGTCATACCCAAGAAGACACGAGGCTGTAATCGCTGCCAAAGGTGCTTCAACAAAGTACTGAGTAAACGGTCTGAATACTTATGTAAATGTGATATTTCCATTTTTTATGTGTGTAGAATTTTAGAACAAGGTTTCAACGTAACAAATGTAGAAAAATGCACTGTATATTATTAATCATTATGCCTAATTGAATGTAAGAAATATGTATTTTTCTGAATCGGTTATCTAAGCATTCCTCTTTACCTGTTCAATTGTCATTTTAATGAATTATGCAGATTGATTCATTAAGAACTTTAATAATTTAGGAGTTAAGTACAACTGCAGTATTATAATATATATTATGTATGCATAACACAATATTATGTATCATAACCCAAGAATTAAAGCAATTGTATTATTTTCTAAAGTCTAGTAATCTTACCAGCAGGCATGTCAGCTAAGATAGCTAGACAAGCTACTCTAACCCGATAGATAGCCAGAAATGGCTTCGTAGCAACTTATGAGGTTGGGAGATTGGGAACGTCTGGGGCTAGCTAAAGCAAACTTAATAAAATTGCTAGGTGGCTAGAATTACAGAGAAACAAAAAAAACATTTTAGATGTATTTATTCATCAAGAAGGAATCAATAGGGTACATAGATTGATCAATTTAATTTACAAACATAGTCCTGCCCATCACCAGCAGCTAAAATCAATTAAAAAGCTGTTTATTTTTTATAATTATTGATGTTAAACCATGCTGTTACGAACCCCGTGGCTTTAAACGTCTAGGGTGATGGACATGAGACCCGTAACATAATTCATGCAAATTATAAGTGTGACATGGAACAGTGAGAACGAAAAACTACACGACAACCATAAACTACCGTCAAACATAAAAGGTTTATTGCAGAACACACAGTAAAGGTTTGGGGAAAAAGGGCTGAGCAGGACCCAAGAAATGAAACAATAGTGTAAAACACCCCTAAACTGATCTTGCCTGCCTCAAGAACCGCTAAGCTACTGCTAGTCATACAAAAGTACAGTGGGTGGTCCGCTCAGGTCTAACTAGTGTTTTTAGACAGATTTCTTCCTACGGGTAATGTACGCCCAAGGGCAACTTGCTTAAACTCCCCTTTTCCCAGAAACACACAAAGTTACCAAACAGAGTAATCAGCAAATTAGTGAGTACACAATACACAGGATACCACAGTATCCATACTCACATACGGAAATAGTCTCTAACAAAATTACCAAACAGAGTAACCAAACTTAGTGAGTACACAATACACAGGATACCACAGTATCCATACTCACATACGGAAACAGTCTTTTTTCTACAAACACAACGGACTGGTTTTTATACAAAGGGATGTGTGATTGAAAAACCAGCAACAGGTGGTGCCATGCCGAGGAAT
Source organism: Coregonus lavaretus (assembly GCF_964263955.1). NCBI lineage: Eukaryota > Metazoa > Chordata > Actinopteri > Salmoniformes > Salmonidae > Coregonus > Coregonus lavaretus. The sequence goes on along the minus strand of NC_139998.1, from coordinate 23,212,395 downwards.
GTTCACTGATTGGTCCACCTTAGCAATCAGCAGACATCTCAACGACCACCAATCAGGAACATACAGGACACCTGTGATTAGGGCAGAAGGAGAGGAAAAACACAGGACACAGGATACCTGTATCCGTAACACATGTGCTTGAAAATGAGGTTTAGTAATTAATTTAACCTCTGAAACATTAATAAAAATAAATACAAAACATTTGGTTTAAAATTATATTTTAAAACATCTGAGGGAGCAAGTGGCTGTCACGCCCTGACTCTGGGGACTGATATTTGTTGAGTCAGGGTGTGTATTTTCTGTGTGGTTATGTTCGATGTTGTATTTTCTAGGTTTAGATCTAGATCGTCTATATCTATGTTGGCCGGTTTGGTTCCCAATCAGAGGCAGCTGTCGCTCGTTGTCTCTGATTGGGGACCATACTTAGGTAGCCTATTGGCACTAGGGGGTTGTGGGATCTTGTTCCGTGTGAGGTATGTTGTTTGTCTACCTTGGACTTCACGTTTCATTTGTTGTTTTTTCGTGATGTTTATTCAGTATAAATAAACATGTATGCATATCACGCTGCGCCTTGGTCCGTCCCGTCTGTAAACGATCGTGACAGTGGCCTTGTGCCTCAGCCTCCAACCCTGGGAAAATCTACTCAACCTTCTCCTCTCTCCTTACTCCTCCACCCCCTCCCTACTCCCTCTCTGCGAACAACTTTGTCAACCACTTTGAAAAAAAGGTTGACGACCTACGCTCCTCATTCACTGAGTCCACTGGTCCCACTCACACAGAACTACTCTACGCCTTGACCTCTTTCTCCCCTCTCTCTCTCCAGATGAAATCCTGCGACTAGTGATGTCCGGCCACCCGACAACCTGCCCACTTGACCCCATCTCCTCCTCCCTTCTCCAGACAATATCTGGACACCATCTCCCATTCCTCACTTCGCTCATCAACTCATCCCTGACCACTGGATGTGTCCCCTCAGATGGCCAGTTGCTCCCCTCCTCAAGAAACCAACGCTCAACCCCTCTGACGTCAAAAACTACAGACCAGTATCCCTTCTTTATTTTCTTTCCAAAACACTTGAGCGTGCATTCAATGGCCAAATCTCTCGTTATCTCTCTCAGAATTATCTTCTTGACCTTAACCAGTCAGGCTTCAAGGCGGTTCACTCAACTGAGACAACTCTCCTCTGTGTCAGGGAGGCTCTCCGCTCTGTCAAAGATTACTCTTTTTCATCTGTTCTCATCCTCATAGATCTATCCGCTGCCTTCAACACCATGAACCGTCAGATCGTCCTCTCCATTATCTCAGGGCTGGGCATCTCAGGCTCTGCACACTCCTGGATTGCATTCTACCTGGCAGGTCGCTCCAACCGGAGGATCTTTGTCTGCACCACGTGCTCTCACTACTGGTGTCCCTCAGGGCTCACTACTGGTGTCCCTCAGGGCTCGGTTCTAGGCCCTTTTCTCTTTACACCAAGTCACTTGGCTCTGTCATATCGAGAGCTTAGGACTGTAAGGTTCTATAGGCATTTTTGTCTAAATTTTGTTATTGACATAGCCTTGTTCGGTTCAATGTCCTCTACCTATATAGTACTCTAAATACCCTAATTAATGTTTTTAAGTTCAAAAGAATAAAATATAGAAATTGCTGACACCATTCAAACCAATGACGGTTCGGAACATTAAAGCCAATTTTCTCAGAATCATCTTTTTGCAGATAGAACCTTATAATCCCATGCTCTTGATATCCTCACATGGTTTCCTATCATTGCTACAGTGGTTCCTCATTTAAAAGTTGCATCATACTGCAGCACAGCTTGCTACAGTGCATGACGTCATAGTATTTTACTGTCAGCCATTGTTGCCGTTAATGCCTGTTGAAACCACCAGAGAGCATCTTTGAGGACGTCTTTATGAAGCTTGCTTACTTTGTGAAGCTTGCTTACTCTCCCAAATAATCCTACAGAGGTCCATGCAGGCCAGAAGTTGTGGTTGCTATACCCTATCTGAAAGAGGATAACAAGTTAATTAATTGTGTTGACATGAAGCAACTATAGCCTCAGCTACTATGGCACAGAGAAATACATCTTAAAACATGCTATTCTGTTCTTTTGAAATCAATTGTCTTAGTAAAATGTTTTTTTTATGAAATTCCTAAACAAAATATTAATGGATTTCTTTGTGATTGTGTATAGTAATTTGATTTACTAGACTGGCGGCTATTGAGTCCCGGCTATTCTACTGTTAACATGCATACCGTGCAGCAGACATTCATGTAGCTTTGAGTATAAAATGTTCAGTAGGTTTTTGTCTTTTATCAAATGTATCTTAATGTAGGCCTACTGCTAGAGTGTAAACACACATATTTCGGTAAATTCAGGGACATGTGGGTGCACGGTTTTTATTGAAATGACATAGAGCTGTAGGACTAAGAGTCCTGTTTACTGTAGCTATCTTAACATAACTTACATATTGGCCTACTTATAAAGGCCTACTTCAATATATATATACAGTTGAAGCCAGAAGTTTACGTACACTTAGGCTGGAGTCATTAAAACTCGTTTTTCAACCACTCCACAAATTTCTTGTTAACAAACTATAGTTTTGGTTCATCCTTGGGAGCAATTTCCAAACGCCTGAAGGTACCACGTTCATCTGTACAAACAATAGTACGCAAGTATAAACACCATGGGACCACGCAGCCGTCATACCGCTCAGGAAGGAGACGCGTTCTGTCTCCTAGAGATGAAAGTACTTTGGTGCGAAAAGTGCAAATCAATCCCAGAACAACAGCAAAGGACCTTGTGAAGATGCTGGAGGAAACAGGTACAAAAGTATCTATATCCACAGTAAAACGAGTCCTATATCGACATAACCTGAAAGGCCACTCAGCAAGGAAGAAGCCACTGCTCCAAAACTGCCATAAAAAAGCCAGACTACGGTTTGCAACTGCACATGGGGACAAAGATCGTACTTTTTGGAGAAATGTCCTCTGGTCTGATGAAACAAAAATAGAACTGTTTGGCCATAATGACCATTGTTATGTTTGGAGGAAAAAGAGTGTTCCTTGCAAACCAAAGAACACCATCCCAACCATGAAGCATGGGGGTGGCAGCATCATGCTGTGGGGATCCTTTGCTGCAGGAGGGACTGGTGCACTTCACAAAGTAGATGGCATCATGAGGAAGGAAAATTAGGAAGTTAATGCTTGGTCGCAAATGGGTCTTCCAAATGGACAATGACCCCAAGCATACTTCCAAAGTTGTGGCAAAATGACCCAAGTTAAACAATTTAAAGGCTATGCTACCAAATACTAATTGAGTGTATGTAAACTTCTGACTTCTGAAATAAAAGCTGAAATAAATCATTCTCTCTACTGTTATTCTGACATTTCACATTATTAAAATAGAGTGGTGATCCTAGCTGACCTAAGACAGGAAATGTTTACTAGGATTAAATATCAGGAATTGTGGAAAACTGAGTCTAAATGTATTTGGCTAAGGTGTATGTAAACTTCCGACTTCAACTGTAAATCAATCATTCATGCATTTGTGCATGTCATCACACATACATCTCGCCGACATCTGCCCGATGTATACATGATACATCGGGCCGATGTAATACGGAGAGCGTTTGCACATTGGCAAGAGGTCGCTGAGACATCGGCATTAGATCGCATTTGCACTTCAGCTGCTGTTTGGATGATGCATGTCAAAGCTGCTAAATTATACTGTCAATAATAAAGTGATTTACATTTTTGTCCCAACTTACACGTAAGTGCATTCTTTTTCATAGTTGTCCCATGTGGGAATCAAACCCACAACCCTGGAGTTGCAAGCTCCATGCTCTACCAACTGAGCCACATGGGACTATAGTCAACTATCAGTGATTTTGTTTGTGGGTAAAAATGAAGAGAGAAGATGCAAGTTAATGTCAAGTTTATTAGGCTATTGCTAAACCATCAAGTTCTTAAAAGAAATCCAGCACAGCAAACATGGTCCTCTGTAGCTCAGCTGGTAGAGCACGGCGCTTGTAACGCCGAAGGTAGTGGGTTCGATCACCGGGACCCCCCATACACAAAAAAAATTATGCACGCATGACTGTAAGTCGCTTTGGATAAAAACGTCTGCTAAATGGCATATTATTATAGAAGAGAAAGGAGCCTTGAATAATTAAATAATAAATAAACCAAAACATGTCAGCTAAAGCAATGGAATTCAGGAATTAATTCAACTGTTTTTAATCTTGGCTGTACTTAAGACTTTAAAACCTTTTTTGTTAGAACAGACTATATGTGATTGATTATAATTTGTTTGTAAATTCTTATTGTATTTGTTGTGTTTACACTGTTCTAAACGGTCAGAAAAAATATGAATCACACATTCTGTAATAAGCAGGCAGAGCTTGCTTCTCCTACCCTCCTTGAGCTCCTTCTTCATGTCATTATCATTAGTATGCAAATATCCATTAAACAACCATTAATACATTTCAATTCCCTAAAAATATTAATCAATTTGGCAAGAGTCTATTGTCCTGCTAATAGCCCATCATGGGTGGATGGCTTCTTTTGTATTCCATGTATTGAATGAATGTATTAATAACAGTCATTTACCATTCTCATTCAATGTATCAGCTGTCTCCCGTATCTCTACCCTCCGAGAATGTTTCTCTTTCTGCTGGTCTGCCTTCAATGACTGTCGGTCTTCAAAGTTTGAATCTGATCCATGTGCACCTTCATCAGATGAGCAGAATTGTACCGCCCTGAGCCCCCATCGATTACAGTAGCCTATGATAGAAACAGTAGATACATTATGAATAACAAGTGACTCCTACACACAAATGCTGCGTACAGAAACACATTTTAAGAATCTAGCCAAAAAACGTTATTGGTAATCATGTGTTTTTTCAGCGCGGCCCGTTGTCCAGCACTTCGTCCACTGATCTCCAGGGATGGTTGTCGGCATGGTTGTATGCTCTGCAAACACACATTCACGTTTTTAGTACACAATTATCGATTTTATTACACACAGTATGCCTTCACATTGATAGGCTATGTATTATTATTTTTTAGAACATGCAATGAAACCAAAATACCTTTAGTTTTGGTGATCCTCTCCGCTCCGGCTCATTTACAAGTCCTCTGGTGGTTACAGTCCTAACCCTGGAACAGGTAGCACCATAGAAAGAAGCTGGTTTGCTGAAAACTATGTCCATTCCGTCTGTTCACTTTGGTCGCAATTAAAACATTCTGAGATAAACAGATCATTTTTGAATGGTAACTGTGTTAAGGGCAGAGTATAGGGTGGGGTGAGGAGTACTGGAAAGGTGTGACTCCAGGTTACAATAGGCAATAAATATACAGCAGACCTCCCACTGTCCTCACTTTGATTATGCTGTTGCACATACTGTAGCACCATGACCAGGATCTCTATTCAGTTAAGTGAGCAGATTAGGGCATTCAGGAGGAACGGAAAATCTACTGGAGACATTAAAAAAATACTGTTAGACTTGGGGAATACAGTCACGGACAGGGCTATTCGCAAACACTATCGTCAGATGCCTGTGTTCCGCCGAACGCGAAAGCCCAGGAAAATGAACAGGTACAGTAGGCTACAGTACTGTACAGTAGGGCTAATAATGCTAAAAATATTGCTTAAATAAATCTACTGCTGGTCTTTACTGTCTGCTGCACATTTTTACATTGCACTCCATTTCCAGCGAGATTATTCAAGCATCGACTCACTGATGGATGAAGATGAGGAACGATCGGCAAAGGCCACCTGGAATCTGCTGGCATCACGGCACAACATCAACATCGCTCTAATCACAGTCAGAAGACAGTTGAAGAAACTTGAGTGGAGTTATGGAAAGGCTCGGTAAGATTTTTGTTTTGTTTGTTAAGGCTTTTTACGCTAATATTGTAATAGGCCACCTATTATATGTATTGTTTTTTTTACAGAACATGAACCATGTGTGTTCTCTTGTTTTGTACTGTTCTGTAGTTTCGACCCAAAGATTTGTCTGACAAACAAAGAACTTCACCTGCTGCAGGCAGGATCGAAGCTGGCTAGACATTCAATGACGTCATCTTCACAGACGAATCAATCGTGGCCCTTGACAAATTTGCTCAAAATTGCTACAGAAAAAAAGGAAGAAGATCAAGCAAGCCGAGTCCCAAGCATCCCCTCAAACTCTCACCAGGGACCAGGCCCATATTTGATTTTTGATGGTAAATTTAGCCATTTACAAAGCGAAAGGTTACATAAAATATTGTAGCCTACACCTTACAGACTGCAATGTGTTCCACAATAATTCACTGTTGCCTCCTTATTCAGGTATCATGGCTAGAGAGTTCTTTGAGGAAGAAATCATCAAGAGATGTGCTGGACCCTATGTCAGAGAGGTGTTTCTGGCACCACATAATTTCTTTCAAGGTAGGATTATAGCAATATGTTGTTATGTTTAGGCCTATTTACATGTATATTTCTATTATTTTACCTAATGTTGGCTAATGTCATTTTTTTTCTTCAAATGCAGACAATGACCCAAAACACACTGTTGCCCTAGTTTGCATTGCAAATAAGGGCATAAACTGGGTCAAGACGCCAGCAGAGTAAGTAGACCTACAACACTTTTTCACAGCACATTACTCAACACTTGTGAGACGCACCTCGCCTACGGTAGGCCAACAGTATATCAAAAATATTTTTTATCTCTACATGTAGGTCTCCTGATTTAAACCTGATCGAACTTGTTTGGCATCAACTGAAAACATTAATCTGTAACTCTGCCAAGCCTACAAGCAAAGATGAACTGGTGAAGACCATCAAGACGTTTTGGCTTGAGAAACTGAAGATACAACAATGCAACAAATACACTGATAATCTCAGCAAGGTTTTACCCATGGTCGTGGAGCTGGGGGGAAGTGCAACTAAAATGTAGCTGAGATGCAGTTGAAATAAACATCTGCATTTTGAAAGAGTCTTTTTGATCATTATTTTATTAACGGAAACATGAAGATGTTGATGAATAAATACTATATATGCTTCTTTCTTTTGGAAATATATAATAATAATAATAATAATATGCCATTTAGCAGACGCTTTTATCCAAAGCGACTTACAGTCGTGCGTGCATACATTTTTATGTGTATGGATGGTCCCGGGGATCGAACCCACTACCTTGGCGTTACAAGCGCCGTGCTCTACCAGCTGAGCTACAGAGGACCACCCATATAATATATATATATAAATCATTACCTATTATAAGGTTGATTTGATTATTATGTGGATTATAATAAATTGACATATTTGTAGGGGGTTGATGCATTTTTCGTTAGGGCAAATCGGGTCTGTGATATTGATACATTTCTAACTTTAGTCTTGTATCAGGTGAACTGTTGTGTCTTCACATTTGTTCTGATAATTTCCCCATAATCCCAAAAGTATTCTTTTTTTTTTTTTCAATTGCTACTTCAATATACTGTAGATCAATCATTCATTCGTTCAAGCATTTTATTGAGAAAACAAAATAAAAAGGGAGCCTTGAATAATTAAACAATAAATGTACCGCAACATGTTAGTCTCGTGTTCATACTGTATTTCACAACCTCAGCGGGCGTTTGGAGTTGCCTATACTGTATGCGATTGAGCAAAATAATAGGCTTACTCCTTCTTTATTTAGGCTACATTATTGCATGCTAAATGTTTCTGAGACGAGCAAATTAATATATTTGCTATACCACCTCCACCTATTTGCCCAGCCAGATAACAAACCAAATACAGTGGCTTGCGAAAATATTCACCCCCCTTGGCATTTTTCCTATTTTGTTGCCTTACAACCTGGAATTAAAAATGGATTTTTTTGGGGTTTGTATCATTTGATTTACACAACATGCCTACCACTTTAAAGATGCAAAATATATTTTATTGTGAAACAAACAAGAAATAAGACAAAAAATAAACAGAAAACTTGAGTGTGCATAACAATTCACCCCCACAAAGTCAATACTTACAGCTGCAGTTGCAAGTCTTTTGGGGTATGTCTCTATACGCTTGGCACATCTAGCCACTGGGATTTTTTCCCATTTTCCAAGGCAAAACTGCTCCAGCTCCTTCAAGTTGGATAGGTTCCGCTGGTGAACAGCAATCTTTAATGTGGTCCTCTGTAGCTCAGCTGGTAGAGCACGGCGCTTGTAACGCCAAGGTAGTGGGTTCGATCCCCGGGACCACCCATACACAAAAATGTATGCACGCATGACTGTAAGTCGCTTTGGATAAAAGCGTCTGCTAAATGGCATATTATTATTTAAGTCATACCACAGATTTTCAATTGGATGGAGGTCTGGGCTTAGACTAGGCCATTCCAAGACATTTAAATGTTTCCTCTTGAACCACTTGAGTGTTGTTTTAGCAGTATGCTTAGGGTCATGTTCCTGCTGGAAGGTGAACCTACGTCCCAGTCTCAAATCTCTGGAAGACTGAAACAGGTTTCCCTCTATAATTTCCCTGTATTTAGCGCCATCCACCATTCCTTCAATTCTGACCAGTTTCCCAGTCCCTGCCAATGAAAAACATCCCCGTGGTGTTCTCGGGGTGATGAGAGGTGTTGGGTTTGCGCCAGACATAGCATTTTCCTTGATGGCCAAAAAGCTCAATTTCTTCCATATGTTTGGGGAGTCTCCCACATGGCTTTTGGCGAACACCAAACGTGTTTGCTTATTCTTTTCTTTAAGCAATGGCTTTTTTCTGGCCACTCTTCCGCAAAGCCCAGCTCTGTGCAGTGTACTGCTTAAAGTGGTCCTATGGACAGATACTCCAATCTCCGCTGTGGAGCTTTACAGCTCCTTCAGGGTTAACTTTGGTCTCTTTGTTGCCTCTTTGATTAATGCCCTCCTTGCCTGGTCCGTGAGTTTTGGTGGGCGGCCCTCTCTTGGCATGTTTGTTGTGGTGCCATATTCATTCAATTTTTTTAATAATGGACTTACTGGTGCTCCGTGGGATGTTCAAAGTTTCTGATATTTTTTTATAACCCAACCCTGATCTGTACTCCTCCAGAACGTTGTCCCTGACCTGTTAGGAGAGTTCCTTGGTCTGCATGGTGCCGCTTGCTTGGTGGTGCCCATTGCTTAGTGTCTAGCAGACTCTGGGGCCTTTCAGAACAGGTGTTTATATACTGAGATCATGTGACAGATCATGTGACATTTAGATTGCACACAGGTGGACTTTATTTAACTAATTATGTGACTTCTGAAGGTAATTGGTTGCACCAGATCGTATTTAGGGGCTTCATATCAAATGGGGTGAATTCATATGCATGCACCACTTTTCCGTTATTTATTTTTTAGAATTTTTGGAAACAAGTAATTTTTTTCATTTCACTTCACCAATTTGGTCTATTTTGTGTATGTCCAAAACATGAAATCCAAATAAAAATCAATTTAAATGGTTGTAATGCAACAAAATAGGAAAAACGGAAAGGGAGATGAATACTTTTGCAAGGCACTGTATACAGATGGAGATTCAGTGAAACAAAATCACATTCATTGATTAAGATAAGTCACAGGCATTTGGTCAGGAGTAGTCCTAGGCTACTAAGTGACTGCGAGTGAAGAGTAAAATAATTGTAACATTTACACTACCAGTCAAAAGTTTGGACACACCTACTCATTCCAGGGTTTTTCTTTATTTTTACTATTTTTACATTGTAGAATAATAGCAAAGACATCAAAACGATGAAATAACACATATGGAATCATAAAGTAACCATTATTTTTAAGAAATCAAAATATATTTTACATTTGAGATTCTTCAAATAGCCACCCTTTGCCTTGATGACAGCTTTGCAGTCTCTTGTAGTTTTAATGGCGCCGAAGGAGATGGCTGCCGTTTTACGGCCCGCTAACTAATAGTTTTTTCACATTATTTGAAATGTATTCAGGACATAATGTTTCTGCCACCGTCTCTTATGACCAAAAAGTATTTAAAATAATAATAATAATAATATGCCATTTAGCAGACGCTTTTATCCAAAGCGACTTACAGTTTCATATTTCTGGATATCAGGACAGCAATTACTCAACCGTATTGGACTAAGATATTTTCTTCAACGAGTCGGATGCGAAGGATATTCTACAGACATCCGACAAGGCCCAAATCCCTGTCATTCACATGAGAAACAGACAGAGATATCGTGGACGTAGGTCAGGGTGCCTTGTAAGGATCCGACGGCAACTGAGTAATCTGCCTCTTCCATCAGTCCTATTAGCCAATGTACAATCATTGGAAAACAAAATGTACGACCTACGATCACGGGTATCCTACCAACGGGACATTAAAAACGGTAATATCTTATGTTTCACCGAGTCGTGGCTGAACGGCGACATGGATAACATACAGCTGGCGGGATACACGCCACATCGGCAGGATAGAATGGCTGACTCCGGTAAGACAAGGGGTAGAGGTCTGTGTATATTTGTAAACAACAGCTGGTGCACAAAATCTAATATTAAGGAAGTCTCTAGGTTTTCCTCGCCTGAGGTAGAGTATCTAATGATAAGCTGTAGACCACACTATTTACCAAGAGAGTTTTCATCTATATTTTTTGTAGCTGTCTATTTACCACCCCAAACCGATGCTAGCACTAAGACTGCACTCAATGAGCTGTATAAGGCCATAAGCAAACAGGAAAACTCTCATCCAGAGGCAGGGCTCCTAGTGGCCGGGGACTTTAATGCAGGGAAACTTAAATCCGTTCTACCTCATTTCTACCAGCATGTTAAATGTGCAACCAGATGGAAAAAACCTCTAGACCACTTTTACTCCACACACAGAGACGCGTACAAAGCTCTCCCTTGCCCTCCATTTGGCAAATCTGACCATAATTCTATCCTCCTGATTCCTGCTTATAAGCAAAAACTAAAGCAGGAAGCACCAGTGACTCGGTTAATAAGGAAGTGGTCAGATGACGTAGCTGCTAAGCAACAGGACTGTTTTGCTAGCAAAGACTGGTATATGTTCCGGGATTCTTCAGATGGCATTGAGGAGTACACCACATCAGTCACTGGCTTCATCAATAAGTGCATTGATGACGTCGTCCCCAGAGTGACCGTACGTACAGTGGGGAAAAAAAGTATTTAGTCAGCCACCAATTGTGCAAGTTCTCCCACTTAAAAAGATGAGAGAGGCCTGTAATTTTAATCATAGGTACACGTCAACTATGACAGACAAAATGAGAAAAGAAATCCAGAAAATCACATTGTAGGATTTTTAATGAATTTATTTGCAAAATATGGTGGAAAATAAGTATTTGGTCAATAACAAAAGTTTCTCAATACTTTGTTATATACCCTTTGTTGGCAATGACACAGGTCAAACGTTTTCTGTATGTCTTCACAAGTTTTTCACACACTGTTGCTGGTATTTTGGCCCATTCCTCCATGCAGATCTCCTCTAGAGCAGTGATGTTTTGGGGCTGTCGCTGGGCAACACAGACCTTCAACTCCCTCCAAAGATTGTCTATGGGGTTGAGATCTGGAGACTGGCTAGGCCACTCCAGGACCTTGAAATGCTTCTTACGAAGCCACTCCTTCATTGCCCGGGCGGTGTGTTTGGGATCATTGTCATACTGAAAGTCCCAGCCACGTTTCATCTTCAATGCCCTTGCTGATGGAAGGAGGATTTCACTCAAAATCTCACGATATATGGCCCCATTCATTCTTTCCTTTACACGGATCAGTCGTCCTGGTCCCTTCGCAGAAAAACAGCCCCAAAGCATGATGTTTCCACCCCCATGCTTCACAGTAGGTATGGTGTTCTTTGGATGCAACTCAGTTTTCTTTGTCCTCCAAACAAGACGAGTTGAGTTTTTACCAAAAAGTTATATTTTGGTTTCATCTGACCATATGACATTCTCCCAATCCTCTTCTGGATCATCCAAATGCACTCTAGCAAACTTCAGACGGGCTTGGACATGTACTGGCTTAAGCAGGGGGACACGTCTGCCACTGCAGATTTTGAGTCCCTGGCGGCGTAGTGTGTTACTGATGGTAACCTTTGTTACTTTGGTCCCAGCTCTCTGCAGGTCATTCACTAGGTCCCCCTGTGTGGTTCTGGGATTTTTGCTCACCGTTCTTGTGATCATTTTGACATTTACATTTACGTCATTTAGCAGACGCTCTTATCCAGAGCGACTTACAGGTAGTGAATACATATTTTATTTTTATTTTATTTTTTTATACTTGCCCCCCGTGGGAATCGAACCCAAAACCCTGGCGTTGCAAACGCCATGCTCTATCAACTGAGCTACATCCCTGCCGGCCATTCCCTCCCCTACCCTGGACGACGCTGGGCCAATTGTGCGCCGCCCATGAGTCTCCTGGTCGCGGCCGGCTGCGACAGAGCCTGGAGTCGAACCAGGATCTCTAGTGGCACAGTTAGCACTGCGATGCAGTGCCTTAGACCACTGCGCCACTCAGGAGATACCCCACGGGGTAAGATCTTGCGTGGAGCCCCAGATCGAGGGAGATTATCAGTGGTCTTGTATGTCTTCCATTTCCTAATAATTGCTCCCACAGTTGATTTCTTCAAACCAAGCTGCTTACCTATTGCAGATTCAGTCTTCCCAGCCTGGTGCAGGTCTACAATTTTGTTTCTGGTGTCCTTTGACAGCTCTTTGGTCTTGGCCATAGTGGAGTTTGGAGTGTGACTGTTTGAGGTTGTGGACAGGTGTCTTTTATACTGATAACAAGTTCAAACCGGTGCCATTAATACAGGTAACGAGTGGAGGACAGAGGAGCCTCTTAAAGAAGAAGTTACAGGTCTATGAGAGCCAGAATTATTGCTTGTTTGTAGGTGACCAAATACTTATTTTCCACCATAATTTGCAAATAAATTCATAAAAAAACCTACAATTTGATTTTCTGGATTTCTTTTCTCAATTTGTATGTCATAGTTGACGTGTACCTATGATGAAAATGACAGGCCTCTCTCATCTTTTTAAGTGGGAGAACTTGCACAATTGGTGGCTGACTAAATACTTTTTTCCCCCACTGTACAGTACATATTACCTCAATTACCTCGACTAACCTGTGCCCCCGCATATTTGACTCTGTACCGGTACCCCCTGTATATAGCCTCTCAACTGTTATTTTATGTTACTGCTGCTCTTTAACTATTTTTTGCTTAAAACATATTTTTCTTAACACTGCATTGTTGGTTAAGGGCTTTTATGTAAGCATTCACTGTAAGGTCTACATTTGGCTCATGTGGCATTTTGGGGGGGATTTGATTTGATTTGGCATTCTCTCATCCAGCTTCATGAGATAGTCACCTGGAATGCATTTCAATTAACAGGTGTGCCTTCTTAAAAGTTAATTTGTGGAATTTATTTCCTTCTTAATGCGTTTGAGCCAATCAGTTGTGTTGTGACAAGGTAGGGTAGCCCTATTTGGTAAAAGACCAAGTCCATATTATGGCAAGAACAGCTCAAATAAGCTAAGAGAAACGACAGTGCATCATTACTTTAAGACATGAAGGTTAGTCAATACGGAACATTTCAACAACTTTGAAAGTTTCTTCACGTGCAGTCACAAATAACATCAAGCGCTATGATGAAACTGGCTCTTCTGAGGACTGGTACAAGAATGGAAGACCAAGACTTACCTCTGCTTGGTCTTCCGGAGGACAAGTTCATTAGAGTTACCAGCCTCAGAATGTGCAGCCCAAATAAATGCTACACAGAGTTCAAGTGACAGACACATCTCAACATCAACTGTTCAGAGGAGACTGTGTGAATCAGGCCTCCATGGTCGAATTGCTGCAAAGAAACCACTACCAAAGGACACCAATAATAAGAAGAGACTTGCTTGGGCTAAGAAACACGAGCAATGGACATTAGACCGGTGGAAATTTGTCCTTTGTTCTGGAGTCCAAATAGGAGATTTTTGGTTCCAACCGCGTGTCTTTATGATACGCAGAGTAGATGAATGGATGATCTCCGCATGTGTGGTTCCCACCGTAAAGCATGGAGGAGGAGGTGTTATGGTGTGGGGGTGCTTTGCTGGTGACACTGTCTGTGATTTATTTAGATTTCAAGCCACACTTAACCAGCATTCTGCAGTGATACATCATCCCATCTGGTCTTGGGCTTAGTGGGACTATCATTTGTTTTTCAACAGGACAATGACCCAACACACCTGCAGGCTTTGTAAGGGCTATTTTACCAAGAAGGAGAGTGATGGAGTGCTGCATCAGATGAACTGGCTTCCACAACCCAATTGAGATGGTTTGGAATGAGTTGGACCGCAGAGTGAAGGAAAAGCAGCCAACAAGTGTTCAGCATATGTGGGAACTCCTTCAAGACTGTAGGAAAAGCATTCCAGGTGAAGCTGGTTGAGAGAATGCCAAGAGTGTGCAAAGTTGTCATCAAGGCAAAGGGTGGGTATTTGAAGAATCTCAAATATAAAACATATTTAGATTTGTTTAACACTTTTTTGGTTACTACATGATTCCATATGTGTTATTTCATAGTGTTGATGTCTTCACTATTATTCTACAATGTAGAAAATAGTTTTTTTTTTAAATAAAGAAAAACACTGGAATGAGTAGGTGTGTCCAAACTTTTGACTGGTACTGAATTTTCGGTAACATTCCACAAGTAAATGTAATAAATAAAACAAATCAATTAAATAGATTGCTCAGGTCTTGAAAATATGTGAAACCTTTGGTATTTTATCAGTGCCTAGTAGCCGAGGCTATATGACTGTGTATTTAACTTGTTTACTTAGCAGACATCACCTGCTGCTTATATTCAATCAACACATATATTATAAGAATATCATTAAATATAACTGAACATTTTAGTTTCACTTAGAATAGAAACCTTAGTGTAACAACAGTTTTCGTAAGTTATATGCTACAGTCCAGTCACAAAAATATCTTCCCAACTATTTTGCAATCTATATGGGACGGCTGTCAATCCTTTGGTCCTTAAATAAAACTGGTAAACTTATCACAGTTTTCTTTAACCAATTATGTTCTTTAATGCAAGGCCGACAGACAAGTTCCTTACTTTTTCCCCCTTCCACTTTCCTCTTCCATATTTTCTCCAACGTATCTCCATGTAAAAAACCTGTCTGATTAGAATGAATAATGTCCGACAATACCTTTTTAATTCTATGCGCTATACATTTTGCTAGAATTTTTATATTTTCCACTTGTATCCTGTTTCAGTAATAATGAAATCAGACCTTCTTCTTGAGTGTCTGATAATCTACCATTTACATAGGAGTGGTTAAAACATGCTAATAACGGTCCTCTGAGTATATCAAAAAAGTTAGGTATACCTCGACTGGTATGATCCAGCCCTGGAGTTTTCCCGGACTTAAAGTCTTTAATTGCATCCTGAAGTTCCTCCTCTGTAATTTCACCTTCACATGAGTCTTTCTGAATGGCTGTTAATTTTACATTATCAATAGAAAAAAATCTCTACAATTAGCTTCAGTTAGAGGAGATGGAGGTGACTGAAACGAAAACTTATGCTTAAAGTAATTTATTTCCTCCTTCAAAATATCATTTGGGTGACTCCGTCATTTGTAACCAGTTTCAGTAAATTATTTTTGGTAGCATTCCTATGTTGAAGATTAAAAAAGAATTTGGTGCATTTTTCCCCATATTCCATCCAGTTTGCTTTATTTTTTATAGTATATTACACTTGATCTTTCTTGAATAAGTTTCTCCATTTCTTTTTCCTTTTCCTCTAAATTATTCTGAGCCTTTATGTTACAGTTTTTATTGCTATCTATCTGTTCTGTTAGACCTTCTATTTGCTTTGTTAGTATGGACTCCTTTGACCTAAATTGCTTTTGTTTTCGAGATGAGTACTGAATTGCATGGCCTCTAAAGGCACATTTAAAGGTGTCCCATACAATAAGGGGATTTGCTGTACCTATGTTATGTCGGAAAAAATCTGCTATAAATTCCTCTGTCCTAGTTAAAAACAAGTTATCATCCAATAGGCTTTGATGAAATTTCCAATATCCTCGCCCACGTGGAAATTCAGTAAGAGTAATGTATATGCCAATTATATGATGGTCCGACCGCATTCTGTCCCCTATCAACACGTTTTAAACTTTTGGTGTCAACGAGAATGACATAAGAAAGAAGTCAAGACAACTAGCTTGATTGAGTCTCCGCCATGTATATCTCACTAGATCAGGATATTTAAGCCTCCATATATCTACTAGTTCTAATGTATCCATGACATTCACGATTTCCTTAAGAGCATGAGGGTGATAGTTTGTAGTGTGATTTCCTTTATGGTCCATTGAGCTATTTAAAATTGTATTATAATCTCCCACCATAATAATAGAGTCTTGAATTGCTTGCAGGGTTGATAATGTATTATATATATATTGTCAAAGAAGTGTGGATCATCATTATTTGGTCCGTAAAGGTTAATGAGCCATATCTGTTTATGGTCCAATAACATATTTAAAATAATCCATCTACCTTGCGTATCTGTTTGGACAATATGCACATTCGGATCGGAATTACTGTTAATTAATATCATCACCCCTTTTGAGTTTCTTTGCCCATGGGAGAAGTGTATTTTGCGCGCCCCCCCCCCCCCCCGAGAGGCCAGGACCCATCCATCGAAAACAGCACACAGTGTTACCAACAAAACAGAAGCAGGTCAACGGCCAAAAGCATTTCAAATGCTCTCACCTCAATATACAGTTGAAGTCGGAAGTTTACATACACCTTAGCCAAATACATTTCAACTAATTTTTTCACAATGCCTGACATTTAATCCTAGTACAAATTCCCTGTCTTTGGTCAGTTAGGATCACCGCTTTATTTTAAGAATGTGAAATGTCAGAATAATAGTAGAAAGAATGATTTATTTCAGCTTGTATTTCTTTCATCACATTCCCAATGGGTCAGAAGTTTACATACACTCAATTAGTATTTGGTAGCATTGCCTATAAATTGTTTAACTTGGGTCAAACATTTCGGATGTCTTGAGATGTTGCTTCACTATATCCACATAATTTTCCTTCCTCATGATGCCTTCCAAATGCTTCCCACAATAAGTTGTGTGAATTTTGGCCCATTCCTCCTGACAAAGCTGGTGTAACTGAGTCAGGTTTGTAGACCTCCTTGCTCGCACATACTTTTTCAGTTCTGCCCACAAATTTTCTTTAGGATTGAGGTCAGGGCTTTGTGATGGCCACTTTGTTGTCCTTAAGCCATTTTGCCACAACTTTGGAAGTATGCATGGGGTCATTGTCCATTTGGAATACCCATTTGCGAACAAGCTTTAACTTCCTGACTGAAGTCTTGAGATGTTGCTTCAATATATCCACATAATTTTCCTTCCTCATGATGCCATCTATTTTGTGAAGTGCACCAGTACCTCCTGCAACAAAGCACTCCCACAGCATGATGCTGCCACACCTGTGCTTCACGGTTGGGATGGTGTTCTTCGGCTTGCAAGTCCCCCTTTTTACCTCCAAACATAACGATGGTCATTATGGCCAAACAGTTCTATTTTGTTTCATCAGACCAGAGGACATTTCTCAAAAAAGTACGATCTTTGTCCTCATGTGAAGTTGCAAACGGTAGTCTGGCTTTTTTATGGCGGTTTTGGAGCAGTGGCTTCTTCCTTGCTGAGCGGCCTTTCAGGTTATGTCGATATAGGACTTGTTTTACTGTGGATATAGATACGTTTGTACCTGTTTCCTCCAGCATCTTCACAAGGTCCTTTGCTGTTGTTCTGGGATTGATTTGCACTGTTCGCACCAAAGTACGTTCATCTCTAGGAGACTGAACGCGTCTCCTTCCTGAGCGGGATGACGGCTGCATGGTCCCATGGTGTTTATACTTGCGTACTATTGTTTGTACAGATGAACGTGGTACCTTCAGGCGTTTGGAAATTGCTCCCAAGGATGAACCAGACATGTGGAGGTCTTCCTTTTTTTTCTGAGGTCTTGGCTGGTTTCTTCTGATTTTCCAATGATGTCAAGCAAAGAGGCACTGAGTTTAAAGGTAGGCCTTGAAATACATCCAGAGTTACACCTCCAATTAACTAAAATGATGTAAATTAGCCTATCAGAAGCTTCTAAAGCCATGACATCCTTTTCTGGAATTTTCCAAGCTGTTTAAAGGCACAGTCAACTTAGTGTATGTAAACTTCTGACCCACTGGAATTGTGATACAGTGAATTATAAGTGAAATAATCTGTCTGTAAACAATTGTTGGAACAATTACTTATGTCATGCAAAAAAGTATATGTCCTAACCAACTTGCCAAAATTACAGTTTGTTAACAAGAAATTTGTGGAGTGGTTGAAAAACAAGTGACTTCTGACTATTTAAAAATATATATCTATTAAAATATCTTGCATATCTTCTTTTCCATCATTATCAATTAATATGTGTAATAGTGTCGGCAGTTCATGCGTAGGATTTTAACCTATAACCCGGAATGCAATTGTATTACATTACATTTTTGACAAGCAATTATTATTTTAGCAAACAATTATCCTTTATTCTCCCTAACATCCTTATGCCCTTGCAACAGATGTGGAATAAACACACACGCACATACTCTAACACACTCAACCCCTTTCCTCCACAATCAACCATAAAATCAGATGCTCAATGGTTGTTACATCCCAGAGCCCAACTCAAGAAAGGACCTGATTTACGAATGTATATACGAATGCATATACAGTTACAGCTGTTTGAGAAAGCATGCAAGATTGAGCAAAAATTGACAACAATGTGAGATTTGATTAATCTATGTAAAGTACTAGGTGATGGAGATCAGATCCACCCTCTTCACAACACTCTTGTCCCCCGTTGTAACCATTTTTCCCATTGCTCTCAATTCAATCACATTTTTACATAAAAAATAAAAAAACATTTTAGTCATTTAGCTGACGATCTTATCCAGAGCGACTTACTGGCTCCCCGTGGGAAACGAACACCCAACCCTGGCGTTGCAAGCACCATGCTCTACCCACTGAGCTACAGGAGACTAACAATCACCCACTTCTTCTTCTTCTTCTTCATCCTCATCATTCAATTAATTATAATTCAATTGTGAAGTTGTGCACAATTGTCAGTTTCTATTTGGTTTATATCGCCCATTCATTGACAGCATTCATTCAGGTAGAGAGACATCAGCGCCTTGGGACAAACACTTTACACTGTACCCAAAAGCTTAATCAGCGCTCTAACTCCCCCTAGTGGTGGTCTGGAGCAATGAAGCAGTTACGCAGGGTAACATACTAAACCACAAAGGATCTCTATTTCCCATAATATCAAAACTTTTAATTGAGGAACTACTTTATGTGGATGACGCTCAACTACTTTTCTCCTTCTCCACTTCTGACACCCAGGTGGCGACACATCTCAGCTTGGATGTCGGCCCACCACCTCAAGCTCAATCTCAACAAGACGAAGCTGCTCTTCCTCCCGGGGAAGGCCTAACCGCTCCAAGACATATCCATCATGTTTGTACAACTCCAGGGTGTCCCCCTCCCAGAGTGCAAAGAAACTTGGCATGACCCAGGACAACACCATGTCATTCTCTGCAAACATCAAAGCAGTGACTCACTCACGATCTACAACATCCGAAGAAAACAATCTTTCCTCACACAGGAAGTGGCACAGGTACTGATCCAGGCACTTGTCATCTACCGCCTACACTACTGCAACTCTCTGTTGGCTGGGCTCCCCGCTTGTGCCTTCAAACCTCTGCAACTTATCCAAGCACACCTGGTGTTCAACCTTTCCAAGTTCTCCCATGTCACCCCGCTCCTCCGCACACTCCACTGGCTTCCAGTCGAAGCTCACATAGTCTTCAAGACCTTGGTGCATGCCAATAGAGTCAAAGCCTACACCAAAACTCGAGCAATCCGTTCTGCCACCTCTAGTCTCTTGGCCCTCCCACCCTTATGGAAGGCAGCTCCCGCTCATCCTAGTCAATGCTATTCTCTGTCCTGGCACCCGAATGGTGGCACAAGCTTCACCTTAATGTCAGGAGTCCCTGCCCATCTCCCGAAAACTTCTGAAACTTTAAAGAGTATCTTAAATAAATCCCACTTGTCTTTTCCTACTAGCACTGACTTTGCTGATAGCTACTTTGTTGAGGGAAAATGTACTTTCTACGATTGTGATATGTTGTTGTCTCACCTAGCTATCTTAAGATGAATGTACTAATGTAAATCTCTCTGGATAAGAGTGTCTGCTAAATGACTAAAATGTAAAATGTTAATATGATCTCTATGGATAAGACATCGATGATGCTTCAATTGACTGATTCATGTCGAAATGGTAGGCTGCACATCAGGTAAAAGTCATGCTTGTGGATAACACAATGTGTGAGTTAGATAAGCGCTGTTCTGTGTGTACGGACAAAGCAATAATGTGAGTTCCAGAGCCTGTAAAGCCTCATGCACTCTGGATACATGTTAAACCATACTATAGTAGTTTGCTCATGACTTCAGTTACCCTGCAGCTATTGGAGCTTCCCTCTGTGCTTTACCCCTACTGCTGCTCTGTATGACTAAAATGTGTATTCAGTATCCTGCATTATATTAAATTCACCTATGCATTTTGAAGTGTTTACTATTTACTTTATTTCACTGACATATAATCCCTCCCATGAATAAACATGATTTGATATTGCTATTATTGATTTAGCCATATTTTAGCTGATATTTTGGAACAACTTCATTTCCCTCACTCCAAAGCAGTGTATCGTTACAGTTCACCTGTAACTATATTGACCACTTCTGACATTGTAACACATCTAAAATAGATCATCTCTCCACTCTCCCTACAGAGTCTATATTTATGCACAATTTCTCATTCTATACACTCTCTGTACATACATTACCCGGAGCCTGTAAAAAAGATGGGGGCTTACTACGTAGGGTTTGACATTGCGGATACAATGAGACCAAAGTGTTGAGTTCCCTCTGAAAAAAATCTTGACAGGATCTCTCCTTCCTCTGGCGGGTGCCTAACAAGGCCTCAGCAGCTATTCCCAGCAGGAGGACGTCACATAAAGAGAGGGAGATCAATAGCGCTTAGTGTTTAATATTCTCCACATAAATTATAATAGTGCCATGGGACTACGCCGTTCCCCTTGTTTCAGCCCAGCTAGGCGACACAATAAAACGCCTGCTCCAATTTCAAAGACATTTTTAGGATGAGCTTAGGACGTCGATGGCACATAGAGTAGATGATAGCTGGTAAGGTTGTGTTCACCTTAGCATGTTGATTTGAACAAGTGTCACGGGCTGATGTGGATGTGGTGTTGGAGTCAGGCGCAGGACACAGAAGCTTAGTCGATCCGACTTTTAATAGTCACAGGAGCAAAGAACAATCCATACAGGCCTCATAAAACAGGAGGCGAGCGAATACGCAAAACAGTGCGTAAAGTGCAACAGCACTAACAATAAGCAAACAAAAATAATCCACACCAAACGACAGGCGTACAACGACACACAACTACAAACAAAACCAAAGGAAACTTATAGGTGACATAATCAAGACGTGATAAGGAACAGGTGCACTAATCAGACAAAACCAAACAAACATAGATAACATCAAACGGTGGCAGCTAGTACTCCAGGGACGACGAACGCCGAAGCCTGCCCGAACAAGGAGGAGGAGCAGCCTCGGCGGAATCCGTGACAGTACCCCCCCCTTGACGCGCGGCTCCAGCCGTGCGCCGACCCCGGCCTCGGGGACGGCCAGGAGGACGTGGAGCAGGGCGCGTAGGATGACTACGATGGAACTCAGTCAGGAGGGATGGATCTAGAATGTCCCTCCTAGGCACCCAGCACCGTTCCTCCGGACCGTACCCCTCCCACTCCACGAGATATTGTAGACCCCCCATCCGACGTCTCGAATTCACAATGGACCGGACTGAGTACGCCGGAGCCCCCTCGATGTCCAGTGGGGGCGGAGGGGTCTCTCTTATCTCATTCTCCTGGAGTGGACCAGCTGCCACCGGCCTGAGGAGAGACACATGGAATGAGGGGTTAATATGATAGTCATTGGGCAATAGCAACCTGTAACACACCTCATTCAATCTCCTCAGGACTTTAAATGGCCCCACAAACCGCCGGCCAAGCTTCCGGCAGGGCAGGCGAAGGGGCAGGTTTCGAGTCGAGAGCCAGACTCGATCTCCAGGGGCGTAGACTGGCCCCTCACTGCGGTGGAGGTCGGCGCTCGCCTTCTGCCTGCGGATGGCCCGCGGCAGATGGACGTGGGCAGCGTTCCACGTCTCCTCCGAGCGCCAAAACCACTCATCCACCGCAGGAGCCTCGATCTGGCTCTGATGCCATGGTGCCAGAACCGGCTGATAACCTAACACACACTGAAAAGGGGTCAGGTTAGTTGAGGAGTGGCGGAGAGAGTTCTGAGCCATCTCTGCCCAGGGGATATACCCCGACCACTCCTCCGACCGGCCCTGGCAATAGGATCTCAGAAACCTACCCACATCCTGGTTTACTCTTTCCACCTGCCCATTACTCTCCGGGTGGTAACCCGAGGTAAGGCTAACCGAGACCCCCAAGCGTTCCATGAACGCCCTCCAGACTCTAGAGGTGAACTGGGGACCCCGATCAGACACTATATCCTCGGGAACCCCGTAGTGCCAGAAGACGTGGGTGAACAAAGCCTCAGCGGTCTGTAGGGCAGTAGGGTGACCCGGCATAGGAATGAGACGACAGGCCTTAGAGAACCGATCCACAACGACCAGAATAGTGGTATTCCCCTGGGAGGGGGGGAAGGTCCGTGACAAAGTCCACCGAGAGGTGAGACCACGGCCGTTGTGGAACGGGCAGGGGTTGTAACTTCCCCCTGGGCAGGTGTCTAGGCGCCTTACACTGAGCGCACACCGAGCAGGAGGAGACATAAACCCTCACGTCCTTAGCCAAAGTTGGCCACCAGTATTTAACACTAAGGCAGTGCACTGTCCGGCCAATACCTGGATGTCCAGAGGAGGGTGACGTATGAGCCGAATAAATGAGCCGATCACGGACCTCGAGCGGCACGTACGTCCGACCCACTGGACACTCTGGGGGAGTAGGGTCGGTGCGTAACGCCCGCTCAATTTCCGCATCGACCTCCCATACCACCGGTGCCACCAGACAAGACTCCGGCAGTATGGGCGTGGGCTCAATGGACCTCTCCTCTGTGTCATACCTGCCGGGACAGGGCGTCTGCCTTACCGTTCTGGGACCCTGGGACGCTTAGGTGGCGTGCCTGAGCGTTGAGACAGTACTGCCCCAATACCGACCTCTGACGCGTCCACCTCTACCTGGAACGCTAAAGTGGGGTCCGGGTGCACCAGCACCGGAGCCGAAGTGAACAGGTCCTTAAGTTTACGAAATTCCCTGTCCGCTTCAGCCGACCACTGCAAACGCACCGGGCCCCCCTTCAGCAGGGACGTAATGGGAGCTGCCACCTGTCCAAAACCCCGGATAAACCTCCGGTAGTAATTGGCAAAACCCAAAAACTGCTGCACCTCTTTAACCGTGGTTGGGGTTTGCCAATTACGCACGGCTGACACACGGTCAACCTCCATCCTCACCCCTGACGCAGACAACTGATAACCCAAAAAGGAGACCGACTCCTGGAAGAACAGACATTTCTCGGCTTTGACATACAAGTCATGCTCCAACAGCCTCCTCA
Source organism: Coregonus lavaretus (assembly GCF_964263955.1). Taxonomy (NCBI): domain Eukaryota; kingdom Metazoa; phylum Chordata; class Actinopteri; order Salmoniformes; family Salmonidae; genus Coregonus; species Coregonus lavaretus. Next base: position 23,188,683 of record NC_139998.1, on the reverse strand, counting down.
ATACTCGGCGCACCAGGGCTACATGTTCGGCCCGGGTAGAACTGTACACCAGAATATCGTCTATGTACACGACTACTCCCTGCCCCTGCATGTCCCGGAAAATCTCATCTACAAAGGATTGGAAGACTGATGGAGCATTCATTAACCCGTATGGCATGACGAGATACTCGTAATGACCGGAGGTAGTACTAAATGCTGTCTTCCATTCATCGCCCTCTCTAATGCGCACCAAGTTATATGCGCTCCTGAGGTCCAATTTTGTGAAGAACCGTGCAATGACTCCGTCATAGTCGCAATCAGAGGTAGAGGGTAACTGTATTTCACAGTGATCTGATTGAGACTACGATAATCAATACACGGGCGCAAACCTCCATCCTTCTTCTTCACAAAAAAGAAACTCGAGGACGCAGGGGAAGTGGAGGGCCGTATGTATCCCTGTCTCAGGGACTCAGCTATGTAGGTTTCCATAGCCGCCGTCTCCTCTTGAGACAGAGGATACACATGGCTCCGCGGAAGTGCTGCACCTGTCTGGAGGTTTATCGTACAATCTCCCTGTCTATGAGGTGGCAATCGCGTCGCCCTCGTCTTGCTGAACACGAGTGCCAAATCCTCATACTCAGGGGGAATGTGCATTGCGGGCACTTGGTTCGGACTCTCCACCGTGGTCGCCCCAACGGAAACACCTAAACATCGCCCAACACACTGGCCAGACCATTCCTTGAGAGCCCTCTGTTGCCATGAAATGGTGGGGTCATGGGTGATTAACCAAGGAAGCCCCAGCACCACGGGATACGCAGGAGAGTCAATGAGGTACAACTGAATAATCTCCTCATGACCCCCCTGCGTCTTCATCTTTAGTGGCGCTGTGACCTCCCTAATCAACCCAGATCCCAACGGGCGGCTATCTAGGGCATGAACAGGAAAGGGTGCATCAACGGGCAGGAGGGGAATCCCAGCTGCGCCTGAATCGACTAGCGCCTTGTGCTGGGAATGAGATGCAACCTGAGGAAATACCACAGGTATACACAAGTGAACAACAGAGCGCTCTGGGTGACTGGGGCGCCTACTCACCTGAAATGACTCCCCAGTGCGCGACCTGTTGCCTCGATTCCTTGGAGACCCTCCCCAGCACCTAGCTGCAGTGTGTCCTCCACGGCCACAGCTGGTGCAGGGGACGGCCCCCCTCGGGTTCTCTCTCCTTCTTTCTCTAGCACCAGCACCCCCGAGCTCCATTGGGCTCGGCTCGGAGGTGCTGGGGGATGGAATGGACGGCCCCATCTCGGGACGTCCGCGGGTGGCCAGCTGGGTATCCAATCGGATGGACATGTCCACTAGCTGGTCGAAGGACAGATTGGTGTCCCTGCAGGCCAGCTCTCGACGAACGTCCTCACGCAGGCTACACCGATAGTGATCGATGAGGGCCCTCTCATTCCACCCCGCATCCGCCGCTAGAGTCCGGAAATCCAGGACGAACACCTGTGCGCTCCTCTTCCCCTGTCGGAGGTGGAACAGACGCTCCCCCGCTGCCCTGAAGAGGCGGGAGAACTCCGCGTAGCTGGTGGTGGCGGCGTCCATTCCCCTCCATTCGGCGTTGGCCCACTCCAACCCCTTGCCGGAGAGACAGGAGATGAGGGCGGAAACGCTCTCGTATCCCGAGGGCGCCGGGTGTATGGTGGCCAGGTAGAGTTCCACCTGAAGGAGGAACCCCTGACACCCGGCTGCGGTGCCATCATACGCCCTCGGGAGCGAGAGCCGAATCCCACTGGATTCCGGAGCTGGTCTGGTGGGGCTGGCCGATGGTGGTGGGAATGTAGGAGGAGGTGTGGGCACGCCTCCCCTTTCCCATCGGTGCAGGGTGTTCATAGCCTCCTGCATGGCGGAGCCGAGTTGCTGGATCATGGCCTCCTGGCAGCTGACCCGATCCTCCAGCGACTCGGTCGCCGCCGCTGCTCCTGCTGACTCCATTGATGGTGTGTCGTTCTGTCACGGGCTGATGTGGATGTGGTGTTGGAGTCAGGCGCAGGACACAGAAGCTTAGTCGATCCGACTTTTAATAGTCACAGGAGCAAAGAACAATCCATACAGGCCTCATAAAACAGGAGGCGAGCGAATACGCAAAACAGTGCGTAAAGTGCAACAGCACTAACAATAAGCAAACAAAAATAATCTACACCAAACGACAGGCGTACAACGACACACAACTACAAACAAAACCAAAGGAAACGTATAGGTGACATAATCAAGACGTGATAAGGAACAGGTGCACTAATCAGACAAAACCAAACAAACATAGATAACATCAAACGGTGGCAGCTAGTACTCCGGGGACGACGAACGCCGAAACCTGCCCGAACAAGGAGGAGGAGCAGCCTCGGCGGAATCCGTGACAGCAAGGTTAAAAAGGTTTTAATCAGAAAAGTTAAACTGTAATACTGCAAATGCTGAACAAAAATCATCAACGCACTACATAAACCTTTTTCACTGAGATCATTTTGGGATATATCCCCCCAAAAAATTAAGTATCCAAAGTATCCCAGATTACAAAAATATATCCCTATAATATTGTATGGCACAGCCTCCGACTCCAAGTCTCCATTGAGCTGGGTGCTTCCTAATTCACTTCTCTCACTGAGGCTCATCTTCTAGAACTTCCCCTGTAATAAAGGCCCATTCCCCATGAGAGCTGTATAGACTGCTAGAACTCTTCATTTCCACTTTGCTTTTTAACCTCTAGCTGACTGTGGGGAGATCAGCCCTGGAGACACCCCACTCATCCCTGACACTGGGCTCTCCACCACCAGCCTGCCTCTCCGGGGAGACTCTTTGATTACTTTTATCACCTGTGTGCTTTTTGGTTGGCATTCTACATCAGAACATGTATATTTCATATATTTCAAGAGTGTGCAAAGCTGTCATCAAGACAAAGGATGGCTATTTGAAGAATCACAAATATAAAATATATGTTGATTTGTTTAACACTTTGTTGGTTACTACATGATTCCATATGTTTTATTTCATAGTTATTTTGATGTAGTAAAAATAAAGAAAAAACCTTGAATGAGTAGGTGTGTCCAAACTTCTGACTGGTAGTGTATGTAAAATAAAGAACAATCATGTTTTTGACTGCATTGGGCCTTGGAGGAATGTTCTAACCACCCCATGCGTTCTCCAATGTCATAAAACATCACAGAAAAAGGCTTAGTGCCGTTATCCTCATAAGGGGAGGGTGCACAATGTATTGAAAACAGGGGTGCCAAAACAGGGGTGTTTTACATAAAAAATATTACTTGCTAAACAAAATCTATTTTTCTTAGCCATTGTATTACTATAAAATAAAATAACTGTCTAAATGTTTTGAGTAGATAATATAGCTTAATATTTGTATTATTTATTTAATACTGTCTTTTTTGCTCATCTTTATAAGGGTGCCAATAATTCTGGAGGTGACTGTACTTGTGAACTGGTTTGGAACATCTCTTTCTTGTCTTTCTCTATTATTTAATGTCTATTACTTCTGTCATAATCATTTTAATCCTCTCTGACAGTGACAATCTTGTGATTAAAAATACAACTATATATATATATATACACTATATACCTACTTCTCATTCAAATTACAACAGACTCAAGGCTTACTGTAGATGAAGCTAGCAGTGATTGAAAATGGCTTGCTTAAATAATAATAAAAAAATAGAATAAAAGTCTGGGAAAATGATTGGACCACTCGGGATATGATTAACCAGTAAACAAATCAAGCACATGTCCATAATATTCCATATGTCTTAGAACAGTCTTACAATGAAAAAAATACATAAGACATACTAGGTCCATTGGGTTCAGCCTTATCTTTTGTTCCTTCAGTGCTGTATTTTACTGAGAGGGGAATGTCTGCTCTCTCTCTCTCTCTCTCTCTCTCTCTCTCTCTCAATGGTTTATGTCATCCCTAGGGGGTGAGATAACCTGGGAAGATGCTTGTGTGGATGGGTTTGGAGTTCCCGAAGGTCCTTTTTGTCATGGGAACAATATAAAAATGATAAAGCAGTCCCTTTCCGGGCCTTCTTAACTTATTTCATTTTGCCAGAGCCAGATGACTGCATTCCACTTGGGTGTTGTCCCATTCGGGGGGTTTGACATAGTTTTTAGACTCATAGAAACAGCCTTCATCTTCCCCACACAGCCTGGTCTCATGGACTAGACGTAACATATAAAACGTATCTCTGGCACACTTAAATTAGTATGATATGTTATGTTTGGTATGGTTACATAAGACAGAAAGTTACTTAAGGCAACAAACGAAAGTAGGGTGGTTGGTCGGGGTGGATGGGTAGGTGTATAACATGAACGTCTAGCAACCCAAAGGTTGCATGTTCGAATCTCATCACCGACAACTTTAGCATTTTAACTAATTTGCTCCTTTGCAGCTACTTACTACTTTTTAGCTACTTTGCAACTGCTTAGCATGTTAACTAACCCTTCCCCTAGCCTTAACCTTAACCCTTTAACCTAACTCCTAAACTTAACTCTTAACCTCTAACTCTAACCCCTAGCCTAGCTAACATTAGCCACCTAGCAAACATTAGCGTTAGCCACCTAACTTAACTTAGCCACAACAAATTGGAATACGTAACATATCATACAAATTGTAATTCATAACATATCATATGAAATGGATGATGGACATCCACAAATTAATACATATCATACTAAATGATGGGAGAGATGTAGTTTTCTATGTTACGTCTACCCCTGAGTCCAGGTTGCCCCACCAGCTTTCTGTCCTAATGCCTCCCCTTGTAGCGACTTCCTCAACCAGACCTCCAAATACAGGGCTACACTCACTAACTCTAATTACATGATTAGTACTATTCTGATCAGTGGGAGTCACAATCCAATGGAGATCATCTAGCATATCCAAGAATTGAGAATATCTAAAAGAAAGTTTGCTTGTGATGTCTTAACAGTTGACGTAAAAGAACATGAAGTGTAAGCTGTTTAATCAGTCTGGGTAACACATCTAAATTGTACCCCTCAATGAGATCTTCTCTGTAATTAACTACTGCTTACTCTCTTATCAGACTCACCCTGCGAAGGAACAATGTAATGAACGGTCTTATGAAGTGAAGGTATTCCCAAATTAACTTGGACACCCACAGGATGGCACAGTTAATCCATGTTGCTGCGATTGACAGTACAATGGTTGTAGGCTGATTGACCAGAGTCTAAACCTACTGTGATTAACTGTTTTCTTTTCTACATTTTGTACGAAGTTATCATGTGACTTTACCGGGCACTACTGTAAATATGCAATTTCTTATAAAAGTCTGTTTAATTTCAAAACAGCATCTCTGGAGTTTACAGGTCAACGGTTGGATGATTAGGAGCTCATGGTTGAGCAATATAATGAGATATTATCCATAATGTAACAGGGAGGGAGATGATGGCAGAAAGGAATACAATAGGAATCCTGCTGGGGCCATCCTCAAAGCTTTACCCAACAAATTGGGATTCAGCTGTTGAAATGTAATTCACGACATGCTGCTTTGCAAATATTCCTGCTGATACAGTCTCTGTGCAAACTCCTTCTCCTCTCCAAACTCATCTTTCTCTCTCCTAACTTCAACTTCCCACTAACTGTGTAATTTTGTTTATTACAGTACTACTGAGATAATATATTAATAACAAATAAATAAATAAAATAATAATATATCGATTTTATATACTGCTTTTCATTACAAAGAGAATCTCAAAGACACTGTAAAAACAAACAAAACAAAGAGTGTGTTCGTAAATGCACACAGATCGTTGTCAGAATGTCTGTTTGTAAATTCAGAGCGTTTTGCTCTCTGAGCGTTCAGAGCGCACACTGGACGCTCTGGTCGAGGAGTAGGGTCGATCCAAGCGTTCTGACCTCACAACGGCAGTCAAGCACCCAAGCTAACTGGCTAAAGTTGACTAGCTTGCTAGCTACTTGCAGACACAAATGAGAGAACACTTCACTCTAACCATTTTACTCGCCCTAGCAGAGCTGGTTAGGCTGTTTTTACTGTTCTGCTGGCAACAATTTAATTACATTTTGTTGCCGATGTTTACTGACATCGGTTATATTCAACAGAGTGAATTTACAAACGCACCCAAATATTAAGCTCTGACAGGTCTTGGGCGATGTTCTTCCACAGCTTCAGATCGAAAGATTTTCTTCAGCCAGGCAGTTCAGAAAGGCTGGGCAGTATTAAGCGGGGGGAGCTTCGATGGCACAGAGAGGGAGCAGCATCAGTCAGTTACTTAGACAGGCCCGGAGCTCTTTAATCAGGCACTTCGTTCATTGTCTCCTCCTCCTCCTCCTCTGTAGGTAGGCTGGATAGTCCACTACTGAAGTATAGCACCCACCTGGGTGATGCTTCAGCAGCTATAAGCTCCATAAAGACCACCACACTTCAGCAGTAGTCAGGAAGCAGTCCCCTACGAACCCCTCACACCGCAGTCCACATCCACATATCCACTTATCTCTGCTGGCTCTATGATCGGCTGCCGATATATATTAAGCCAATGCAATTGTCAAATGCACGCTCATTTGCAATTTAGACCTGTTAAAAACCGGTTTTTGTGCCAGTAAACCTCGTATTTAGAAACATACAAAAACTAATGTTTTTTCCCCCATTTCGTTTAATTGGATTAAAGACCAAGCATAGCCTCCCCTCCTCTCAATGAAGGCTGTTTTTTTTTGTCCTGCCCAATTAATTTGCCAAGTATTCAAAAATATAGATATTGAGTTTGGCTTCTGAGACTGAAATAAATCTTCATCATCAAAGCTTTATTAAAATATCAAGTTTGGGAGCAGCAAATGTGTGAGCGGACACCACCTTTTTATCTATGTAGGATATTGTACATTATTTTTGTCAGCTCTTGTTATTATTTTGGATGTGCATAAAAACCCTCCATGTAGGCTATATGCCCATCACGGAACGAGAGATGAGATCATCCGGTGCCAGGGACGGCCTGTTCAATAGGGCGATATGGGCGACGCACTGCCAAACGGGAAAAGGAAGGGATTTTTTTTCTAATCAATTATATCAAGGCAACAGTAGTTATCAGTGTTCACGTCTGATCTGCCAGCCACTAAATGTCAAATCAGGCTAAAGTCGTGCTTCAAATGGCCCCGCCCGTTTTTGGGGCGATTTCAGTCAAGTTGAAAATCGCCCAGAAGTCTCTCATAGCCTGTCATGTAAAATCTATTTTTTTCAAATTTCAAAGCTTTCAATACATTCTCTATGGGTGTCTGTGGGCTTGCACTTACGCGCTTTCGTCATACGTGACGTAACCATGAACGTAACTAAGACAATAGCGGCTAGCAGCGTCTCTGTTGCGACCTGCAGTGTGGCGTTATTTTATGTTTTTAATTTGTAGACTTAGTTTACAAACATTCTGCCAACCATGGATTTCCAGTGGTTGGTTTTGGACTGATCTTGTTGATCGTGTACATACCCGCTACGAACGGACTAAATAATGAAAACGCTGCTGGCAGCGGAATCCCAATACAGCTGGGAGACTTGGCTGGATGACAGAGTCCCGGACAGAGAAGTGGAGCCGGCCGGCTTCACCCTGGTCAGAGCGGACCGCGATCCTGGTAAGAGAGCGACTCTGTACCCCGACATTGAACTGCTTTCTGTGTCATTGCGACCTTACTATCTGCCCCGTGAGTTCCCCCAATTGTTTGTTACCGTTGTGTACTGTTGATAATCACAAGTTTACTGGAGAACTGAGACCAAGTAGAGACTTTGGACAGGGTGGATATGGTATAATAAAGGCAGTTTATTCAGAGGTAAAGATATCTGGAATCGCGTGCACGGACTCGTTCGTCAAACTCTTAGGGAGAAGAGAGCCCCGAAAACATTGTGTGCAGACATTTTATACAATAAATGATGTAGGTTGAATCTAGTAGTTCTGATCTTCTGATTGGTCCTGATGAGTTGGGCGAGGTCCCCTCCACTGTTGCATTGGCTCTGAGTCGGGTTCTCTGTCTTCAAATGTTCAGCCTAAAGAGAGGGGATTTTTGTGTGTGTGTGTGTGTGTGTTTAACAGTGATGATGTGTGTGTGTGTGTGTGTTATCAGTGATGATGTGTGTGTGTGTGTGTGTGTGTGTGTCCTCAGAGCAAGAACTCGTGAGTTGGAAGAACTGAGAGACCTATGGCGTGGGTGTTGTCCTTGGCCACCTGCTGACAAGGCTGACAAGATAGGACTCTTTTGTCCATTGTTATAGGATAGGAACAGCATTGATTGAAAACAAACGCCCAACACAAAATGGGTCATGCACAAGATTTTAGTCAGACCAAGCTATAACATTATATATTTACTACGACAGTACATTCAACCAAAAGCTAATATAACAAAGGCATCAGAGATTATTTATAATCTGTCACAGAAACTGGAATCCATCTCCCCAGATCAGTCAATAAATGCTTCTGGTATTGACTTATATGCTGCCCCTGTCTTCATGTTGTTGCTGGACATATCTTTTTTAAAATGTGTGTAGGTCACCTAAATCATCAGAAAAATTGCCCCTCCTGAGAATTTTTTCAGGAGCCGCCACTGTCCGGTGCCACTCATATTTAGAAGCATTTCAGATATCTTCCTATAAAAATGGCTTGTTTTCCATTTCGTTTGATTAAAAAACAAGCCCATAGTAGGCTACCCTTATCCTACTATAACGAAAGATGGTTCAACAACAATGCATCTGGTGTTTTTCTTATCCCGGCCATGCATTAGCCAAGTAGCATATCCATAAAAGGTTTCTAAATGGTCTACTTGTGTGGCTTTTGCCGTCATGCTTTTGCATTATTCACAATTCACATAGGACTACTGTAATGAATACTCAGGGAGAAAAAGGTGTAGATACACGCGCAGAGCGCGGCAGGTATTTATTACGCCTTCGCAGAAGGCAGGAATTGTGGTCACAGGCAGACAATTGTCATACACAGGTAGGTGAAACAAAACTAGGACTGAAGGCTAAAACTGGTTCTCACAGACGAGCTAGGAAAAGGCTTAGTAGAGTCAAAACGAACAATACCTCACAAGTCGCAAACAGAAAGAACTGAACAAAATAAGGAGCTGATGAGACCAGGTGAGTAACTAACACAGGGGAAATCAATGAACAAAAATGAAAGACAGGGCTACGTTCAAGAACACAAAGAAACAGGGCTACGTACAAGAACACAAGGTGAACTAAGAAAACAAATACAGAACCTTACAACTACCTGCAGTGCATACTCCATTAGGCCTGTATCCACCCCATTTCCAAAGAGCAGTTACCAAAGAGCGCTCCGACAAACATATTCACATTTTTCAGTCCTATAAGGTCATATCAATGGTAGACCTAGGCTATATCTTGCTTATTGGAGGTGTGTTGGGTCATTGTCCTGTTGAAAAACAAATGATAGTCCCACTAAGCCCAAACCAGATGGAATGGCGTATCGCTGCAGAATGCTGTGGTAGCCATGCTGGTTAAGTGTGCCTTGAATTCAAAATAAATCACAGACAGTGTCACCAGCAAAGCACCCCCACGCCATAACACCTCCTCCTCCATGCTTTACGGTGGGAACTACACAGACGGTGATCATCCGTTCACCCACACCGCGTCTCACAAATACACGGTGGTTGGAACAAAAAATCTCCCATTTGGACTCCAGACCAAAGGACAAATTTCCACCGGTTTAATGTCCATTGCTCATGTATCTTGGCCCAAGCAAGTCTGTTCTTCTTATTGGTGTGCTTAAGTAGTGGTTTCTTTGCAGCAATTCAAATCAAATCAAATTTTATTTGCCACATGCACCGAATACAACAGGTGTAGACCTTACAGTGAAATGCTTACTTACAAGCCCTTAACCAACAATGCAGTTTTTAAGAAAATAAAAAAGTTAAGTAAAAAATAGATAAGTAAAAAATAAGAATTTGTATATAATTCAAGAGCGGCAGTAAAATAAAATAACAGTAGGGGGTACCGGTACAGAGTCAATGTGTGGGGGCACCGGTTAGTCGAGGTAGTTGAGGTAATATGTACATGTGGGTAGAGTTAAAATGACTATGCATAGATAATAAACAGAGTAGCAGCAGTGTAAAACAGGGGGTGGGGTGGGGTGTTGGGGGGGGGGCAATGCAAATAGTCCCCAGTGATGTACTGGGCCGTACGCACTAACCTCTGTAGTGCCTTGCGGTCGGAGGCCGAGCAGTTGCCGTACCAGGCGGTGATGCAACCAGTCAGGATGCTCTCGATGTTGCAGCTTTAGAACTTTTTGAGGATCTGAGGACCCATGCCAAATCTTTTCAGTCTCCTGAGGGGGAATAGGCTTTGTCGTGCCCTCTTCACGACTGTCTTGGTGTGTTTGGACCACGATAGTTTGTTGGTGATGAGGACACCAAGGAACTTGAAGCTCTCAACCTGTTCCACTACAGCCCCGTCGATGAAAATGGGGTCGTGCTCAGTCCTTTTTTTCCCCCTGTAGTCCAAAATCATCTCCTTTGTCTTGATCACGTTGAGGGAGAGGTTGTTATTCCTGGCACCACACGGCCAAGTCTCTGACCTCCTCCCTATAGGCTGTCTCATCGTTGTCGGTGATTAGGCCTACCACTGTTGTGTCGTCGGCAAACTTAATGATGGTTTTGGAGTCGTGCCTGGCCATGCAGTCATGGGTGAACAGGGAGTACAGGAGGGGACAGAGCACGCACCCCTGAGGGGCCCCCGTGTTAAGGATCAGTGTGGCAGAGGTGTTGTTACCTACCCTTACCACCTGGGGGCGGCCCGTCAGGAAGTCCAGGATCCAGTTGCAGAGGGAGGTGTTTAGTTCCAGGATCCTTATCTTAGTGATGAGCTTTGAGGGCACTATGGTGTTGAACGCTGAACTGTAGTCAATGAATAGCATTCTCAAGTAGCTGTTCCTCTTGTCTAGGTTGGAAAGGGAAATGTGGAGTGCAATAGAGATTGCATCATCTGTTCATCTGTTGGGGCGGTATGCAAATTTGAGTGGGTCTAGGGTTTCTGAGATAATGGTGTTGATGTGAGCCATGACCAGCCTTTCAAAGCACTTCATGGCTACATATTTAGGCATGTAGGTTATCTTAATGTTCTTGGGTACAGGGACTATGGTGGTCTGCTTGAAACATGCTGGTATTAAAGACTCAGTCAGGGATATGTTGAAAATGTCAGTGTCAGTTGGACAGGCCATGCTCGTAGTACACATCCTGGTAATCTGTCTGGCCCTGCGACCTTGTGAATGTTGACCTGCTTAAAAGTCTCACTCACATCGGCTACGGAGAGTGTGATAACATAGTCATCCGAAACAGCTGATGCCCTCATGCATGCTTCAGTGTTGCTTGCCTCGAAGCGAGCATAGAAGTGATTTAGCTCGTCCGGTAGGGTTGTGTCACTGGGCAGCTCGCACCTGTGCTTCCCTTTATAGTCTGTAATAGTTTTCAAACACTGCCACATCCGATGAGCGTCAGAGCTGGTGTAGTATAATTAAATCTTAGTCCTGTATTGACTATTTGCCTGTTTGATGATTCATCAGAGGACTAGAGTCCCGCTCCATGAAAGCGTCAGCTTTACCCTTTAGCTCACTGCTGATGTTGCCTGTAATCCATGGCTTCTGGTTGGGGTATGTACGTACGGTCACTGTGGGGACGACGTCATCGATGCACTTATTGATGAAGCCAGTGACTGATGTGGTGTACTCCTCAATGCTATCGGAAGAATCCCGGAACATATTCCAATCTGTGCTAGCAAAACAGTCCTGTAGCTTAGCATCTGTGTCATCTGACCACTTCCTTATTAACCGAGTCACTGGTGCTTCCTGCTTTAGTTGTTGCTTATAAGCAGGAATCAGGAGTATAGAGTTGTGGTCAGATTTGCCAAATGGTGGGAGAGGGAGAGCTTTGCACGGATCTCTGTTTTGAGTAAAGGTGGTCTAGAGTTTTTTTTCCTCTGGTTGCACATTTAACATGCTGGTAGAAATGAGGTAGAACGGATTTAAGTTTCCCTGCATTAAAGTCACTGGCCACTAGGTGCACTGCCTCTGGATGAGTGTTTTCCTGTTTACTTATGGCCTTATACAGCTCATTGAGTGCAATCTTAGTGCCAGCATCGGTTTGTGGTGGTAAATAGACAGCTACAAAAAATATAGATGGTAAATAGTGTGGTCTACAGCTTATCATGAGATACTCTACCTCAGGATAGCAAAACCTTGAGACTTCCTTAGTGTTAAATTTTATGCATCAGCTGTTGTTTACAAATATACACAGACCACCACCCCTTGTCTTACCGGAGTCAGCCGTTCTATCCTGCCGATGTAGCGTAAAGCCTCCCAGCTGTATGTTATCCATGTCGTCGTTCAGCCACGACTCTGTGAAACATACGATTTTACAGTTTTTAATGTCCCTTTGGTAGGATAACCATAACCTGAGGTCATCCAATTTATTTTCAAATGATTTAACATTGGCTAATAGGATTGATGGAATATCGCCGTCGGATACTTACAAGGCACCCCGACCTACGTCCATGATATTTCCTTCTCTTTCTCATGCGATTGACGGGGATTTGGGCCTTGTCGGATGTCTGTAGAATATCCTTCTCGTCCGACTCGTTTAAGAAAAAATAATTGTCTAATACTTAATTAATCACTGTCCTGATATCCAGAAACTATTTTTGGTCATAAGAGACAGTGGCAGAAACATTATGTACAGAATAAATTACAAAGAACACGAAAAAACACACATAATAGTACAATTGGTTAGAAGGCTGTAAAACGGCAGCCATCTTCTCCAGCGACATTCTGCAATTCGACCATGAAGGTCTGATTCACACAGTCTCCTCTGAACAGATGCTGTTGAGATGTGTCTGTTACTTGAACTCTGTGAAGCATTTAATTGGGCTGCTTTTTTTGAGGATGGTAACTCTAATGAACTTATCATCTGCAGCAGAGGTAACTCTGGGTCTTCCATTCCTGTGGCGGTCCTCAAGGGAGCCAGTTTCATCATGGTGCTTGATGGTTTTTGCGACTGTACTTGAAGAAATGTTCAACGTTCTTGAAATGTTCCGTATTGACTGACCTTCATGTCTTAAAGTAATGATGGACTGTCGTTTCTCTTTGCTTACTTGAGATGTTCTTGCCATCATATGGACTTGGTCTTTTACCAAATAGGACTATCTTCTGTATAGATAGTCCCCCCCCCCCCCCCCCCCATCTTGTAACAACACAACTGATTGGCTCAAACACATTAAGAAGGAAAGGAAACAAATTCCACAAATTAACCTTTTAGAAGGCACACCTGTTAATTGAAATGCATTCCAGGTGACTACCTCATGAAGCTGGTTGAGAGAATGCCAAGAGTGTGCAAAGCTGTCATCAAGGTAAAGGGTGGCTATTTGAAGAATCTCAAATATAAAACATATTTTGATTTGTTTAACACTTTTTTGGTTACTACATGATTCCATATGTGTTATTTCATAGTTTTGATGTCTTCACTATTATTCTATAATGTAAAAAATAGTAAAAATAAAGAAAAACCCTTGAATGATTAGGTTTGTTATTGAATGAGTAGGATTACTCGTTATTGTAGCCTATGCTATATAATAAACTGTAGTATCAATCCACAATGGACTAGGACAAGATCATCCCATGCCCCCAGCCGAATTGGAGTTGATGACACAATGCAAAGACCGTCTATAACCTACAGAACTTGAGACAAACACATGCAGTATTAAGCCATGGAACGCATTGATTTGCCAGTGAGTGGCCAAGCCCTCGTCACAGCTAATACTTGTTTATTCATCAAAACCCAGCCCTTTCGCGTCACCACCAGCTATTGCGCTCATAATTCCGGCTGTGAAAATAGCAAATATATTTCTGACACACTCCTGGACCTATATCGCTACCATCAGCGCTTAGATTTACTATTGTGTTAGATCTGTTAAAATACAGCTCTGAAACTAGTACTGATCTACCACAGCGGATAAATACAATTGCGTTGGCATTGATGCATTTGCACTCTAAATATCAGCGCAACGTAATTTCATTGTCAATTTTTATTATTACTGATCTGTCTTTCTATTATCCCCTATGCTGTCTCTGAAGACTTGCGTAAAGCCACAGTAATCTTTCCTTTAATGAACTGTCTGTTCTTTTTCCTTTCTTCTAATCTGCTAAACTACAATTGATCCTAATCTCTTGCCGGTGGATATGAATGAACTGTCAGATTTGTTTTATCCGCTGATGTTTGAAGAATGGTCCCAACAATAAGAGGAGGAGGAGGATATGAAAGAAATAAAACAAGAAGAAGAGCAAGTGGACCAGCAACCTGAGCCTAGCATTAACTTTAGACATGCAGAAATCAGTAGAGCAGCTATAGGCCACATAGATAAGGAGATAAATGAAAAAGCTACATCAAGACAAACCAACTGGGCAGTGAAGTGATTTCTGAAATGGCTGTCAGTAAAGAGAATAAACATCAATCTGGCAACTGTTTCAAAACAGGAGATGGGTAATATTCTCCGGAGTTGCTACACCACAGCAAGGACTGCTAAAGGAGACCGATATGGAATCAGCAGCTTTGCTGGACTGCGGGTTGGCCTAAACCGCCACTTAAATGAGCCTCCAATGAGCCGGTCTTGGTGCCTGATGAGAGATACTGAGTTCCTGAACTCAAACAATGTCTGTCATCATAAAACAGCTGAGAAGGGAATGCAGGGACAGAACCAGCAACCACCCAGCTATAGCACAGCAGGACCTAAAAATCCTCTGCGAGTCCGAAGCCTTGAGCCCCGCCACCCCTAGAGGATTACTGAATAAGGTGTGGTTTGATTTGTAGTTGCACTTTGGCCAAACTGAAGCCAGAGTCATTTGTAATAAAAGAGCACAAAAACTGTTTAAGATACGCAACACTGAGTTTCAATGAAGAAACCAAGAGCTCTGCCCTGTGGAAATGTGCAATTCAGTATAAATAGCTGTCGATGCTGTGACCATCCGAAAAACATTGTCATTGTGGGTTCTATTCTGATCTGCTGTGCCAATGTCTTTGCTACAATGTTTCAGCGATGTTTTCAGATCCATGGACAGTGCCCGTATACAATGTTTTATCTGGCATTCCATTTTTCTATGCATAGACCAGACGTGCACTGTTTTCAGAACCATGGACAGCGTCACTAGAAACCAAGGTTCTGAAACTAAACTACATGACCAAAAGAATGTGGACACCTACGCGTCGAACATCTCATTGCAAAATCATGGGCATTAATATGGAGTTGGTCCCCCCTTTGCTGCTATAACAGCCTCCACTCTTTTGGGAAGGCTTTCCACTAGATGTTAGAACATTGCTGCGGGGACTTGCTTCCATTCAGCCACAAAAGCATTAGTGAGGTCGGGCACTGATGTTGGGCGATTACGACTGGCTCGCAGTCGGCATTCCAATTCATCCAAAAGGTGTTCGATGGAGTTAATGTCAGGGCTCTCTGCAGGCCAGTCAAGTTCTTCCACACCAATCTCGACAAACAATTTCTGTATGGACCTCACTTTGTGCACAGGGGAATTGTCATGCTCAAACAGGAAAGCGCCTTCCCCAAAGTGTTGCTACAAAGTTGGAAGCACAGAATCACCTAGAATGTCATTGTATGCTGTAGCTTTAAGATTTCCCTTCACTGGAACTAAGGGGCCTAGCCCGAACCATGGAAAACAGCCCCAGACCATTATTCCTCCTCCACCAAACTTTTGAGTTAGCACTATGCATTGGGGCAGGTATCGTTCTACTGGCATCCGCCAAACTCAGATTCGTCTGTCGGACTGCCAGATGGTGAAGCGTGATTCATCACTCCAGAGTCCGTGTTTCCACTGCTCCAGAGTCCAATGGCGGCGAGCTTTACACCACTCCAGCCAACGCTTGGCATTGCGCATGGTGATCTTAGGCTTGTGTGCTGCTGCTCGGCCATGGAAACCCATTTCATGAAGCTGCCGACGAACTGTTCGTGTGCTGACGTTGCTTCCAGAGGCAGTTTGGAACTCGGTGGTGAGTGTTGCAACCGAGGACAGATGATTTTTAAGTTCTTCGTGCTTCAGCACTTGTCGGTCCCGTTCTGTGAGCTTGTGTGGCATACCACTTCACGACTGAGCCGTTGTTGCTCATAGACGTTTCCACTTCGCAATAACAGCACTTACAGTTGACCGGGTCAGCTCTAGAAGGGCAGAGATTTGTCAAACTGACTTGTTGTAAAGGTGGCATCCTATGACAGTGCTACGTTGAAAGTCACTGAGTTCTTCAGTAAAGCCATTCTACTGACAATGTTTGTCTATGGAGATTGCATGGCTGTGTGCTCAATTGTATACACCTGTCAGCAAAGGGTGCAGCTGAAATAGCCAAATCCACTAATTTGAAGGGTTGTCCACATACTTCTGTATATATAGTGTATCAACCAGCACTTGGGTAGTTTTGCTTTACATAGGCAATCCAGACGAATAGAACTAACGACCAGAGAACACTTCAAATGTAATTAGACAACCAGTGTTAGTGAATGTAGCATCACGTTTTGTTGAAAAATGGATGGTTTGTGAAATAATCTTGATTTTTAATGCTGGTAACCCGTTGAATAAAAGCAATAATATACTCAAGTCCATGTGTTATGACATTTTTATCATGGCGGTGACCACGTCATAAAATGTCATAACACATGGCCTCTCATGTATTATTGCTTAAGTACATGGCTGTATGTATAGACAGAAGAGGAAAAGAAGGACAGACAGAGGGGTAGGCGGTGCATGGGATGTGTTTTTACATTACAGGACTGTCGTAGATGCCGTGTGGAGTGTTAGTGAGGAGAAGTACACCTTTTAAATGAAACAATCTGATGAGGCTGGCAATCACTTCGAAACACAGGAATGTGTTTGATGAGCAAAGATCACAGGGTATGTCATGCTGATTCCAGAAAATGGTGAGATGTGTTTCTCTTTCCTTTTTTTCTTCTTGGTTGCTGGGTACTTTGCAGCTGACACAATTCATCTCTTTCCAACAGGCACTCCTTTTCTACTTCAATATCTGTTGTCTTTGATTCAAAGCCGTGGTAATGATCCACAATGTCCCCATCTGTTCCTGGCTTCCTGTTCCACATATGCACAGCTCTGTTCTCTCTGTTCTTTCGTGCCTTTGATGTCCCTCCTATCGCACAGCGTTAATAGCCACATGTCACATGATTCACATTTATTACATTTAGAGGAGATCTTCAGGTTGTGACACGTCACACTTGTTCACCCTGTTGATGACTTACTCTCCTCCTGGATATATGCCCTCCTACAGAGCTACCCTAATCTAACAATCAGCTGCTTCTCAGGACCTTATTGTCTGAATAAGTGTGTTTGTGTAGTGCTGGAGAAATACCCTGCAGATCCAATGGCTCTCCAAGAGTATGTTGTATTTTTCACCACCTCCTTCCAAGAATCTGAGGAAATGATAGACAAGCCTGAGAGGCAACATACTGTAAAATCCCAGTAAGGGATTGAGAAAAGGTTCCCTGACAATGGTCTACCTGTTAAAAGTATTACTTCTTCCTAAAATTGTTCCCGAGATAGGTAAAGGTGATATTTCCTTATTTCTGAAACTAACTCCAACACAAAAAGATTGTATTTACCTGAGAAACGTATTATTCAGAGTTTCCCAGCTCACCTTAGTGGGTCAATAGCTCAGTATGCTTCCCCATAATCTGAACAACTGTCTCCAAAAATGTGAATTCCCCTATGAGTCTACATTAGGAATCATTCCAGGTCCTGGATAAAAAAATCTTCTGTATCTCTTGAACACACAGTTTCACAAAAGTATGTGGGAAAATGACGAATGGAAAACATCTTCCTCATTATCAGACAAGGGAAGCCTTATGGGGATGGAACACTTATGACACAGTTGTTACAAGAGACCAGCTCTCTCCCACCCCATTCATTCACACCTTTGGGGGAGTGGTCCTCCCCTCCTTCCTAAACTTCTAAATGCTGCTTGAGGATTTGAATTTCTGCGCATCAATCTCGGGCTCCAGCCCTTACCTTGATTAATGGCCCCCATCTATCAGGGCACCATGCAGCGCTCAGGCCTTGCCCCGCCAGACAGCTTTGCTTTAGAGTAATGGGCATGCTCCATCCCCAGCCCCAACAATGCCGCATCTGCAATGATTGTGCATATTTTTGATCTATCTGTCATGCCACTCCATCAAGAAGGACAGAAGGGGATGGTGAGAGACAAGGTGAGAGAGGAGAGAGGGGTGAGGGAGGGAGTCAGGGCAGGGAGGCATTGCGGCAAGGCGTCTTTGTGTATTTACCTGTACAGTACGTGACAGGCTGTAGCTTTGTGAGTAGCAGTGCTGTCCCCAACTGATAAACACAAGGATACAGACACACACACACACATACAAATGCAGCTGTGCACCAATGAGGCTTTGGTTTATAAATGTTCCAGTCCCACGCTGTGGCACGGAGCCTCAGAGACATTCTGTCTGTCATCAATAACCTTGGCAGCGACTAGTGCTGACTCCAGGTTATCTCAGAGTTCTGCCTCTCACTGAGACTCATTGATATTCCACACATGTACGTAGTCACAGACAACCACACATGCTGCAGACATGCTCAATGCCACACAGCCACAGCACAAACATACAGTATGGATATACAGTGTCGTATACACAGGCAAGAAGACAAACAGGCACCCAGGCAGATGCACGCACACAGTTACACACACATCATGCTTCCGCACAGACACCCACGCACACACACAATCCTCTAGTCAGGTTTGTAATGTAGCTGTAGGTTCATCATTGATTGCAACATTTCATTTCATCACATTAATCAGTGGGTAAGATTTCACCTCAGGAGCCCTGTGCAGAGACACTGTCTCAACTGGGGTTCTGCAACACTTCCCTTCCGTGTAGGAAACACACTTTTTACACCTCATTTGCTCCTGAAAAATAATTATCTGCGATTACTGCTTTCTCTCATTGAGGTAATTATATGCCACACAAGTGTGCCTCGCGCCGGCATGCTAATATTCTAAAGTCTACAGCTATTCATGCTTTAAAACTAGCCATTCATCAATGTCAGAGGAATATTATTCTCTGTTGATGGCGCTTTTGTGTGTCTCATTACCGGTCGACAGGAGAACAAAAATAGCCTTTCCCTCCGGACAACAAGCAGACAGGAAGTAATTTGTCTTTCTTTAATTGAGAAATCATGCGGAAGTGTCACAAAATAAACTGCAACCATATTAGTGCATTATGAGCTAGAAAATGTACCAGCGCATCCACAACACCCCCAATCGCTTGTAACCTGCCATCTTGGATGTTCGATATTTCGCTGGTATTGTTTTTAAATGTCACAGCCCTATTACATCGCCCGCTGGGATGGGTGGTGATATGTGAGAGTATTGTGTTGTTGCCTGTTGCTGACATTTCCACTGGCTGGATATTTCTGCTCCACTCCCCAGACACTCACAGGCGCCTATAGCTCCCCATCCCATCAAAAGAGGACCAGGAGACTGGGAGGGATGGAGGGGGTAAAAATTGAGTGGAGGAGTGTTACTGTAAATTGTCTATGAAGACTTCAATTCTGGAATCAATTAAACAAAGCACAGGGCCTCATGATAGATTCCATGTGAATGCCTGAAGAGGCTCTTTTGTGCATTCTCATAATGCCTTTCCGAAATCAATTTGAACGGAAATGTAACAGTGTGTGTGTGTGTGTAACAGTGCGTGTGTGTAACAGTTTGTGTGTGTGTGTGTGTGCGTGTGCGCGTGCGTGCGTGAGAATAGAGAGGGTTAATGAGAAAATAACACATTCTTAAACATGGACTTTGACTATGACAGTGACATAAGTTAGACATGTGTGTATGCATGTGTGTGTGTGTTGTGTTTGTGTATAAGCACATACCTTTAAAGCTTATTGCAGCATCAGAATGGTAATGCCTCCCGCTATTCTCCAGATGACTGCACACCTGAGTATGTCTTTTTCCTTACTCTGATTTGCCCTGGACACTGCTAAATGTGTAGCTCAGTTGGTAGAGCATGGTATTTGCAACGCCAGGGTTGTGGGTTCGATTCCCACGGGGGGCCAGTACGAAAATGTATGCACTCACTAACTGTAAGTTGCTCTGGATAAGAGTGTCTGCTAAATGACTATGATGTCAATCTGTTGTATTTTCAGGTCTATAAAAATGTTGGACTGGCCACCCTGTGAGGGAGAGAGCACCAACACTGTGTGGAACTAGGACAACGTTCATCAGGCCTCATGTTGACACTGCAGTGCAGTATCTAGCAGGTACACATTGCTTCTATTTGTTCCACCATTTTCCTCCCACTGAAGGTAAACAATGCAGCATTGTAATGAGAAGTGGGTAGCCAGGGAGAGGAACATTTAACTTTAAGAGTCTCTCTCTCTCTCTCTCTCAGCAAAGGAGAACAAGCAACACACCCACATCAAAAGGGAGAGCAGGGGTAAAAATTGCTTCTGTTGAATGCACTCATAGGCTTTTATTGGTTCTTGTAATTGCTTCCCTGTGAGGTATGGGTCTACTCTTGTCCTATTTCTCTGCTGAAAGATTGTCCTGGGAAAGCACGTGTTGAAAACAGCTGGTCACTGAATCCCATTTGGAAAGCAAGTGGTTGTTTACAGATGACATACAGTCAGCTCCAAAAGTATTGGGACAGTGACATATTTTTTGTTGTTTTGGCTAAGTACTCTAGCACTTCGGATTTGAAATGATACAATATCTACGAGGTTAAAGTACAGACTATCAGCTTTAAGTTGAGGTTATTTTCATCCATATCAGGTGAACCATTTACAATTAAATAACATTGTGTACATAGTCCCCCCATTTCAGGGGACTTGAAGTATTGGGACGAATTCACTTATACAGTGCATTCGGAAAGTATTAAAACATCTTCCCTTATTCCACATTTTGTTTTGTTACAGCCTTATTTTAAAATTGACTAAATAACTGTTTTTCCTCATCAATCTACACACAATACCCCATAATAACAAAGCGAAAACAGGTTTTTTGAAATGTTTGATTTAAAAAATATATACAGTGAGGGAAAAAAGTATTTGATCCCCTGCTGATTTTGTACGTTTGCCCACTGACAAAGAAATGATCAGTCTATAATTTTAATGGTAGGTTTATTTGAACAGTGAGAGACAGAATAACAACAACAAAATCCAGAAAAACGCATGTCAAAAATGTTAGAAATTGATTTGCATTTTAATGAGGGAAATAAGTATTTAACCCCCTTTCAATCAGAAAGATTTCTGGCTCCCAGGTGTCTTTTATACAGGTAACGAGCTGAGATTATGAGCACACTCTTAAAGGGAGTGCTCCTAATCTCAGCTTGTTACCTGTATAAAAGACACCTGTCCACAGAAGCAATCAATCAATCAGATTCCAAAATCTCCACCATGGACAAGACCAAAGAGCTCTCCCAGGATGTCAGGGACAAGATTGTAGACCTACACAAGGCTCTAATGAGCTACAAGACCATCGCCAAGCAGCTTGGTGAGAAGGTGACAACAGTTGGTGCGATTATTCGCAAATGGAAGAAACACAAAAGACCTGTCAATCTCCCTCGGCCTGGGGCTCCATGCAAGACCTCACCTCGTGGAGTTGCAATGATCATGAGAACGGTGAGGAATCAGCCCAGAACTACACGGGAGGATCTTGTCAATGTTCTCAAGGCAGCTGGGACCATAGTCACCAAGAAAACAATTGGTAACACACTACGCCGTGAAGGACTGAAATCCTGCAGCGCCCGCAAGGTCCCCCTGCTCAAGAAAGCACATATACATGCCCGTCTGAAGTTTGCCAATGAACATCTGAATGATTCAGAGGAGAATTGGGTGAAAGTGTTGTGGTCAGATGAGACCAAAATGGAGCTCTTTGGCATCAACTCAACTCGCCGTGTTTGGAGGAGGAGGAATGCTTCCTATGACCCCAAGAATACCATCCCCACCGTCAAACATGGAGGTGGAAACATTATGCTTTGGGGGTATTTTTCTGCTAAGGGGACAGGACAACTTCACCGCATCAAAGGGACGATGGATGGGGGCATGTACCGTCAAATCTTTGGTGAGAACCTCCTTCCCTCAGCCAGGGCATTGAAAATGGGTCGTGGGTGGGTATTCCAGCATGACAATGGCCCAAAACACACGGCCAAGGCAACAAAGAAGTGGCTCAAGAAGAAGCACATTAAGGTCCTAGAGTGGCCTAGCCACTCTCCAGACCTTAATCCCATAGAAAATCTGTGGAGGGAGCTGAAGGTTCGAGTTGCCAAACGTCAGCTTCGAAACCTTAATGACTTGGAGAAGATCTGCAAAGAGGTGTGGGACAAAATCCCTCCTGAGATGTGTGCAAAACTGGTAGCCAACTACAAGAAACATCTGACCTCTGTGATTGCCAACAAGGGTTTTGCCACCAAGTACTAAGTCATGTTTTGCAGAGGGGTCAAATACTTATTTCCCTCATTAAAATGCAAATCAATTTATAACATTTTTTACATGCATTTTTCTGGATTTTGTTGTTGTTATTCTGTCTCTCACTGTTCAAATAAACCTACCATTAAAATTATAGACTGATCATGTCTTAGTCAGTTGGGAAACGTACAAAATCAGCAGGGGATCAAATACCTTTTTCACTCACTGTATATATAAACAGAAGTACCTTATTTACATAAGTATTCAGACCCTTTGCTATGAGACTCGAAATTGAGCTCAGGTGCATCCTGTTTCCATTGATCATCCTTGAGATGCTTCTACAACTTGATTGGAGTCCACCTGTGGTAAATTCAATTGATTGGACATGATTTGGAAAGGTACACACCTGTCTGTACAAGGTCCCACAGTTGACAGTGCATGTCAGAGCAAAAACCAAGCCATGAGGTCGAAGGAATTGTCCGTAGAGCTCCGAGACAGGATTGTGGCGAGGCACAGATCTGGGGAAGGGTACCAAAAAATGTCTGCAGCATTGAAGGTCCCCAAGAACACAGTGGCCTTCATCATTCTTAAATGGAAGAAGTTTGGAACCACCAAGACTCTTCTTAGAGCTGGCCGCCCGGCCAAACTGAGCAATCGGGGGAGAAGGACCTTGGTCAGGGAGGTGACCAAGAACCCGATGGTCACGCTGAGAGAGCTCCAGAGATCCTCTGTGGAGATGGGAAAATCTTCCAGAAGGACAATCATCTCTGCAGCACTCCAACAATCAGGCCTTTATGGTAGAGTGGCCAGACGGAAGCCACTCCTCAGTAAAAGGCACATGACAGCCCACTTGGAGTTTGTCAAAAGGCAACTAAAGGACTCTCAGACCATGAGAAACAAGATTCTCTGGTCTGATGAAACCAGGATTGGACTCTTTTGCCTGAATGCCAAGCGTCACGTCTAGAGGAAACCTGGCACCATCCCTACGGTGAAGCATGGTGGTGGCAGCATCATGCTGTGGGGATGTTTTCAGCGGCAGGGACTGGGAGACTAGTCAGGATTGAGGGAAATATTAACGGAGCAAATATATAGACAGATCCTTTCTCCAGAGCGCTCAGGACCTCAGACTGGGTTGAAGGTTCACCTTCCAACAGGACAACAACCCTAAGCACACAGTTAAGACAACAAAGGAGTGGCTTCGGGACAAGTCTCTGAATGTCCTTGAGTGGCCCAGCCAGGGCCCAGACTTGAACCCAATCGAACATCTCTGGAGAGACCTGGAAATAGCTGTGCAGCGATGCTCCTATCCAACCTGACAGAGCTTGAGAGGATATGCAGAGAGGAATGGGAGAAACTCCCCAAATACAGGTGTGCCAAGCTTGTAGCATCATACCCAAGAAGAAATGTTTTACATTTACATTTTAGTCATTTAGCAGACGCTCTTATCCAGAGCGACTTACAGTTAGTGAGTGCATACATTTTCATACTGGCCCCCTGTGGGAAACGAACCCACAACCCTGGCATTGCAAGCACCATGCTCTACCAACTGAGCTACAGGCTTGAGGCTGTAATCGCTGCCAAAGGTGCTTCAACAAAGTATTGAGTAAAGGGTCTGAATACTTATGTAAATGTCATGATTACATCAAGCTTGTGACTCTACAAACTTGTTGGATGAATTTGCTGTTTCTTTGGTTGTGTTTCAGATTATTTAGTGTCCAATGTATTGTGTCATTTTGGAGTCACTTTTTTTGTAAATAAGAATAGAATATGTTTATTGTGGATGCTACCATGATTACGGATAGTGTTGAATGAATCGTGAATAATGATGAGTGAGAAAGTTACAGACACACAGATATCATACCCCCAAGATAAACTAAACTCTCACATTACAATATCAGGGGAGGTTAGCGGTTTTCTGGGGGGTATGATATTTGTGCATCGGTAACTTTCTTTCTCCTCATTATTTACGATTAATTCAGTACAATCTGTAGTCATGGTAGCATCCACATTAATGTAGAAGTGCTGGAGTGGGGAGCAAAAAAATAAATAAATATGTGTCACTGTCCCAGTACTTTTGGAGCTCACTGTATACAAAACATTAGGAACACCTCCTTAACTCTTCCGAGTCGGCGAACGCTTCGGCGCGTTCAAATCGCGGGCCGGCTTTAGGACCGCGCAGCATCCAAACCAAGTGACGCAGAGGGCTGCCGTCGATTTCATGCAGAAATGGAGACCCGAAGCTACGTTTTGAGTGTTTGTTTCATGTAAATACACCAACTAAAACCAAAGTTATGATAATTTCAATTCCATGAAAAAAGTGCGTCAAAATATGCGCTCTTTTATGAGCGCTTTGCATTTATTATAATAACTTTGTCGTCTTTTGTGATAAAAAGGAACGGAAAAAAACGTGTGCTTGTGCTAACCCGGTTCTTCAGGATGCACACGAGTATATAAACATTCATTCCCATGACAACTAGCCATTGCGAAAGAACGAACGAGAGGAATTAGTTCAGTTCATGAGTAGTTTTGGAGAGTTTTTCACGAGTTAGTATTTCAATTGTTAGTATTTCAAGAGTTTTATTGTCAGCAGTATCGTTTTTGTGAAGCAATATGAGGCGCACACTTCACGTTGAACAAGCCGTCGACTTGTTATTCCAAATGAGCGATGAAGAAACTTTGGAAAGTTCGTCGTCAGACAATGAGAGTGGCCAGGATGACTTCGAGGACCCTGATTTTGTTGCTGAAAACGTGAGGTAAGAAGACAAACATTTTTCTAAAATGAATTTGTTTTATTGCTTTCGTTTATCTTACTATAGTATTCTATTCTACTTCACTGTAGTGCAAATGCCAATGAACATCTTGAACTTTGAATAATCTTGAATCCGTTTACCTGTTTTGTATAGTGACGACGACGACGACGAGCAGCCTGGGCCATCAACAGCCCCCACCCCCACAACAAGCCGACGGAGGCCATCACAGAGGGGGCGTGGAAGGAAGGATCAGGCCAAGACCAGGTCAAGATCTCCAGCCCAGTCAGCAGCACAGCCAGAACAGAGCTCTGAGCCATGGAAAACAGAGACTGATCCTGACACTGCCCCACAAGCCAGTAGGTTCATGCCCCGCAGACCACCAGGAGCCCAGGTGGATTTGCATTCAGGGCACACACCAAAGGACCTCTTCCTGCTCTACTTCGCCGCAGATACAATGAGGACAATCTGCAGAAACACCAACAAACAGGCAGCAAGAAATCAGCAGAAGGGGAGCAAATATCAGTGGACTGACGTTGATGTGGAGGAACTGCACAGATTTCTGGGTCTCCTCATCTACACCTCATTGGTGACTCTGCCTAGTATCCAGGACTACTGGAAACAAAGCCACATATTGTCTGTTTCATTGCCAGCGAAGGTCATGCCAAGAGACAGATTCCGGTCCATCTCATGGAACATCCACCTAAGTGATCCAGAGGAGGATGTCATAAATGACCAGCGCAAAGGTACACCCCAGCATGACAAACTGTTCAGGGTCAAACCTCTGATGGACGACATTCGCACTGCCTGCCAGGCTCATTACCATCCTAAGAAGGAACTGTCAGTCGACGAGAGGATGGTGGCTACAAAAGCCAAAACTGGCATGACCCAGTACATGAAGGACAAGCCTAACAAATGGGGGATCAAGCTCTTTGTGTTGGCAGAGTCTAACAATGGCTACACTCTAAACTTCAACGTGTATGTTGGGAAAGCACACACACCCAGCGTGCATGGACTTTCATATGATGCTGTTATGGACCTCATTCAGCCATCACATCTTGGTACAGGATACCATATTTATATGGACAATTTCTACACCAGCCCAAAACTGTTCCTGAGTTTGGGAAGTATGAAGTTTGGAGCCTGTGGGACCTACAGAAGCAACAGAAAAGGGTGTCCTAGTGGCAGAGAAAATGCCCTCACCAGCAAATCGAAGAGGGGGTCTGTGAGATGGATCAGAGAGGATCGCCTGGTCTTTGTGAAGTGGATGGATACGCGGGAGGTGTCGGTGTGCTCCACAATCCACCCAGCGTTTTCGGGCGAGACAATCAAGAGGAAGGTGAAGGAAGGACCTGGACGCTGGGTAGCAAAAGACATTCCCTGCCCTACCCCCATCATGGCCTACAATAAGTACATGGGAGGGGTTGACCTGTCAGACCAGCTTCTCCAGTATTACTCAACCCATCGCAGAACTGCTCGCTGGTACCGTACCCTCTTCCTGCATTTTTTGGACATGGGAACAACAAATGCATACATCCTGCACTGTGACATCAGTGCGACCCAACAGGTCACACCCATGACGCACAAGAACTTTGTGGCAGAACTTGTGGCCCAGCTGTGCGGAGTGACCCAGACAGGGGTTCCACTTCAAAAAAGCACCAGCCATGTTTCTGTGGCCATTGCCAATGTTGCAGAGGCCAAAGACAAAGCCACAGCAGGCCGCAGGGTTTGTCAACGCTGTAAACAAGTTGACAAGAAGAGGTTTGTCACACCATGGAAGTGCAAGGCCTGTGATGTGGCTCTCTGTGTCATTGTGGACAGGAACTGTTTTGAAGAGTGGCACAAATAGGGTAAAGGCCAGTGGCTATACCTACTTTTTTTGTAAATAGTTGTGTATTGCTTGTATATATCTCAAGAATACTTTTATATGTTCATATTTGCACTTTGTGGTTCAATTTGAAGCTTTTTTTTTCATTTTGGACAGAAACTGTTTTGAGGAGTGGCACAAAAAGGTTTAGGGTTAGAATAGAAGAAAAACGCCAGTGGTTATACCTACTTTTTATTGTAAATAGTTATTTATTGCTTGTATATATCACCAAAATACTTTTATATGTTCATATTTGCACCTTGTGGTTCAATTTGAAGCTTTTTAAATGCTTGGTTCACCATGTTTGAGGGTTTTACAATAAAAAAACCATCTTTTTTCTAAACGGACTTTGTGTTTTCTGTGTGTGTTTGGGTCCAGTGTGTTGAAATAGTATGTCAAAGTGAAAAACTTACTAACAGATCATATAGGTGAGGTTGTGCTGAAAACAAAGATACCCAACATTGGTCTGGTAAACATTTCTTTATGTAGTATATCAGGGCAAAATTGAAGGCACCCAAAAACGGCCAAAAAAGCTCCAGACTCCGAAGAGTTAATATTGAGTTGCAATCCTTCTTTAACCTGTCTCCTCCCCTTCATCTACACTGATTTAAGTGGATTTAACAAGTGACATCAATAAGGGATCATAGCTTTCACCTGGATTCACCTGGTCAGTCTATGTCATGGAAAGAGCAGGTGTTAATGTTTTGTACACTCAGTGTATGTAACATGTGATGACATCATGTCTCAATTTATATTCACATCCGAGAATGCGGCTATCACGCTTCAATTGGTATTTTTTATGCCTTCGCAGAGACATGGCCTCTCAGTAGAAATGTATATTCTAGTGTCCTTTTTGCTTCCCTATGGCTGCCATACCTTTTTAATGTGATATGATTTGCCATTTTCCTTGTACTCAAAATAAAATAACAATTTACAAATTATACACATGCAATAATCACGGCAAGTACAGCTACCATCTAGTCACACTACACAAACAGTACATTTCTCCTCCAGGCATCATGAACAAACTGAGCACTGTCAAACACACCCTGTCTGAAACAAAATGCAAGCTTCTGATCATCCTGTAAGCAGAATACTTCAGGGTTATCACATCTTTGTAAAACAAAAAAGAATATATACTTTTTTCAGATCGTCATAGAGAGGGCAATAAAACACAAAATGTATTTTGTTTTCGATTTCCCCAAGATCACACAGTAGGCAGATTCTCTCCTCTGCAGGCACTCTGTTAAATATACCCATCTCTATAGCCAGAGGGAGGGTGCCGGATCTGAGTTGTCCACAAACTGTCCTTTGGTTTTTTGTTAGGTTCAGGCGTACATATGGTTCAGGGGTGTAATTCTCTTTCATGAGAGTGTACGTTCTAAGTTTAGGTTTAAAACAAATATCAGCTGATCATTTTTCATTGTAATTCAGAAAAAAAGCTTGTCCTTGATTTGGTTAAAACCACATGGTAATTGAATACATATTTGAACATGTTTCAAAATATTTTGAGATAGTCAATGCATCTTGTGTCTCAACCGATGGCGGGCACAACAGAAATACCTCAGATGATGTAAACATATATGAATATTTAATAAATCAGTTAATGCATTTTAGATCATGGTTAATGGTTAAAAAATATCATAATTTTTTGTTTTATACAGTACAAGTCAAAAGTTTGGACACACCTACTCATTCTAGGGTTTTTCTTTATTTTTACTATGTTCTACTTTGTAGAATAATAGTGAAGACATCAAAACTATAAAATAACACATGACATGTAGTAACCAAAAAACTGTTAAATAAATCAAAATATATTTTATATTTGAGATTCTTCAAAGTAGCCACCCTTTGCCTTGATGACAGCTTTGCACACTCTTGGCATTCTCTCAACAAGCTTCATGAGGTAGTCACCTGGAATGCATTTCAATGAACAGGTGTGCCTTCTTAAAAGTTAATTTGTGGAATTTATTTCCTTCTTAATGCATTTGAGCCAATCAGTTGTGTTGTGACAAGGAGGGGGGTATACAGAAGATAGCCCTATTTGGTAAAAGATCAAGTCCATTTTATGGCAAGAACAGCTCAAATAACCAAAGAGAAACGACAGTCCATCATTACTTTAAGACATGAAGGTCAGTCAATATGGATAATGTCAAGAACTTTGATAGTGTCTTCAAGTGCAGTCGCAAAAACCATCAAGCGCTATGATGAAACTGGCACTCATGAGGACCGCAACAGGAAAGGAAGACCCAGAGTTAATCCTGCTTCAGAGGATAAGTTCATTAGAGTTACCAGCCTCAGAAATCGACAATTAACTGCACCTCAGATTTCAGCCCAAATAAATGCTTCACAGAGTTCAAGTAACAGACACATCTCAACATCAACTGTTCAGAGGAGACTGTGTGAATCAGGCCTTCATGGTCGAATTGCTGCAAAGAAACCACTACACCAATAAGAAGAAGAGACTTGCTTGGGCCAAGAAACACGAGCAATGGAAATTAGTCCAAATGTGAGATTTTTGGTTCCAACCGCCGTGTCTTTATGAGACGCACAGTATGTGAACAGATTATCTCTGCATGTGTGGTTCCCATCGTGATGGTGTGGGGGTGCTTAGCTGGTGACACTGTCAGTGATTTATTTAGAATTCAAGGCACACTTAACCAGCATGGCTACCAGAGCATTCTGCAGCGATACGTCATCCCATCTGGTTTGCACTTAGTGGGACTATCATTTGTTTTTCAACAGGACAATGACCCAAAACACACCTCCAGGCTATGTTTGGGCTATTTGAAGGAGAGTGATGGAGTGCTGCATCAGATGACCTGGCCTCCACAATCACCCGTCCTCAACCCAATTGAGATGGTTGGGATGAGTTGGACCACAGCATGAAGGAAAAGCAGCCAACAAGTGCTCAGCATATGTGGAAACTCCTTCAAGACTGTTGAGAAAGCATTACAGGTGATTACCTTATAAGGCTGGTTGAGAGAATGCCAAGAGTGTGCAAAGCTGTCATCAAGGCAAAGGGTGGCTACTTTGAAGAATCTAAATAAAACGTATATTTTGATTTGTTTATCACTTTTTTGGTTACTACATGATTCCATATGTGTTATTTCATAGTTTTGATGTCTTCAGTATTATTCTACAATGTAGAAAATAGTAAAAATAAAGAAAAACCCTTGAATGAGTAGGTGTGTCCAAACTTTTGACTGGTACTATATATATTTTAAAGAAATTATAAAATAGTTTGACAACCCTGTTTGTAAGCTTGTAAATGATAGCAAACTCAACCATTTATATTTTCCAGTAATGAAGACATGGACGTCTCATGGTATGGTGGGGTATGCAAAATGGGTCAGCTTTGATCCCCTTTATCGCCTGAATGTTTGCGTTCAAGGTCCAAAAAAATCACTTTCTGACCAGTTCTTCCGTGGGCAAACATTTATAGTACGTTTTGTTTAAATCAAAACGGATGCTGTCGAAAAGTGATTGAATTAAAATGGATTTCCCAAAAGACAAAACATTCAATACCCAGAAAAGCAGCAAGACTGCAGAGAAGTAGAGTAAACTTGTAAATAAACTGTTAGTTGGAGATGAATATTTCTTCTCATATTGTGTTTGTAGACACCTGAAAGAGTTACCTACTATTACTGTGACCTACTTCTCTTTAAAGAGGTAGAGGGAGAAAATACACATATATACAGTGCTAGGGATGCTCTTTCAACAAACCTATATCTACACATGCACACTCACACCCATGAGGTGTAGGGCTGAAAATGTCTCAAGGCCTCCATCAACATCAGAAAACAACAGGAAGGCCCCGTCCTTCCATTTGGAGCCTGAGACTCCTGTGTGCGTACCTGCACACAGTGTGGGAGAGAGAGATTGCGTTTGTGTGGCTGGCAGGATAAAAAGCACACCTTTACCTTAGTTATCCTCGGATTAAAGCATATTTTCCCTTTGGGGTTGGTGGAAGTGTGTAGCTATATATTTATTTGTGTGTGTGTGTTTGTGTTTGTGTGTGTGTGTGTGTGTGTGTGTGTGTGTGTGTGCATGCAAGTGCATGTGTTTGGTGTGTGTGTGTTGTGAGTGGAATGAAATTGAAGTGTTTGTGTGTGTGTATGCGTGTGTGCGTGTGCGTGTGCATGTGTTTGGTGTGTGTGTGTGTCTGTTGTGAGTGAAATGAAAAGGAAGTGTTTGTGTGTGTTTGTGTGTGTGTGTCTGTCTGTGTGTGTCTGTGTGTGTGTGTTTGTGTGTCTGTGTATCTGCATGTGTTTGGTGTGTATGTTAGTCTGTGTGTGTGTGTGTATGTTAGTGTGTGTGAGTGTGTTTGTGTCAGGGTTTCCGTTAGGAAAATGTGGTATCAGACAACGTGACCAGGAAGATTTAAATTTATCAGCCATTTGAGATATTTACCGGAACCATATGCATTGCATGCGTTACCCATTTGTGATGAGTGTCATAGAAGGAGTCAGGTACAGGAGGGTAATCACCGAATGCAGAGTTTATTCCGTCATACACAAATAGCGCTGGATAGCGACAAACGAAACAGGCACAGGGGAAAATTTACCCTGGCAATACAAGGTAACGGTAGCTTCAACAATAACAGGCACAGGGGAAATATCTACCCCGGCAAACAATGTACGAGTAGCTCCACCGAGCTACACTACTCTCACGAATAAACGATCACCCACAAGGACAAGGGTGGCAGAGGGAACACTTCTACACGGACTAATGACAAGACTAGTCAAATGGAATGATGATATATGGAGCGGCAGTGGCAAGTAAGCTGGTGACGATGAACGCTGAAGCCTGCCCGAACAAGGAGGGTAGGCAGCCTCGGCGGAAGTCGTGACAGTACCCCTCCCTCGGGGACGGCCAGGAGGACGCGGAGCAGGGCGAGCCGGATGGCAACGGTGGAAATCCCTCAACAGGGAGGGATCGAGGATATCCCTCACTGGGACCCAGCACCTTTCCTCTAGACCGTACCCCTCCAACTCAACGAGGTACTGAAGGCCCCCACCCGACGCCTCGAATCCATGATGGAACGGACAGAGTACGCCGGGGCCCCCTCGATGTCCAGAGGAGGTGGAGGAACCTACCGCACCTCAGACTCCTGGAGCGGACCAACCACCACCGGCCTGAGGAGAGACACATGAAGCGAGGGGTTAATACGGTAATCAGGGGGAAGTAATAACCTATAAGTGACCTCGTTGATTCTCCTCAGGATTTTGAAAGGCCCCACAAACCGCGGGCTCAGCTTCTGGCAGGGCAGGCAGAGGGGCAGATTCCGTGTCGAGAGCCAGACCCGATCCCCCGGTACGAAGACCGGGGCCTCACTGCGGTGGCGGTAAGCGTTGGCCGTCTGACGAAGCAAGGCGCACTGGAGGTGAACGTGGGAAGTGTCCCATGTCTCCTCCGCGCGCCAAAACCAGTCATCCACCGCAGGAGCCTCGGTCTGGCTCTGGTGCCACGGTGCCAGAACCGGTTGGTAACCTAAAACACATTGGAATGGCGTTATGTTAGTAGAGGAGTGGCGGAGAGAATTCTGAGCATATTCTGCCCATGGCAAGAACACCGACCACTCCCCCGGCCAGTCCTGGCAGTAGAACCGCAGGAACCTACCCATGTCCTGATTTACCCGTTCCACCTGCCCATTTTACTCTTGCTGGAACCCAGAGGTCAGGCTGACCGAGACCCCCAGATGTTCCATGAATGCCTTCCAGACCTTGGACGTGAACTGGGGACCTCGATCGGACACTATATCCTCTAGTACCTCGTAGTGCCGGAAGACGTGAGTAAACAGGGCCTCCGCAGTTTGCAGGGCCGTGGGGAGACCGCGCAGAGTAAGGAGGCGGCAGGACTTGGAAAAGCGGTTCACAACGACCAGGATGTTGGTGTTACCTTGGGAGAGGGGAAGATCAGTCAAAAAATCAACACTTAGGTGAGACCATGGTCGTTGTGGAACTGGTTAAGGTTGTAATTTACCCGCTGGGAGGTACCTAGGTGCCTTACTCTTGAGCGTACACCAAGCAGGAGAAGACGTACACCCTCACGTCCTTTGCCAAGGAAGGCCACCAGTACTTTCCGGTCGGGCAGCGCACTGTACGACCGATACTTGGTTGACCAGAGGATGGTGACGTGTGTAGATCAGACGATCACGGATAAGAGCAGGCATGTACCGCAGCATTTCCACTGAGGTGGAAATGGATCTGTGCGTAATGCCTGCTCTATATCCGCGTCCATCGCCCATACTACTGGCACCACAATGCAGGAGGCCGGGAGTATGGGGTTGTTGTCTCTTGGCCTCTCCTCTGTGTCATACAGCCGGGACAGTGCGTCTGCCTTCTTCATACCAGGAATGTATGACAGTGTAAAATCAAACCGGGTGAAGAATAGGGCCCACCTGGCCTGGCGAGGATTCAGCCTCCTCACTGCCCGGATGTACTCCAGGTTACGGTGGTCCATCCAGACGAGGAAAGGGTGTTTCGCCCCTTCGAGCCAATGCCTCCACAAGGTCAAAGCTCGGACAACAGCCAACAGCTCCCGATGACCAATGATGCAGTTCTGCTCCGCCGGGCTGAGCTTCTTTGAGAAGAAGGCACAGGACCGGAGCTTGGGTGGCGTGCCTGAGCGTTGAGACAGGACAGCGCCTATCCCTACCTCGGACGCATCCACCTCCACTACGAACGGTAGTGATGGATCGGGGTGGGCCAGTACCGGTGAACAGACCCCGCAGTTTGCTGAAGGCCAGGTCAGCCTCAGCAAACCAGCGGAGCCGGGACGGCCCACCCTTCAACAGGGATGTAATGGGAGCTGTGACCTTGCTAAAGCCCCGGATAAACCTCCGATAGTAGTTGGCGAAGCCAAGGAAGCGCTGCACCTCCTTAACCATGGTGGGAGTCTGCCAATTATGCACGGCTGAAATGCGATCTCCCTCCATCTCCACACCTGAGGTGGTAATGCGGTATCCGAGGAAGGAGACGGACTGCTGGAAAAACATACACTTCTCTGCCTTGGCATAAAGGTCATTTTCCAACAGTCGGGCCAGCACTTTGTGAAATAGGGACACATGCTCGGCGCGCGAATCAGAATACACCAGGATGTCATCGATGTAGACCACCAAACCGCGACCAAGCATGTCCTGAATCACCTCGTTCACAAAGGACTGGAAGACGGATGGAGCATTCATCAAACCGTAGGGCATCACCAGGTATTCATAATGCCTTGTGGTTGTGCTGAATGCTGTCTTCCACTCATCCCCCTCCCGAACACGCACCAGGTTGTATGCACTCCTGAGATCTAATTTGGTAAAGAAGCGCCCCCCAGTTTGCATTGACTCAATCACTGAAGGAATGAGGGGGAGAGGATAACTAAATCTTACAGTCTCCTTGTTCAGTGATCGATAATCAATGCACGGGTGCAGACCGCCGTCTTTCTTATTCACAAAGAAGAAACTCGAGGAGGCGGTTGAAGTGGAGGGACGTATATACCCCTGGGCCAGGGACTCGGTGACGTATGTTTCCATAGCCTCCATTTCAGCCTGTGACAGGGGGTACACATGACTCCTGGGAGGTACAGCGTCTACCCGAAGGTTTATCGCGCAATCCCCCGCCCGATGAGGTGGTAATTTTGTCACCTGTGTCTTAGAAAATGCTTGCGCCAGATTATGGTATTTGGGGGGAATGCACACGGTGGAGGTACCCTCTGGACTTTCTACCGTAGTTGCACCAACGGAAACACCTAGACACCTACCCTGACACTGTCGCAACCACCCTGTGAGAACCCTCTGCGGCCATGAGAAGGTGGGGTTGTGGAGTGCTAGCCAAGGGATACATAATACCACAGGGAAAGCAGGAGACTCAATAATCAAAAAAGTTACATGCTCACAATGAGTCTCCTGGGTGATCATGGTGACTGTTACAGTGACTGCCTTTACAAACCCGGACTCTAATGGTCGACTATCAAGTGCTCTGATGGGGAGTGGAATGGATAGGGGAACCAATGAAATGCCTTGACGGTGTGAGAATGCCCTGTCTATAAAGTTCCCAGCTGCGCCTGAATCGACTAGCACCTTACACTGGGGAATGATGTGTATGTTTTAATGAATTAGGAGATAGAACTGGGTTAATCACGAACATTGAGTTAGAATGATTTGTTACTGGGCCAGGAATTTAATTGGGGCATTTCACTGTGTGTGTGGGGGAGTAGAGAGGAAATCTGCCCTAGGGTCAAATTGCTTGCTCTTACTTCAATCCATGGCTGTCTTATCCGATGAGAGACTGAAACTAGCTTGTGGCCTTTTGTCTCTCTCTTCAAACACCATGAAGGGAGCGGCACCAGGGTTGAATGGAGTTTGGGCTAGACCTTTGTCTCCTTGGTATCTTATTGATTGATTACAGCATGATGGGGTGAGGTTTGTGTATGTTAGGGCCTTGTCATGTTTAAACTTAACATGAGTGTGTGTGCAAGACAGGGGAGTGAGTGATTGGTTAGAGTATTATGTGCATAATAAAAGTCGAGTTTAGCCGCCCTCAGAGACAAAGGAAGTGGGCGTGGAGTGATAAAGAGCGGGAAACTGAAGAGGGAGGGATTTAGAGCTAGAAGAGTTGGGGATGATGGTATATAATGTGACGTGAGGGAGAGAGAACGGGGTACCACTCTGCAGACTGGTATTGGCTTTGTTGAAACTTTAATAAAGTCATTTCTTGATGCAACAAAAACTCTGTAAGACCTTATTTGTAATAAAGTATAGTGGTTATTTTCCACAACAGGAACTACCATGTGATCGGGAAAGTGGATAGGTAGGGTACAGTGCGCAGCAGAGGGCACTGAACGAGTGTGGGTGTTCGATACCTGAGGTGATGCGAGTGTGCCCTGCCTGCCGCCTCCAGGCCCAAAAGAGCCTTGACTATGACGTGTGG
This sequence comes from Coregonus lavaretus, assembly GCF_964263955.1. Lineage (NCBI taxonomy): Eukaryota > Metazoa > Chordata > Actinopteri > Salmoniformes > Salmonidae > Coregonus > Coregonus lavaretus. The sequence continues at coordinate 23,152,681 of NC_139998.1, read as the reverse complement.
TGTACTGTCCCTTCGTGCCACCAGAGTGGCACTGTCGCTGTCGTCTTCTGCTCTCTCGGACGGCGGCGCCACCCAGCTCCATCAGCTCGGGCTCCAGTCGTCCGGGGTGGAAACGGGCAGACCCCTACCAGGACATCCTCTGGCTGCCAGCAGGTTGTCCAAACGGATGGCCATGTCCACCAGTTTCGTGAAAGACAATAATGGTGTCCCGGCAGGACGTTCCAAACCGCGTTGGCCCACTCCAGGGCTTTCCCCGAGAGGCAGGAAACGAGGACGGACACCTTCTCCCGCTCCGATGGCGCCGGCCTGATGCTGGAGAAGTAAAGCTCCAGTTGGAGGAGGAATCCTTGGCAGAGCGCCGCCGTCCCGTCGAATGCCCGTGGTCGGGATATCTGGATCCCTCCGGATGCTTTGGTGTTGGTGGCTGGATCCGGTTGGCCAGCTGGCTGCGACAGATCGGGTCCTCTCCTCTCCAGGCGTTGGACGACCTGAAGAACCCGATCCATCGCTTCCTCCAAGCTGGCCAGCATCGTGGAATGCTCCTGGACCTGTGCCACGACTCCAGACATGCGCTCTTCTCCTGCTGACTCCATGACAGGTGGGTGATTCTGTGATGAGTGTGATAGAAGGAGTCAGGCGCAGGAGGGTAATCACTGAATGTAGAGTTTATTCCGTCGTACACAAATAGCGCTGGATAGCGACAACCGAAACAGGCACAGGGGAAAATCTACCCTGGCAATACAAGGTAACGGTAGCTCCAACAATAACACGCACAGGGGAAATATCTACCCCGGCAAACAATGTTATAGTAGCTCCACCGAGCTACACTACTCTCACGAATAAACAATCACCACAAGGACAAAGGGGGCAGAGCACTTATACACGGACTAATGAGGGCATAAGAACCAGGTGTGTGTAATTAACAAGACAAGACAAATGGAATGATGATATATGGAGCGGCAGTGGCTAGTAAGCCGGTGACGACGAACGCCGAAGCCTGCCCGAACAAGGAGGGTGACACCATTAAGGCGTCCACCCACCGTGCTCAGACTGACAGAAATTACATTTAGATTATGGTAATTAATCTTAACAGAACATGCAACTCCTGTAATGAAGTAGCCAATAAAAAGTAATTTTCAAACATTTGCCAAAATGCAATTTGCGGGAAAACTCCATTTTAAACAGTGCACCTGATGAGAGCAGTTCTATATGTGACAGAGATGAAAATCTCATTTAGAAACTTAGAAAGAGGGGGAATCTAAAGATGCAACAACTAGGATGGGTTGCTACTGTAATAAGACTATGATTGTGCCTTTGGCTTCTGGACAACGAAATAAACTTGATATGAAAACCAATAGTTTAAGTTTATTAAGATCCCCATTAGCTACTGCACATGCAGCAGCTACTCTTCCTGGGGTCCACATAAAACGTACAAATACATGACAAAGTATAGAACAGTAATAGACAAGAACCACATAAGATATTTCATTAAATTATAAAAAAATAAGAGAAAATAAGGAAAGATACCAAGAGACAACAAAATACTATTTACACACTATTCATATATACATATTCATATTCTTATATACAGTACAGTTAAATTAGATCTTTTGAAAGAGTAGAGGCGCTGTGATACAACATGTTTTTTTTAATCTGTTTTTTAAATTCCACAATGGAATGGCTCTAGACATAGAACAGGAGATAAATGGCATAGGAGGAAGTCTTTCATTTACGGTGTGTCGAATAGGCTTGGGAAGTAAACTGAAATAAATTTGCCAAAATTATATAATTACTCCTCTCTATACAGAAATAAATAAAATACTTTAAAATACTTCACCAGAAAGCATGACTTAGCCACAGAGGATTCAAGGATCATTAGCTTTTTTTAATAGCTGTGGATTGTTTCAAATCACAAGGTTGTATTTGGGAAGCCCGCAATTTGGGCAGAGCGTATGGCAATAAGCCTAGCTGATTATTGAGATGCGGAGAAGGGACACCCCCCCGATCCTATAGCTCTACCGCCCAGAGCTTAGATTGACCATTACGTTAGGTTTGTTAAAATAGAGTGCTCAATTTGTGTCGGGACTCTGCAGTGCAATACCAGGAATCTCAACACTTCTTTCAATAGGAAAGGCTACAGACAGACGGTTACTGGTCTAGATGACTCTAGCTTTGCCATTCAGAGTGGCAAACAACAAGGTTTACATTTCATGGTTAGCACATTGAGTCAACCTACAGGCATGCTGTGCTGCTCTGTAATTTTCTAGCGACTGCCACAGAAGTCATTCATTGTGTACCTCTCAAATGTCTATCTGGCTGTCACATAGCTAACGCTGTGGCATTGCATTCCATGTAAGCTGTAATTTATTTTGGCATGGCTGGCTGATACTCAGGGGGTAAGCTTTGTGGAGTGTGGTTCATTGTGATTCCAGTGATAAAATGTATTGCTGTGGTCAACGGTATGTATCATACCTCAACTAATTATGCCAAATTACCATTTTGGAACTTTAATATACCAATTGGATGCTTTTCATAATTAGAGGTTTGAGACTTTTATGGATTGAGAGGCTTGGCCTTCAAAATGGTTTATTGTTGATGTGAGGTTGTCATGCCTTGTTTGCTTTAATAGGTCTAGTGAAAGAACACAGCAATGCAGAGGTCTTATTATCAGACCTCTCAGACCTGAGTTACAACCTCTCCCTGAGTTACAGTTACAACCCTGATGTAACCTAAAGGCACTAACAGCAGTCTTCATGTGTGTGTGCGTGTGTGTGTGTGTGTATGTGTGTGTGTGTAGTAACTGTCTATTGCTCTTTATCAAGCCTACTTCACAAGCATATAATAAGTAATTAAATCCACAGACAATTAGCCTGCTTCTTTTGTTAGTATAGCTAAAACCCTACAAAAAACCTTTTGAGTTACATTCTCTGATTCAGCTCAGATGTAGATGGGTGTTTTGTGTCCATTACATGTATAACCACCTCATCAGACAAAACAGTCCTTATTTCAGACCATTTAATCCAGGGATGGGCAACTTTGATGGGGGTGGGGGCCACAAAATATTTGAACTCATATTGAAGGGCTGCAGTGGCTCGCGGGTCTGCATACCGACATCCATACCAACATATGCGGTCAGAGAAGGCCCTACCTTGCAAGCAAAACATTTTAACCATCCCAATCTTCACAGCAGAGAGTTAATTTCCCTGCAATTCTAAAAATTTTGCGATGGGCTATAGAGAAAATGTTGCAGTTATACAAAGCATTCAGAAAATATTCAGACCCTTGACTTTTTCCACATTTTGTTACGTTACAGCCTTATTCAAAAATTTATGAAATTGTTTTTTTCCCCTCATCAATCTACACACAATACCCTATAGTGACAATGCAAAAATAGGTTTTTAGAAATGTTTGCAAGCTAAATGCTTGGCACACCTGTGTTTGGGAAGTTTCTCCCATTCTTCTCTGCAGATCCTCTCAAGCTCTGTCAGGTTGGATGGGAAGTGTCGCTGCACAGCTATTTTCAGGTCTCTCCAGAGATGTTAGATCGGGTTCAAGTCCGGGCTCTGGCTGGGCCACTCAAGGACATTCAGAGACTAGTCCCGAAGCCACTCCTGCGTTGTCTTGGTGGTCTGCTACGAGTCTTTGTCCTGTGGTAAGGACCAGTCTGAGGTCCTGAGCGTTCTGGAGCAGGTATTCATCGAGGACCTCTCTGTACTTTGCTCCGTTCATATTTCCCTTGGTCCTGACTAGTCTCCCAGTCCCTGCCGCTGAAAAACATCCCCACAGCATGATGCTGCCACCACCATGCTTCACCATAGGGATGGTGCCAGGTCTCCTCCAGACGTGACACTTGGTATTCAGGCCAAAGAGTTCAATCTTGGTTTCATCAGACCAGAGAATCTTGTTTCTCATGGTCTGAGAGTCCTTAAGGTTCCTTTTGGCAAACTCCAAGCGGGCTGTCATGTGCCTTTTACTGAGGAGTGGCTTCGTCTGGCCACTCTACCATAAATGCCTGATTGGTGGAGTGTTGCAGAGATGATTGTCCTTCTGGACAGTTCTTCCATCTCCACAGAGGAACTCTGGAGCTCTGTCAGAGTGACCATTGGGTTCTTGGTCACCTCCCTGACCAAGGCCCTTCTCCCCCGATTGCTCAGTTTGGCCGTGCGTCCAGCTCTAGGAAGAGTCTTGATGGTTCCAAACTTCTTCCATTTAAGAATGATGGAGGCCACTGTATTCTTGGGGACCTTCAATGCTGCAGAAATGATTTGGTACCCTTCCCCAGATCTGTGCCTCGACACAATCCTGCCTCGGAATTCTATGGAAAATTCCTTCGACCTCATGGCTTGGTTTTTGCTCTGACATGCACTGTCAAATGTGGGACCTAATATAGACAGGTGTGTGCCTATCCAAATCCAAATTATGTCCAATCAATTGAATTTACCACAGGTGGACTCCAATCAAGTTGTAAAAACATCTCAAGGATGATCAATGGAAATAGGATGCACCTGAGCTCAATTTCAAGTCTCATAGCAAATGGTCGGAATACTTATGTAAATAAGATATTTCTGTTTTATATTTTTTATACATTTGCAAAAATGTCTAAATACCTGTTTTCGCTTCGTCATTATTGGGTGTTGTGTGTAGATTGATGAGAAATTATTTTTATGTAATCCATTTTAGAATAAGGCTGTAAAGTAACAAAATATAGAAAACGGAAGGGGTCTGAATACTTTCCGAATGCACTGTGTAATTAAGTTTGCAGTAATTCTACACATGTTTCTATGGGGCAGAGAGAAATGTTAGCAGTTTTTTATATGATATCTGAGTGAGAGTGACTAACAAAATCAGTGGGGGCCCCCCTGATCGGTAATTCGGGTGGAGGGGGGGAATTGATCCACAGGCCTACAAAAGGGGGGCCCACCAGTTGCCCATCCCTGACTTAATGTATATTATTGTAACATTTTTAATGAATAGTCAATTATTATGTGGGTGCCTTCTTTAGTTCAAGTCATTCATAAAGTTCTGTGCACTGAGGTATGTTTTTTGCTCCCACAATCACTTCATCTTAGATAGTGAAGCAACAGGTTTTATATGCACACTGCAGTGTTCCGAACTTATTTCTCTGGGTGACTGAAATGTAGTCTGATAGCAACGCTCCCCATGAATTAGTTTTGCTGCTGCCACTTAAGTCACTTCTCTGACATTAGCCACCATGAACAATCAATTGATTCATTACTATGGCATGTTTGCACTCCTGCTTGCTTCACAGCCTTATCAATGTCAACAGGTGCGTGTGTGTGCGCGTACGCATGTGCATGTGTGTGTGTGTGTGTGTGTGTGTGTCTGTGTGATGGAACGGGGGAGGGGGTTATGGAATATAGCAGACAGTAATCGTAAGCAGGTTCACATCTGTGTCTTAATTATTATTGTCTGCTTTGAATGCTGACTCACAAAGAGCAAACTGAGGGCATTGAAAAAAAATCATATTTCCTCGCTTATCCCAGGGAAATGTAACATTCATGTTTTCACATGATAAGAGCTGTTAGATTGGCCACCTCTAACACACTACTTGTTGACTGACGTCAGATATACAGGACCATCAAGATACAACATTTAAGTATTTGTGTTTTAAATGTCAACTGCACTAACGTGTGCTGATACATGTTCTGAACAAGTTGACTTTAGGGAGCTTGTTTCTTGTGAGATAGTAGTTTATTGAGAATACACAAATTATATTGTAAAACATTATTTTAACAATGTGTAAATTATTTACATGCAAAATTATTAGTGCTAGCAATAACGTCACACTTGGATACTTCAGGTACACTACAGGTCAAAAGTTTTAGAACACCTACTCATTCAAGGGTTTGTCTTTATTTTTACTATTTTCTACATTGTATAATAATAATGAAGACATCAAAACTATAAAATAACACATATGGAATCATGTAGTAACCAAAAGTGTTAAAAAAATCAAAATATATTTTATATTTGAGATTCTTCAAATAGACACCCTTTGCCTTGATGACAGCTTCCGCACACTCTTGGCATTATCTCAACCAGCTTCATGAGGTAGTCACCTGGAATGCATTTCAATTAACAGGTGTGCCTTGTTAAAAGTTAATTTGTGGAATGTATTTCCTTCTTAATGCGTTTGAGCCAATCAGTTGTGTTGTGACAAGGTAGGGGTGGAATACAGAAGATAGCCCTATTTGGTAAAAGACCAAGTCCATATTATGGCAAGAACAGCTCAAATATACAAAGAGAAATGACAGTCAATCATTACTTTAAGACATGAAGGTCAGTCAATCCAGAACATTTCAAGAACTTTTAAAGTTTCTTCAAGTGCAGTCGCTAAAACCATCAAGCGCTATGAAGAAACTGGCTCTCATTAGGACCACCACAGGAATGGAAGACCCAGAGTTACCTCTGCTGTAGAGGAAAAGTTCATTAGAGTTACCAGCCTCAGATTGCAGCCCAAATAAATGCTTCACAGAGTTCAAGTAACAGACACATCTCAACATGAACTGTTCAGAGGAGGCTATGTGAATCAGGCCTTCGTGGTCGAATTACTGCAAAGAAACCACTTCTAAAGGACACCAATGAGAAGAAGAGACTTGCTTGGGCCAAGAAACACGAGCCATGGACATTAGACCGGTGCAAATTAGTCCTTTGGTCTGGAGTCCAAATTTGAGATTTTTGGTTCCAACCGCCATGTCTTTGTGAGACGCTGTGTGGGTGAACGGATGATCTCCGCATGTGTATTTCCCACCGTAAAGCATGGAGGAGGAGGTGCTATTGTGTGGGGGTGCTTTGCTGGTGACATTGTCTGTGATTTATTTAGAATTCAAGGCACATTTAACCAGCATGGCTACCACAGCATTCTGCAGCGATACGCCATCCCATCTGGTTTGGGCTTAGTGGGACTATCATTTGTTTTCAACAGGACAATGACCCAACACACCTCTAGGCTGTGTAAGGCAGGCTATGTGACGGCTATTTTACAAAGAAGGAGAGTGATGGAGTGCTGCATCAGATGACCTGGCCACCACAATCCCCCGACCTCAACCAAATTGAGATGGTTTGGGATGAGTCGGACCACAGAGTGAAGGAAAAGCAGCCAACAAGTGCTCAGCATATGTGGGAACTCCTTCAAGACTTTTGGAAAAGCATTCCAGGTGAACTTGCTTGAGAGATTGCCAAGAGTGTGCAAAGCTGTCATCAAGGCAAAGGGTGTCTATTTGAAGTTTCTCAAATATAAAATATATTTTGATTTGTTTAACACTTTTTTGGTTGCTACATGATTCCATATGAATTATTTCATAGTTTTGATGTCTTCACTATTATTGTACAATGTAGAAAATTATAAAAATAAAGAAAAACCTTTGAATAAGTAGATGTTCTAAAACCTTTGACCGGTAGTGTATGGCTGGAATTAATCTGAACTCTATTTGAATGTCCACATGGACTAATTGTACTCAATGACATATGGTTGTGGATTTGGATAAATGTAGAATAAGGAAGCACATTTTAATATACCCTTTGAGCCTTTTGATTAGTTTGAATGTAAATATTTCAGTAATTAAATCAACTGAAAAACATCAATTAAATTGATAGGTTTTCAGCAAGCTGCCAATATGTATATTCTTGGCTTTCCAACCTGGATACATTTAAAAATGTGTTTTGATAACAATCAGTCAGGAACAATATGATGAATGTTTCAAGCCTGTGCTTGCTTCTTCTTTTTCCTCATTTTTTGGCAGCAGAGTTTATTCTTAACTTCTTAAAGTAGGGGAATGTTTCCCCTGATAATTAAAACAAATGGATGAGCTCCATTCACTTTCTTTAATTGCTCCTTATTTTGTCAGAGGAAGGCCCAAAAAATTGTCAAAGACTCCAGTCACCCAAGTCATAGACTGTTCTCTCTGCTACCGCACGTCTAGGTCCAAAAGGCTCCTTAACAGCTTCGGTCTTATGTAGCAAAATTTGAAATTGTGTTTTTTACATTGGATACAAGTAGAGACTCAGAGCTACAACATGGTATATCATACACTACAGTTGAGCAATAATGGGAAAGTAATTTTGCTTGAAAGTTGATTTACTTGTAAACTCACTTTTGAGAAAATGGCCTTTGAATCTTTTGGTACTACTACTGGAGAGCCCTTCTAGGTCTACACCCTTTCAGCATCGTTCACACCCTTTTAAGCTTTAGCCACACCCATCTCTTTAAGTGTTGATCTGAGTGTTCTGTACTAACAACAGAAGTCAAGCACCCAAGCTAACATGCAAGCTACATCCAGACACAAATGACAGAACAGCTCTCTCAACATTACTCACCCTAGCAGAGCTGGTTAGGCTGTTATTATATCAAGAGCGTTGGTGACTGCAACTGTGCTGTCAGATTGTCCGTTCGTAAATTCAAAACGTGCCACTCTCGGAGCATTCAGAGTGCATCCCGGACGCTCTGGCTGATGAGTAGGGTTGATCCGAACGTTCTGACCTCACAACGGCAGTCAAGCACCCAAGCTAACTGGCTAACATTTGCTAGCTGGCTAGCTACTTCCAGACACATAATGAGAGAACACCCCACTCTGACCATTTTACTCGCCCTAGCAATGCTGGTTAGGCTGTTTTCATGTTTTCCAGAGCGTTGGTGACTGTAACTGTGCTGCTGGCAACAATTTAACTATGCTTTTTTGCCGACGTTTACTGACACCGGCCATATTCAACTGGTGTTGAGCGTTTGTAACTTCATCAGTTATTCTGCCCTCTGGTACACTCAGATGAGAGTGCTCTGAAATTGGAGTAGATGGCCAGATTGAATGTATGAACGCAGCTGAAATGGTTACTTGCATAGTGGAGTCTTTTGTTAACACATGTAGCTAGCTAGGTAAACAATGAACCATAATCACAACTCATGACATTACTACCTTCATTAATCTGCAGGTAGCTAACCAACCAGGTTCAATGTTAGCTAGCTAATATTAGGCTATAGCTAGCTAAGCAAATGACTCTGAGATATGAATAATAAGGTCATACACTAAATGTTAGCTAGCAAGCCAGCCAGCTAACGTTAGCTAGCTAGCTAGGTAAACAGTGAACCATAATCACAAATCATGACGTTACTACCTTCATTAATCTGCAGGTAGCAAAACAACCAGGTTCAATGTTAGCTAGCTAACATAAGGCTATAGCTAGCCATGCAAATGGCTCTTTCTGTCAAAATTAGAAACGTGTAATATCTGAAAATGTAGCTAGCTAGACCATATTACCCGTATGCATCATTCATGGATGGACGTGTCTCCTGTCGGATGCCATGGTTACCCTTAGTTTGAAGATGTAATCCGGAGACAGGTGTTTTCTCCATCTCCTTAGCTATCATACTCAAATTCCACTGATTTCAAAACTCGGTCCTCCACAAAGTGGAGAGCAACACTTATGCAGTTTTAATACACAACACATATTTTATTTTAAAGCCGCATTAGACAGGATTACCTAGACATACTGACCAGCTCAAATAGACAGAAGCGTGCTATACGGCAGACCAATCCAAACTCATCTCTCGGCAGACAAATCCAAACTCATCTCTCGGCATGTCCAGCCCACTCAATATCTCAGCCAATCATGACTAGTAGGAAGGTTGCTGTCTTTTTCTTTGGCTAAACCAACTAGGTTCGTTTTTTACAGATGGCCTACAAGTTTGTTATTAAGGCACATGAAAGTTCACATATAATCGAGAAGGCATTTCTGCAAAAAAATACATTTTGATTAAAAAAATAATAATACAATTAAAACGGCTCTCCTTTGAAGTAGTGAACTGCAACATATGCCTAGTTTCCTGAAACAGGTCACATATATATATTTTTTTGTTTTAATTTTTACCCCCTTTTTCTCCCCAATTTCATGATTACAATCTTGTCTCATCACTGCAACTCCCCAACGAGCTCGGGTGAGGCGAAGGTCGAGTCATGCGTCCTCCATACCACGCTTCTTAACACCGGCTCGCTTAACCTGGAAGCCGGCTGCACCAATATGTCGGAGGAAACACCGTTCAACTGATGACTGAGGTCAGCCTGCAGGCGCCCGGCCCACCTCAAGGAGCCACTAGAGTGCGATGAGCCAAGTAAAGCCCCCCTGGCCAAACCCTCCTCTAACCCGGATGACACTTGGCCTATTGTGCGCCACCCTATGGGACTCACGGTCACGGCCGGTAATGACACAGCCTGGGATCGAACCCAAGGCTGTAATGAAGCCGCAACACTGCGAGGCAGGGCCTTAGACCGCTGCGCTACTCGGGAGGCCCTAGTAAATATTTTCTTATTCCTATTTTCTTAAAACTGCATTGTTGGTTAAGGGCTGGTAAGTAATCATTCCAAGGTAAGGTCTACACCTGTTGTATTCGGCGCATGTGACAAAACAAAATTGTATTAGATTTTTACCCTCTGTCTTGATCGCTTTACTTTGAGGCACCTTTGTTATGGATCAACCCAAGCTGGTATCCTCTGCTTTGTTGTTTACCCTCCCCTCCATTCCACCTGCCTTCTCCAACCTGGCAGTTGCATTGTAATCATTGTCTTCATCCTTCATATTTATAATAATAATAATATGCCATTTAGCAGACGCTTTTATCCAAAGCGACTTACAGTCATGCGTGCATACATTTTTGTGTATGGGTGGTCCCAGGGATCTAACCCACTACCTTGGCGTTACAAGCGCCGTGCTCTACCAGCTGAGCTACAGAGGACATATTTCTACCCCAAGACTAAAACACTAGTATTTCCATGTTTACTTTAACATATATCATAACATTGTGTGTACTTGCGAAAGTATTCACCAACCTTGGCATTTTTCCTATTTTGTTGTCTTACAACCTGAAATTAAAATGGATTTTTTGGGGGATGTGTCATTTGATATACACAACATTCCTACCACTTTGAAGATGCTAAATATTTTTGGGGGTGAAACAAACAAGAAATAAGACAAAAAAAACAGAAAACTTGAGCGTGCATAACTATTCACCCCCCCCAAAGTCAATACTCTGTAGAGCCACCTTTTGCAGCAATTACAGCTACAAGTCTCTTGGCCCCGTGTAGCTCAGATGGTAGAGCATGGCGCTTGCAACGCCAGGGTTGTGGGTTCGTTTCCCACGGGAGGCCAGTATGAAAAAATTTATGCACTCACTAACTGTAAGTTGCTCTGGATAAGAACGTCTGCTAAATGACTAAAATGTAAAAATGTATGTCTCTATAAGCTTGGCACATCTAGCCACTAGGATTTTTGCCCATTCTTCAAGGCAAAACTACTCCAGCTCCTTCAAGTTAGATGGGTTCCGCTGGTGTACAGCAATCTTTAAGTCATACCACAGATTCTCAATTGGATTGAGGTCTGGGCTTTGAATAGGCCATTCCAAGACATTTAAATGTTTCCCCTTAAACCACTTGAGTGTTGCTTTAGCAGTATGTTTAGGGTCATTGTCCTGCTGGAAGGTGAACCTCCGTCCCAGTCTCAAATCTCTGGAAGACTGAAACAGGTTTCCCTCAAGAATTTCCCTGTATTTAGCCCCATCCATCATTCCTTCAATTCTGACCAGTTTCCCAGTCCCTGCCGATGAAAAACATCCCCACAGCATGATGCTGCCACCACCATGCTTCACAGTGGGGATGGTGTTCTCGGGGTGATGAAAGGTGTTGGGTTTGCGCCAGACATTTTCCTTGATGGCCAAAAAGCTACATTTTAGTCTCATCTGACCAGAGTACCTTCTTCCATATGTTTGGGGAGTCTCCCACATGGCTTTTGGTGAACACCAAACGTCTTTGCTTATTTTTTTCATCAAGCGATGCCTTTTTTCTGGCCACTCTTCTGTAAAGCACAGCTCTGTGGAGTGTACGGCTTAAAGTGGTCCTATGGACAGATACTCCAATCTCCACTGTGGAGCTTTGCAGCTCCTTCAGGGTTATCTTTGGTCTCTTTGTTGCCTCTCTGATTAATGCCCTCCTTGCCTGGTCCGTGAGTTTTGGTAGGCGGCCCTCTCTTGGCAGGTTTGTTGTGGTGCCATATTCTCTCAATTTTTTAATAATGGATTTAATGGTGCTCCGTGGGATGTTCAACGTTTCGGTATTTTTTAATAATCCAACCCTGATCTGTACTTCTCCACAACTTTGTCCCTGACTTGTTTGGAGAGCTCCTTGGTCTTCATGGTGCCTTTTGCTTGGTGGTGCCCCTTGCTTAGTTGTGTTGCAGACTCTGGGCCTTTCAGAACAGGTGTATATATACACTGAGATCATGTGACAGCTCATGTGACACTTAGATTGCACACAGGTGGACTTTATTTACTAATTATGTGACTTCTGAAGGTAATTGGTTGCACCAGATCTTAGTTAGAGGCTTCATAGCAAAGGGGGTGAATACATATACACACACCACTTTTCCGTTATTGATTAGAATTTTTTTTTTGAACAAGTTATTTTTTTCATTTCACTTCACCAATTTGGACTCTTTTGAGTGTGTCCATTACATGAAATCCAAATAAAAATCAATTTAAATTACAGGTTTTAATGCAACAAAATAGGGAAAACGCCAAGGGGGATGAATACTTTTGCAAGGCACTTTATAAACAAATGGAGGTTGTAGTCAAATAAACCTAGCTTATACACAAAAATAAATGTACACATATTGTAAATCAGCAAACATACTGTCTCTGAAATCCCAGGCAAATAATTACAATGCTTCTTGGTCTTCATAGCCTTGAACTTATAACCAAACCAAGCTTACTTCCAAGTCAATGCTTTGTATACTCTCAGTCCAGTGCTGTCCAATAATCTTCATTGAAAAAGACACATGGTGATTCTTTATGTTTTTACAGAGATCTGACACTCATGTGAAGAAGATTCTGTGGCTTGTTGTTAGAGCACATGTGTTTTTTTTAACAGCAAACTGGGCAGCTAGTGTTAGAAGGCACACTTCCGTTCAAAAGTTTTGGTCACTTAGAAATGTCCTTGTTTTCGAAAGAAAAGCACTTTTTTTTTACCATTAAAATAACATCAAATTGATCAGAAATACAGCGTAGACATTGTTAATGTTGTAAATGGCTATTGTAGCTGGAAACGGCAGATTTTTTATGGAATATCTACATAGGCATACAGAGGCCCATTATCAGCAACCATCAGTCCTGTGTCCCAATGGCATGTAGTGTTTGCTAATCCAAGTTTATCATTTTAAAAGGCTAATTGATCATTAGAAAACCCTTTTGCAATTATTTTAGCTCAGCTGAAAACTGTTGTGCTGGTTAAAGAAGTAATAAAACTGGCCTTCTTGAGACTAGTTGAGTATCTGGAGCATCAGCAATTGGGGGTTCGATTACAGGCTCAAAATGGCCAGAAACAAAGAACTTTGTTCTGAAACTCATCCGTCTATTCCATGCGAGAAATTGACAAGAAACTGAAGATCTCATACAACGCTGTGTACTACTCCCTTCACAGTACAGCGCAAACTGTCTCTAACCAGAATAGAAAGAGGAGTGGGAGGCCCCGGTGCACAACTGAGCAAGAGGACAAATACAGAGTGTCTAGTTTGAGAAACAGACGCCTCACAGGTCCTCAACTGGCAGCTTAATTAAATAGTACCAGCAAAACACCAGTCTCAATGTCAACAGTGAAGAGGTGTCTTTTAGATGCTGACCTTCTAGGCAGAGATGCAAAGAAAAAGCCATACCTCAGACTGGCCAATAAAAAGAAAATATTAAGATGGGCAAAAGAACACAGACACTGGACATTTTCTTTGCAACTCTGCCTAGAAGGTCAGCATCCCAGCATCCCGGAGTCGCCTCTTCTGGTGTTTTGCAGGTACTATTTAATGAAGCTGCCAGTTGTAATGAACGTGTCGGGAGTCGGGACGAAACAGACAGGCAGGCAGCATTTCTCAACCAGTCGAAATTATGAATCAGCTGGAATCATTTTTAGTTTGCAATCTTTCCAGCTTCAGTTTGAAGTGATTGTGTTAGTGGTGTTGTTGGGTAGCTCCTCTGAACAACAGTGTCTTGATGAGAGAGCACATTTTCTATGCCAGGTGAAATTGCGCCTCATTATCTCATTGCTATGGATGTATCCAAATAAATGTCTCTAGAAAACAGCTTAAACAAATGCAAATGCAGCTACTTTGCTATTATTCTGGCTGCACTTTTTGACGTGACTGTAAGTTAGCCGTAGTTGGCTAGCTAGCAAGAAAGGGATAAGAGCGTTGCCAGCCAGTATGGCAATGGAACATTTAGAATGAATGTCTGGGTCCATAGATACAGAACAAAAAGACTGAACAACTGGGTCACATCTCTGGCAACCGAACCAATAGAACGAACGACCATCTCACGCCCTGACTTATGGGACTCTAGTATGTTGAGTCAGGGTGTGGAGATCTATGTTGTTATTTCTATGTTTACTTTCTAGGTGTTGTATTTCTATGTTTGGCCGGGTGTGATTCCCAATCAGAGACAGCTGTCGCTCGTTGTCTCTGATTGGGGATCATACTTAGGCAGCCTGTTTGCAATCATTAGTTGTGGGATCTTGTTCCGTGTTAGAGGCTTGTATTGTGTTTAGCCTGAGGACTTCACGTTACGTTGTTTTGTTTGTTTATCGTGATAATAAACATGTATGCATTTCACGCTGCGCCTTGGTCTGACCCGTCCTTCAACGAGCGTGACAGACCAGCTGGCTTGGGTAGCAACCCTAGCTTTGTTTCGGGACAAAATCTTGTGGAAGGATGAAATAGTATGAATAAATTCATCAAAATAAAATGTTTAATGAAAATATGTCAATCATTATTTGCAGGTGAATGCTTATGTGATAAAGCCCTCGAAGCCGGTGTTTGGAGTATATATTGGCACGGTTTGCCAGCCCTCGACTTCATCACAGGCCTAACAACACCCATTCCAATATATCCTCCAAACACCTGCTTCAAGGGCATTATCACGTAAGCATTCACCTGTATTGTGAATGGGCAGCCTAGGCTACATCTTGATTTACCCAATTTATCAGTAGATATTTACCATTCAAATAAATTATTACCATTATATTATTATGTAGTTAGATTGGTAAAAACAAAGTCAAATTAATTTTATGAATGTATAATTGATTCATTAATGAATACATGGCTGTCTCTGAAAAATGTTGACATCAAATTTCAAATGCAATGATATTGAACTCAAAAGATGCCCAACAATTGAACAGAGCAGTATCTCAGTTAATCTGTCTGGACAACAGCCATTCTGTCTGGATAACAGCCATTCTGTGGCCTTTTTTTGCCTTGGTATCGTTTTGGTATCGTGTATGGTCATTGTATTGAGTATTGTGATACTTAACCTGGTATCGATATCAAAGTCAAAATTCTGGTACCTTGACAACACTACATTGGACAGCTACAGCCCTGTACCAATGCATCTACAGCACAGGTGTCAAACTCGTTCAACGGAGCGCCAAGTGGCTGTGTGTTTTCGCTCCTCCCTTGTACTTGATTGATGAATTAAGGACACTAATTAGTAATGAACTCCTCACACCTGCTTGTCTAGGGCTTAATTGAAAATAAAAACCTGCAGACACTAGTCCCTCCATGGAATGAGTTTGACACCCCTGATCTACAGACCTATACAGCACCATGGACAGCTACAGCCCCAAAAAAATACCAATGACCGATACACAGGCAGCAATAGCCCTGAACATTATCATTCACAGCTACAGCTCAAAACAGTCCTATATACAGCTACAGCCCTATAACCAGGGATGAAAACAAACTCTTCCACAAACATGCTAAAAAGTCCTCCACTATCTGCTCCCATTTTCCACTTGATGCAGTATGTCTGCAGACGGGTTGTGAACTGGAGTGAACTAAAGAATGTTCACAAATGGCCTTGATGGAGGCATAGACTAGTGGACTCTCCCCCGCTGCTCCCTGAAGTGGCCCGGAAAGCATTACAGTCAGTGCTCTACATCTCTGCCTACACACTCAAGACACATTACCATTAATGGCCTCAAACTTCACTGTGAACATACAGGAACTAAATTGAACACTCATCTGATAGATAAATACCCTCTTCAACCTGCCATGCAGCGAATACTCATGACGCGAACTAATATTTAGTTGAGTGAGAAGGTTACAGAGGCACAAAGATCATACCCCCAAGACATGCTAACCTCTCACCATTACCAATAACAGATGAGTTTAGCATTTTTGGGGGGGTATGATATTAATGGCTCTGTAACTTTCTCACTCATCATTATTCACGATTCATTCAGGATTATCTGTAATCATGGTAGTGACTCCAAAATGACACAATACATTATTTACAAAGCATTTGTATTGGACACAACATAATCTGAAACACAACCAAAACAAACTGCAAATGCATCCAACAAGTTTGTAGAGTCAGAAGCTTGATTCAGTCATTTTGTGCTAAGAATATGGGACCAAATACTACACCTCTGACTACTTTAATACACATATAAGTGCATTTGTCCAAATACTAATGACACCTTCAAATGGGTGGACTAGATATATAAAGTGCCATTTCTAAACGGTAAATCTGAAATGTATGAAAATAGACTAAAATAAAAGGTGACATTCTGTACTGTCGCCTCATACGAAATATTTCATCTTAAATCCAAAATGCTGGAGTATAGACCCAAATTAAACAATGTAGCTTCTCTTTCCAAATAAATGCATAGGGGAGGGTACATTTTCCTAAACCAATCCTATTTGTTAGTAGTTGGACTTGTTGCACCCGTTACTGAGATGGTTGTTCCAGTTTAGATGGTTTAGGTAGTCTCATTTACAAATCTTTCCTACCTTGGCAGCCATTCTGAATGCAGGTTGTGGGTGACTAACTGTTCCAATTGTTGGATATCGTCACTCTGGCTGGATTCCAAAAGGAATTACACATTACTTTGCAAGCCAGCTTAATGTGACTTTCACAGGAGTTTCAGACCACTGTGTTAGGTTAAAACTTGACCGTCAAAGTAAGGCCTTATCATATATATAAACTCAGCAAAAAAAGAAACTTCCCTTTTTCAGGACCCTGTCTTTCAAAGATAATTAATAAAATTCAAAATAACTACACAGATCTTCATTTGTAAGGGTTTAAACACTGTTTCCCATGCTTGTTCAATTAACCATAAACAATGAATGAACATGCACCTGTGGAACGGTCGTTAAGACACTAACAGCTTACAGACGGTAGGCAATTAAGGTCACAGTTATGAAAACTTAAGACACTAAAGAGGCCTTTCTACTGACTCTGAAAAGCACCAAAAGAATGATGAGCAGGGTCCCTGCTCATCTGCGTGAACGTGCCTTAGGCATGCTGCAAGGAGGCATGAGGACTGCAGATGTGGCCAGGGCAATAAATTGCAATGTCCGTACTGTGAGACGCCTAAGACAGCGCTACAGGGAGACAGGACGGACAGCTGATCGTGCTGGCAGTGGCAGACCATGTGTAACAACACCTGCACAGGATCGGTACATCCTAACATCACACCTGAGGGACAGGTACAGGATGGCAACAACAACTGCCCGAGTTACACCAGGAACGCACAATCCCTCCATCAGTGCTCAGACTGTCCACAATAGGCTGAGAGAGGCTGGACTGAGGGCTTGTAGGCCTGTTGTAAGGCAGGTCCTCACCAGACGTCACCGGCAACAACGCCGCCTATGGGCACAAACCCACCGCTTTGGTGGAAGAGTGGGGTAACATCTCACAACAAGAACTGGCAAATCAGATGCACTGCAGTACTTAATGCAGCTGGTGCCCACACCACTGTTTTAACCATCATTTAGTCACATTACTTTACTTTAATCAAAGATTTCAGTTGTAGTCTAAATTAAATTTGTTTCATTTGATTACTTTATTATTTTATTCCAAGTCATCATCTCATCTCTATAGAGCTGCTGCCTTTGCTGACTGAAAAATTGCAATTTTAGTAGATCTTCAAAATAAATAAGTCTCCCGAGTGGGGCAGTGGTCTAAGGCACTGCATCGCAGTGCTAGCTGTGCCATTAGAGATCCTGGTTCGAATCCAGGCTCTGTCGTAGCCGGCCGCGACCGGGAGACCCATGGGGCGGCGCACAATTGGCAGAGTGTCATCCAGGGTAGGGGAGGGAATGGCCGGCAGGGATGTAGCTCAGTTGGTAGAGCATGGCGTTTGCAACGCCAGGGTTGTGGGTTCGATTCCCACGGTGGGCCAGTATGAATAAAAATAATGTATAATGTAAAAAAGTGCAGCCAGAATAACAGCAAAGTAGCTTCATTTGCATTTGTTTAAGTTGTTTGGATACATCCATAACAATGAGCTAATGAGGCGCGATTTGGCCTGGCGTATAAAATGCGCTCCCTCGTCAGGACACTGTTGTTCATAGGAGCTAGCCAACAACACAGCTAACACAATCACTTCAAACTGAAGCTGGAAAGACTACAAACTAGCTGCACTTCATTTCATTTTACCTTTTTTCTACTTACATTTATTTGCATATATCCATAAAAATTATGCCAGCTGATTCATGATTTTGACTGGTTGAGAAACGCTGCCTGCCTGTCTGTTTCATCCTGACTCCCGACACGTTCATTACTATGGGACAGTTGGAGATCGAATTTGAATATTGAAACAATGCTGCAAATGTCGGAGAGACAGACAGCAAGGTCTATACAAATCTCCACTGTTGAAAATGAAATGTTAGTCTAAAATAAATATGAGATAATGTCTAGATGCTTTTTATAGTAGAGATCAAGTTTATAAATGTCTTGTTGGGCTGATGAGACAGTGGACTGCGCAGTCAGATGGAACAGAGTAAATCGGCATTTTAACTACATAGATTTAGCTGGTTGTAACTTGTGCAATAGACACCGGCTGGAATGTGGCTTAAACCAATCAGCATTCAGGACTAGACCCACCCATTGTATAACAACTATAAATCACTTAGATAAAATATTTTCAGGCAGGGATACCTTGCAAAGCAACTGTTCTATCCCTCTTGGGTGTTCTCTCTTCTCTCTGTCTCCGTCAAAGAGGTCTCCATGTCTGCTTCACACAGACCGGACAAGTAAGTGGGCGCGCAATGGATTATGGTCATTGCAGTTAACTACCACATTTTCTAAACTCACAGAATTTTTATTTATTTAAAAGTAACCAAAATTCAGATTATTTGCTCAGCACTAGATAAGGTTGTTTCAGAATCAGCTAACTTTATACAGGAAAAAGGTTAGGATACTTTAATTAGCCACTTTACAAACGAGCTAGCTCGCTAACACTTACAAATGAATGTAATGTTTTCTTATTGAAAATGCCAAATAGAGCTACAAACTACAGCCTGACATTGTCAATTAGTCACTTTATTTCAGTATTTCAGTGTGGAGTTAAATGAGGGGTCTATGTTTCATGAAGCCATTAGAAGACTGTTGCTGACCTCTGTTGAATGCACATGATGGGCAGTGGGCTGACTGAAAAGAGGTATGTAGCTATCTAAATTATTTATAATAAATTATTCATAATAAGTCTTGGGGATTCAATAGCCTAGTTAATCATTACATGACTTTTAAAACACTATCCATGTTTTTCTCAGTCTGGCAGTAACCCAACTATCAGAGGCAGATGATCTCTCTTTTGGCTGCTGCTGACAACAACTGCATGCAAGTTGTTCTTCTTCGTCATACATTTATATGTCTGCATAGCATTTTGTCTTCATTTTGGCAGATTAACTCATGCTTATTTCTGAGGATTAACTCATGTTTTTGCTGGGTGGCATGTTTCTTCTCAAGAACCAGGCAGGCAACAACCCATAGGCTACTTTACAGTTACATAAAGAAATCAGCCAGAGTTGGTTCCAAGATTAAGGTGGGCCATTATTCAAACAAAGATGCGTCCCTGGCCACCGGTGGATATTTCCAAACTATGTTTGCATATAATGACAATGAAATCTAAAAACTATGCTGGTATTATTTTGTTCATTACAGTGCCTTCAGAAAGTATTCACACCCCTTTACTTTTTACACATTTTGCAAGTGACACACAATACCCCATAATGTCAAAGTGGAATTATTTTTTTACAAATTAATTAAAAATTAAAAGCTGAAATGCCTTGAGTCAATAAGTATTCAACCCCTTTGTTATGGCAAGCCTAAAAGAATGTCTTAACAAGTCACGTAATACGTTGCATGGACTCCCTCTGTGTGCAATAAGAGTGTTTAACATGATAGTTTAATGACTACCTCACGTCTGTGCAACACATACAATAATCTGTAAGGTCCCTCAGTCGAGCAGTGAATTTCAAACATAGATTCAACCACAAAGACCGGGAGGTTCTCCAATTCTTCGCAAAGAAGGGCACCTATTGGTAAAAAATATATAAAGCAGACATTGAATATCCCTTTGAGCATGGTGAAGTTATTAATTACACTTCTGATGGTGTATCAATTCACCCAGTCACTACAAAGATACAAGCATCCTTCCTAACTCAGTTGCTGTAGAGGAAGGAAACCACTGTGGGATTTCACCATGAGGCCAATGTGTTTGGCCTCATGGTGAGTTTCATGGCTGTGATATGAGAAAACTGAGGATGGATCAACAACATTATAGTTACTCCACAATACCAACCTAAATGACAGACTGAAAAGAAGGAAGCTTGTACAGAATGAAAAATATTCCTAAACATACATCCTGTTTGCGATAAGGTACTAAAGTAAAACTGCAAAAAACGTGGAAAATAAATTAACTTTATGTCCTGGATACAAAATGTTATGTTTGGGGCAAATCCAACATCACTGAGTACCATGCTTCACATTTTCAAGCATGGTGGTGGCTGCATCATGTTGTGGGTATACCTGTCATTGTAACGTAGACGCAGGGAGTCAGGAAGCAGGTGCAGATGGTGATTTTAATAATAACTAACATGGAGAGGTACAAAACAAGAGAAGCGTCTGGACATGAAAACTGAACCAATATTTCCTGAAGAGTGATGCTAGGGAGTGCTAGATAAAGGGGAAGTAATCAGGGTAGTCGTGAAGTCCAGGTGTGCCTCATGATGAGACGCAGATGTGCGTAATGAGGTGTGTATCATGATGGGTTGCCAGGATCGGTGGTTAGTAAACCGGCGACATCGAGCGCCGGAGCAGGTGTAGACATGACAGTCATCGGCAAGGAATAGGACATTTTTTTTTGATAAAAATAAATGCAATAGAGCTAAGCACAGGCAAAATCCTAGAGGAAAACCTGGTTCAGTCTGCTATCCAACAGACACTGGGAGGCAAATTTACCTTTCAGCAGGACAATAACCTAAAACACAAGGCCAAATATACACTGGAGTTGCTTACCAAGAAAACATGCAATGTTCCTGATTGGCCTAGTTACAGTTTTGACTTAAAATGTCTTGAAAATGCATTGCAAGACTTGAACATGGCTGTCTAGCAATGATCAACAACCAACTTGACAGCTTGAAGAACTAAAAAATTATACAATTATTGTACATTCCAGGTGTGCAAAGCTCTTACAGACTTACCCAGAGAGACTCACAGCTATAATCGCTGCCAAAGGTGATTCTAACATGTATTGACTCAGGGGTGTGATATATTCCTGTATTTAATTTTCAATATATTTGCAAATGTTCCACAACCGAAAAAATATCACTTTGTCGTTATGAGTATTGTGTGTATATGGGTGATAAACAATATATTTAATCCATTTTGAATTCATGCTGTAAGAGAACAAAATGTGGAAGAAGTCAAGGGGTATTAATATTTTCTGAAGGCACTGTATTGATTTTTTAAAATATATATTATATTCTTAGCCATAATTCATAAATGGCACCATACAGGGTTCTATATGGAACCAATTTTGGTTCAATGAAGAAGAACCCCTAGGGTTCTGATAAAAAAAAAAGTATATAAAAGGGTTATATACATAACTTTTAATGGTTCCATATTTGAAGCAAGTGATATTACCTTCTTTTTTTTCTGAGAGTGTAACGTTGAGAAACTGTTACAGCATCAGGTCTAAGCAGCTGATGCTGTTGAACTCTGAAAAGTGTGGACCCGTATATATTCTGGAAAAGTGTTAAATTCAAAACTCTCAGATTTGATTCAACACTGGACAATTTGCTGTGTGTGGCTGTCAACACATGTTGACATTGCACATGCAGTGAACCAAAAGCATACAATAACGGACAAATAATAGAAGAGCAATTGCTTTTCCCACAAAAAGACAGACGTCATTATAAACACTTCAAATGTATGTGGGCGTGTGTGTATTGTATTTATGTCTTACATTTTACATTTACATTTTAGTCATTTAGCAGACGCTCTTATCCAGAGCGACTTAGAGTTAGTGAGTGCATACATTTTTCATACTTCATATGGGTTGTCTTCACAATGACTTACATGTGTTGTCAGGTCAGCTGTTTTACATTTCATGCTCTACAAGCTGACAAACAAACTCCTTCAACTAGATGTGTCTATCTTACACTCAATTTGTTGAAACTGACTACCATACCATGTTAGATTCGCTATGCCCCTTCATAGTTGAAATAATCATTCTTGCTGCTATTGTAATTTCCCTCCACAAATAGCAGCATTGGTTATGTATAGCAACCCGTTCATTAGCCATCGTCATTACTATGGTATGTAAACAACCTAATTAGCATTCATTCTCATTGTACACACCGATAAGAGCATGATAGCCATATCCATGATCAGACAAATTCATAATGGCGTAAGGTTGTGTTCTATTCAGAAAGCTAATGAAGATGAGCCCAACCTGACCCCTAGTTACTGGACATGCTCTGAGGCTGGGGGGAGCCATGCCAGATGCGTTATGATGCTGGAGCAGGACTGAGGGGGATTTGGCTTTCTTATCAGTCTCTATCCCCTCCACCCATGTTTTGACTGTTTTTCTCGCAGTATGTTTTGAGTGTTCATATTCCAGAGTGGATAGCTACTGTTTTTTTTGTGACTTTTTATGCACACATAACCCAATTTGGCGAGAGCAGCAGAAATCTGAGTTGTTTGTTTAGATGCTGTAGTTTGTAGCCAGAGTGCACTCTTCCGGATGTCACTGCAATTTGGGCTCAGGCTCAGATCTGGATATTCTGTTTTAGAGGGATATTTTTTCTTTCTGTTGGTGCCTCAAGAAAGTGACTTTTCTTATCCAAATCTCTTGAGGGATGAATGTATGCAAAGTCATATGTGGAATATTCTCCATGTTTAATTAAAGAATGTTATTTTGTTGCCTTTTACATACTACTGTAATATATGATGTGGGTGCAGATATGGGTCATTTGAATATTCATGAAGTAAAATACATTTCTATAAGCATACATTAGTTCCGAAGAAATATTTGAAGGGTTTACGTAATCCACATTTAGTGCATCTCTACTGCCGGTGTTGATCATTTTTTATATTCTACTTCTCGAAAGCTTATCCTTTGAGCATAGAGAGCGGTTCCTGAACGGCCATCTCTGCTGGTCAGCAACCCTCTCTCTGTGCATCTGCAGAATGTTAAGCTGTGCAGAAAACAGCCCAAGCCCTCAGGCTCCGGGCCCCTGATTCCTGTCTACTCTGCTCTGCCCCACAGTTTTCCAGCACCAATCTGTCACTTCCTCTACGCTGAGAAGGCAGCACGGCGGCTAGGGCCCAGAGGAACCTCTCTCTTGGCATGCACCCCCATCCAGGAGTCAGGGAGAATTAGGCTGCCGTAAACGGCCATGCCCAGGGTCTTATAGAGATAGCATATGCACAACTCACTCCTCTCACTGCCCTCCTCCTCTACCTCCAGCTCCAGCATAAAACCTAATGGAGTTTATTCTGCTCAAAAAAATTAGCGATCGAGAGAAAGCAACTAATTGCATTTATTTATTTATTTTTGCCACTGTTGAGGGGAAAATGAGCGAATCACTTAAGCGGCAGTGCGGTACAGGCTTGTTCTTCTACCTCAGAGGCCTGGGCAGATGTTTGGGAGAGTTAGGGGATCTGCGGCATAGTCTGGGAGGGCCCAAACAGCCCCTGGTAGATGGCTGGAAACAAGACCAGCTCCACAACAGCTGCTGGGAGGACAAAGGGCAGGTTTACAGGCAGTGTTTTAGCATTCTAAGCATAGTTTCTGCTTCCCTGGTTGCTTGGTGCATTGTATTCATTCATGCATTAATTACTAACTACATACTGTACAGCCTCTCTATATGCTTGGTATTGTAAAGTTAGAGTTGCATTGCAGCTGTGTTGGAGAAGTCAACGCTGAGAGGGAATTGTTGGTGCATACTGTGCCTTGTTGATAGATATTGTGTCTTCTGGTGCTGCAACCCTTAGTGTACTCTATAGGGAATACTCGGAATACTCGGAACTGCTCCCAAACAAGCACAAACTTCCTGGCACAAAGTTTTATTGCGAAGGAATCTGTTTGTGCAATAATAATAAATAAACAAATAAAAACAAAACAAGCACAGACATGTTACCTCAGCTCTTCATTAGTCCCAAGAGACAAAACAAACCAATAGCGTTTGAATATTGCATTTGGGATGCCCACAAGTGTCTGTCACATGATAAAGAACAAATAACATGTACAATTCCTAAAGATATAGGAACTTAATTTGATCATTCTTTTGTTGCTGATAATTTTCCTGCACCGCAGGGAATGCAGATGAGCTTTGTGATTTTCATACATTTATATACATTCACTGACATTTTGGCCAATTAATAGCCTAACCACTGATCAAGCAACATTATGGACTAAACTTTAAAATACTGTTGCTGCAGGATTATTTTGCATTTACATTACCAGTCAAAAGACACACCTACTCATTCAAGGGTTTTTCTTTATTTTACTATTCTTTACATTGTAGAATAATAGTGAAGACATCAAAACTATGAAATAACACATGTGGAATCATGTAGTAACCAAAAAAGTGTTAATGCGATTCTTCAAATAGCCACCCTTTGCCTTGATGACAGATTTGAACATTCTCGGCATTCTCTCAACCAGCTTTATGAGGTAGTCACCTGGAATGCATTTCAATTAACAGGTGTGCCTTGTTAAAAGTTCATTTGTGGAATTTCTTTCCTTCTTAATGCGTTTGAGGCAATCAGTTGTGTGTCACAAGGTAGGTGGGGTATACAAAACGACAGTCCATCATTACTTTAAGACATGAAGGTCAGTCAATACGGAATATTTCAAGTGCAGCCGCAAAAACCATCAAGCACTATGATGAAACTGGCTCTCAAGCACACATCAACATCCACAAATGAATTGCTAATTGACCACAAAATCAACATTTTGCAATGGCGACATCAGTCTCTGGACTGGAACCTCATTGAAAATCTGTGGTTTGACTTGAAGAGGGCAGTCCATAAGTGCAGACGAAGGATATCAATGATCTCGAAAGATTCTGTATAGAAGAATAGTATAAGGTCACTCCCAATGTGTTCTCCAATCTCGTAAACATTTTATCCTCGCAAGGTGAGGTATTAAAAGGTATTGAAAAGAGGGGTGCCAATCATGTTGAACCATACCTTTTTGATAACCAATGTTTTACTTGTTAAACAAAATATATTTCTCTGAGTAATTGTATTAGTATAAAATAATATAATTTAAAAAAGAAAGTGGAACATTTAATATAGCTCAGTATTTGTATTATTTATTTAATATTATTTTTTGCTCATCTTTATCAAGGGTCCCAATCATTTTGGACCTGACTGTATACACTGAGTGTACAAAACAACTTCCTAATATTGAGTTGCACCTCCTTTTGCCCTCAGAACAGCCTCAATTCTTCGTGGTGTGGACTTTACAAGGTGTCTAAAGCATTCCACAGGGATGCTGGCCCATGTTGACTCCAATGCTTACCACAGTTGTGTCAAGTTGGCTGTATGTCCTTTGGGTGGTGGACCATACTTGATACACAATGTAGAAAATAGTAAAAATAAAGAAAATCCCTGGAATGAGTAGGTGTTCTAAAACTTTTGACCGGTAGTGTATATAATATGTATTACATATTTATTTTCATCAAGACATCAAGATGCCTAGAAAAATATGTCATATATTTTTGGTTGTTATCTGGTTTAAGCGACTTCATAGTTTGATTACAACCAGGTAAAGATGCAAATAAATACCTGCCTCCCTTGTCTCCCCTGAACAATGCCCCTTCCCCATGTAGAATTAAAGAGGCTTTAATCAAAACTGCAGAATCCATTTCACTGTATGGAAAACCACTGTGATATTTCACAGCTAGCATATCAACATGACTACCTTTGAAACTGCTGAGACCACAGTAAAATTCAAAGGGATTCTGCTTCATTTTTCCATTCTTGTGAATATATCACTGCATTGAAAACTGCATTTTATTTTCATATTTCCTTACAGTAGCAAGGGAACACAGGGATATTATACACAATACACATAGACAAACATGGCAAGAATGCACACAAGCACACAAACGCGCACACACACACACACAGTAAGCATACTGCACAGAATATTTATGCCCCTAGTAAATGTGCAGGAGCTAGTTAAGGCAAGTCTATCTACAGCAGTGCACTTGTTGATGGCACACCTGTTAGCTGATGAAAGGGTGTACATGAAATATTATCCCTCCACCACAGCATACATCTTATCTGATAGAATCACACTGCACACTGTAAATAATGTGAGCATGTCTGTCTTTGCCACTGTGGTCGCTTATATCAAGCTTTCTGCTTGTGTTCTGGCCTGTGCTGCTGTGTTCAGGCCACTGTTGTTATTCTCTCTCTCTATTTATATGTCCCTCTCTCTCTTCCACCAGCCACTGCGGTGCCAAGGCATGCAGAAATTCTGATGTGGTCATAACTAATTAGTGCTGTTCCATTCTGCTCCCCTTCCATATTCTGGCCTGTCAGCTTAGCTCTTGAATAATTATGTTAATGATAAGTGACACGGGTGTAACATATCAGCACTCATAGCAATCGTTCACCACTGGCAAAGCCTCATACTTCCTGCTCCTTTCCTCCCTTCCTGCCAACATTTGGCCGCTGCAGCTATGGCAGGTTCTTCTGTGTTCTGTAGACAAACAGAAGTTAGCTAGAAGAACTTACATACCCTGCTATGTGAACATTAGACTCAGAATGTAAATCATTTGGAGTTCGCCCAACTTGAGCTCCATTACTGTTGGTACTTTAACCTCACCACCCCATCCCACTTCTCCAGCCTGTCCACCTGAATGTCTGTCAAAATTGCATAAAGGATGAAATATATCATGAGGCCTTTGTGCAACGCCCACGCCCAGACCTTTGCCACCTGTCTGGAGGCCTTTCTATCTTCATCCTCAGCAGTGCAGAGATTGATTAACCTAGTCTAAACCCAATGCTTCAAGTGTGGGGAAGTCTGGCCAGGTACAACAGTTTCTCTGAATTAATTATTTGGAGAATCTTTTTCTGGTTTTCCTGTTATTTTGTTGTTGTTTTTTGGGCCACACTCAATTCCTTAATTAAAATGCAGATTCTTAATTACTCTTACCAGAGGAATGTGTTGAAGGGAGTTGACCTACAAATGCTTGTGTAAGCAAACACTAACACTAAAATTAAGCAATTTCTTATTCACAAAATGGTGAATTTGATCACTCAATTAAATTTCTAGTCATTTAGCAGACGCTCTTATCCAGAGCGACATACAGTTAGTGAGTGTATACATTTTTTCATACTGGCCCCCCGTGGGAATCGAACCCACAACCCTGGCGTTGCAAGCACCATGCTCTACCGTGTGTCTTATGTGTGGCCTGAAAAATTTTCCGGGATTCATCCAATGGCATTAAGGAGTACACCACATCAGTCACCGGCTTCATCAATAAGTGCATTGACGACGACGTCCCCACAGTGACCATACGTACATATCCCAACAAGAAGCCATGGATTACAGGCAACATCCGCACCGAGCTACAGGCTAGAGCTGCCACTTTCAAGGAGTGGGACACTAATCCGGACACTTATAAGAAATCCTGCTATGCCCTCAGACGAACCATCAAACAGGCAAAGCGTCAACACAGGACTAAGATTGAATCCTACTACACCGGCTCTGACGCTCATCGGATGTGGCAGGGCTTGCAAACTATTACGGACTACAAAGGGAAACCCAGCCGCGAGCTGCCCAGTTAGGCGAGCCTACCAGACGGGCTAAATGCCTTTTTATGATCGCTTCGAGGAGAGCAAAAACCGAAGCATGCATGTGAGCACCAGCTGTTCCGGACGACTGTTTGATCACGATCTCCGTAGCCGATGTGAGCAAGACCTTTAAACCGGTCAACATTCACAAGGCCGCGGGGCCAGACGGATTACCAGGACGTGTACTCAGAGCATGCGCGGAACACCTGGCAAGTTTCTTCACTGACATTTTCAACCTCTCCCTGACCGAGTCTGTAATACCTACATGTTTCAAGCAGACCACCATAGTCCCTGTGCCCAAGAAAGCGAAGGTAACCTGCCTAAATGACTACAACCCGTAGCAATCACATCGGTAGCCATGAAGTGCATTGAAAGGCTGGTCATGGCTCACATCAACACCATCATCCCGGAAACCCTAGACAAACTCCAATTCGCATACCGCCCCAACAGATCCACAGATGACGCAATATCAATCACACTCCACACTGCCCTTTCCCACCTGGACAGAAGGAACAACTATGTGAGAATGCTGTTCATTGACAACACCTCAGCGTTCAACACCATAGTGCCCACAAAGCTCATCACTAAGCTAAGGACCCTGGGACTAAACACCTCCCTCTACAACTGGATCCTGGACTTGCTGACGGGCCGCCCCAAGGTGGTAAGAGCAGGCAACAAAATATAATATGCCATTTAGCAGATGCTTTTATCCAAAGCGACTTACAGTCAGGCGTGCATACATTTTTACGTATGGGTGGTCCCGGGGATCGAACCCACTACCCTGGCGTTACAAGCGCCATGCTCTACCAATTGAGCAACAGAGGACATGAGAGGCCTTTGGTGCCAGATCAACAACCTCTTCCTCAACACATCTGCTATGCTGATCCTCAACATGGGGGCCCCTAAGGGCACGACTCCAACACCATCATTAAGTTTGCTGACGACACAACGGTGGTAGGCCTGATCACCGACAACGATGAGACAGCCTATAGGGAGGAGGTCAGAGACCTGGCAGTGTGGTGCCAGATCAACAACCTCTTCCTCAACGTGGAGGGCCGAACATGCCCACATTCACAACGACAGGGCTGTAGTGGAGCGGGTCGAGAGTTTCAAGTTCCTTGGTGTCCACATCACCAACAAACTATCATGGTCCAAACAGATCAAGAAAGTTGTGAAGAGGGCATGACAATGCCTTTTTTCCCCCTCAGGATACTGAAAAGATTTGGCATGGTTCCCCAGATCCTCAAAAGGTTCTACAGCTGCACCATCGAGAGCATCGTGACCGGTTGCATCACTGCCTGGTATGGTACCTGCTCGGCATCTGAGAGTAAGGCGCTACAGAGGGTAGTGCATACAGCCCAGTATATCCTGGGGCCAAGCTTCCTGCCATCTAGGACCTATAGTTGAAGTCGGAAGTTTACATACACTTAGGTTGGAGTCATTAAAACTCGTTTTTCAACCACTCCACAAATTTCTTGCTAACAAACTATAGTTTTGGCAAGTCGGTTAGGACATCTACATTGTGCATGACACAAGTAATTTTTCCAACAATTGTTTAAAGACAGATAATTTCACTTATAATTCACTGTATCACTATTCCAGTGGGTCAGAAGTTTACATAAACTAAGTTAACTGTGCCTTTAAACAGCTTGGAAAATTCCAGAAAATGATGTCATTGTCATGGGCCTCTCACTCCACCGGGTTACCACCTTAATTTTCTTCCACTCTGCTCACCACTCTCTCTACTCAGCCTAACTAGCTCCACCTGTCCCTGCTCTGCTCTGCTCTAATTACTCTGCCAGCTGCGCTGCATTACCCACTACCTCTCCCAGTATTTAAGGCCCTGCCTTTCAGCTCTCCGGTGTCAGATCGTCTGCAAAGCTCACACCCGGAACCTGTTTGCTCGCGCTTCTGGCTCACCCTGGTTTTGTGACCCCGGACCTGCCTGTTTTTTGGATACTCTTCTGCCTCAGGAGATCCAGACCTGCTTCTGCCATTACGACTCCTGACTACTCTTCAATCCCGGTAACTCTGACCAGCCTTCTGCCTTGCTACTACGTATTTTGGATTTCCCTTGAACTGTACTGCTGCCTGGTTTCATTCCGCCCTGTTGTGTCTGTGTCTCCCCCCCCCAGGACTTCTGGACCACCCACCACCGGCTTCATAGGACGCATCGCTGCCACTGGGGGGGGCACAGACCCAGCGCATTGGACGGGATCCCTGTTACCCCTGGAGCCTTCATTCACTCCCTACTTCCCTTTTCCCTTAAGTTTAATAAACTTTCTGGTGTGACGCAATTGTGGTCCTCTGGTCGTCTGTCTGAACCGTGACAGTACGATCTGACCATTATGGACTCAGCGCACACTTTCCCCGACATGGAAACCGATGAGCATGAGCAGCAGTTCCAGCAGCAGCAACAACAACTCGCCATGATCATTCAACTCCTCACCAACCTTACCCCAGCCAGTCTGCCCACCAGCCCAGCCCCCGAGTTACCTGCCCCGGTCATTGCAGCCGCTGCTCCGGAACCCAAGATTGGAAACCCCGAGCGGTTCAACGGCGATTCAACCCAGGTCCGGCCATTCCTGACTAGCTGCCGACTTCAGTTCTCCTTGCAGCCAAGGACCTTCGCCACGGAGGGGGCTAAGGTTGGGTATGCCATCACTCACCTGACGGGCCGAGCTCGACTCTGGGGAACAGCAGAGTTCGAACGTCAAACCCCCGCATGTGCAACCTTCGACCTGTTTGCTGAGGAGATGCTGAAGGTGTTTGACCTGGATTCACCCACCGCAGAGGCGTCTCGTGAACTGTTCAGTATTCGACAAGGCAGACGTACAGTCGCAGACCATTCCATCGACTTCCGAACCCTGGCTAGACGAAGTTCTTGGAACACACCATCGTTGGTGGACGCGTTCTTCCATAGTTTGGCTGACTATATCAAGGACGAGTTGGTCTCCCATGAACTGCCTTCCACTCTTGATGAAGCCATCGCACTGACTGTCAGGATCGACAGAAGGATACAGACCCGTCGTCGTGAGAGGGGGCGCCAAGGTCCACCTACTACCGGCATTCGGAGAGATCCGACTGGGCTCCTGTCATCTACTGCCACTCACCCAGGTCAGCTTGATCAGTCTGAGCCTATGGAGATTGGGCGAGCCTCCCTCACTCCTGCAGAGCGCCAGCGCCGCTTCACCTCAAACCTCTGCCTCTATTGTGGAGGTGATGGACATCGTGTGGTAACCTGCCCTTTAAAGGGCCGAAGCTCACCGGGCATAGGGGGAGTCCGGTTGAGTTCAATGACCATCCAGTCCTCCGACCGCAAACCCCTGCTGCAAGTTCACCTCCGCCTCTCTGACTCAACTCACACCCTGGCTGCTCTGGTGGATTCTGGCGCCGAAGCCAACATAATGGACATCAAGCTGGCACGCCAACTGGGACTGGAGAACCTCCGTTTGACACCTCCTATTCCCGCCCGGGCACTGGACGGACACTTACTCGGATCGGTCACTCATGTCACGGCCCCGGTCTCGATGGGTCTGTCCGGAAACCATCAAGAAACTATCCAGTTTCACCTGCTCCCCTCTCCAGGCCAACCCCTCATCCTGGGTTACCCATGGCTCCGCCGGCACAACCCTCAGCTCGACTGGGTGACCGGGGTGATCAGGGAGTGGGGAGAGGACTGCCACCGAACCTGCCTGCTTGCTGCCGCACTACCCCCTCGGCCAGTACCTACTAACTCCGCTCCTGACCTCTCCAATGTCCCAGAATGCTACCATGGTCTCAGAGAGGTGTTTAACAAAGCAAGAGCCACATCTCTGCCCCCTCACCGACCGTACGACTGTGCCATCGACCTCCTCCCTGGAACAGCTCCTCCAAAGGGTCGTCTTTATTCGTTGTCTGCTCCTGAAAGAAAGTCCATGGAGGACTACATCAATGGCTCTCTGTCCGCAGGATTAATCCGTTCATCTTCATCTCCTGCTGGTGCTGGCTTCTTCTTTGTGGGGAAGAAGGACGGATCTCTTCGCCCCTGCATCGACTACAGGGGACTCAACGACATCACAGTGAAGAACCGTTACCCTCTGCCTCTGCTCACCTCTGCTTTTGAGTTGCTCCAGGGAGCCACTATTTTTACCAAGTTGGATCTCAGAAACGCTTACCACCTAGTGCGGATCCGGGAGGGAGATGAATGGAAAACCGCATTCAATACACCAACAGGCCACTACGAGTATCTGGTTATGCCTTTTGGCCTCACCAATGCTCCTGCTGTGTTCCAGGCTCTAGTGAATGATGTACTGCGGGACATGTTAAACAAGTTTGTCTTCGTTTACCTGGATGACATCTTAATCTACTCCAGAAACCTGTCTGAACACACCCGCCATGTCCAGCAAGTCCTTCATCGTCTTCTGGAGAATTCCCTCTACGCCAAGGCAGAGAAATGTGAGTTTCACGTCAAGACAGTGGCCTTCCTGGGGTACATAGTGGCAGAGGGAAGTATCCAAATGGATCCTGCCAAAGTATCAGCAGTCACTTCATGGCCAGTTCCGGAGAACAGAAAGAAGCTGCAACAGTTTCTGGGGTTTGCTAACTTCTATAGGAAGTTTATCCGGAACTACAGTACCGTTGCTGCCCCTCTCACTGCTCTAACCAGCACCAAGCAACCCTTCACCTGGACCCCAGCAGCCGACAAGGCCTTCAGTACCCTCAAGGTGAGGTTCACCTCCGCTCCCATCCTCCAGATGCCTGATGTGGACCGGCAATTCATTGTGGAGGTGGACGCCTCGGATGTGGGAGTTGGTGCTGTGATTTCTCAGTGGGCTGCGGAGGATAGGAAGCTCCATCCCTGTGCCTTTTTCTCACGTCGGTTGTCCCCCTCTGAGTGCAATTACGACATAGGGAACCGTGAGCTGCTGGCTGTGAAGCTTGCCTTGGAGGAGTGGCGTCACTGGCTGGAGGGGTCCACCATTCCATTTCTCGTTTGGACCGATCATAAGAACTTGGAGTACATCCGCACGGCCAAACGGTTGAACTCCAGGCAGTCCCGCTGGGCCCTGTTCTTCACCAGGTTTAGTTTCACTCTGTCATACCGGCCTGGATCACGCAACACCAAGCCAGACGCCCTCTCCCGTCAATTCCAGAAGGATGACACCCCCTCCAAGGACCCTGTGTCGATTCTGCCAAGTCCCTGCATCGTTGCAGCTCTGACCTGGGCTGTTGAGGAACAGGTGCTGGAGGCTCTCCGTAACCAGCCAGGTCCCAGCACTTGCCCAGCTGACCGCCTTTTTGTCCCCGAAGACCTGAGGTCCCAGGTCGTTCAGTGGGGACATGACTCCCGCCTAGCTTGTCACCCTGGCTCCACCCGCACTTACAACCTGCTCGCCCAGAGGTTCTGGTGGCCCTCTCTGAGGAAGGATGTACGGGAATTCGTCCAAGCCTGCCCCATCTGCAACCAACACAAGTCGTCCTGCCAGCCCCCAGCCGGATTGCTGCAGCCCCTGCCTGTGCCCAGACGTCCCTGGTCTCACATCGCCCTTGACTTTGTCACGGGGCTGCCCCCTTCAAGTGGCATGACCGTCATTCTCACCATCGTTGACCGTTTCAGCAAGATGGCACACTTCATTCCCCTCCCCAAGCTCCCAACCGCCAAGGAGACCGCCCAGGTGGTCCTGGAACACGTCTTCCGGATCCACGGACTGCCAAAGGATGTTGTTTCTGACCGTGGTCCACAATTCTCCTCCGCTTTTTGGAAGGAGTTCTGTCACCTGCTGGGAGCCACAGTCAGTCTGACTTCCGGATTCCATCCCCAATCCAATGGGCAGTCAGAGCGGGCTAATCAGGAGCTCGAGAAGGCACTGCGATGCATGACTTCACGCAACCCCCACTCCTGGTCGCAGCAGTTGACATGGGTGGAGTACGCACACAATTCTCTGACCTGCTCTGCCATCGGTATGTCCCCTTTCCAATGTGTTTATGGATACCAGCCTCCTCTATTTGCCAGCCAGGAAGAGGAGGTTACTTGCCCATCTGCACTTGCTTTTGCCCGTCGATGTCGCCGCACCTGGTCACAAGCCCGAGCCACACTCCTCAGATCCGTTGCCAGCTACACTACCGGGGCCAACCGTCGGAGAATTCCTGCTCCCACCTACCATGTTGGTCAGAGGGTGTGGTTGTCATCGAAGAACCTGCCACTCAGGGTGGAGTCGCAGAAGCTGGCACCTCGGTTCATTGGCCCATTCCCTATCATAAGAGTGATTAGCCCAACTGCTGTCCGGCTCCAACTGCCTAATTCCCTGAGGGTGCACCCCACTTTCCATGTGTCTAAGATTAAGCCCATCCATGAGAGTCCGCTGGTCCCTGCTGCGCCTGGTCCTCCTCCTCCACGGCTCGTCGATGGTGGTCTGGTTTACACCGTCCGCCGCCTGCTTCGGTCCAGACGGAGGGGTAGGGGTCTCCAGTACCTCATTGACTGGGAGGGCTATGGACCTGAGGAAAGGACCTGGGTGCCAGCTAGTCGGATTGTGGATAGGACTCTCATCACCGCTTTCCACCAACGGCATCCTGATCAACCTGCAATCCGTAGGGGCCGCCCCAGAGGGGTCCCTAACCGTCCGGCCCGCTCGGCTTCCTGTCCTGTGCCTGATCCTGTCTCGGGACCTGTCCCATCTCCCGACCACGGCCCTCCGGCTTCCTCCGAGGATGAGGACGTTCACTCGGACCGTTCGGAGGAGTTCTAGCCCTCCTCCGGCTCCCCTCCTCCCGCCCGGCGTGGTGTTGCTCTTGGGACTTCTGGGGCCGTCCCTTGGGGGGGGGGTTCTGTCATGGGCCTCTCACTCCACCGGGTTACCACCTTAATTTTCTTCCACTCTGCTCACCACTCTCTCTACTCAGCCTAACTAGCTCCACCTGTCCCTGCTCTGCTCTGCTCTAATTACTCTGCCAGCTGCGCTGCATTACCCACTACCTCTCCCAGTATTTAAGGCCCTGCCTTTCAGCTCTCCGGTGTCAGATCGTCTGCAAAGCTCACACCCGGAACCTGTTTGCTCGCGCTTCTGGCTCACCCTGGTTTTGTGACCCCGGACCTGCCTGTTTTTTGGATACTCTTCTGCCTCAGGAGATCCAGACCTGCTTCTGCCATTACGACTCCTGACTACTCTTCAATCCCGGTAACTCTGACCAGCCTTCTGCCTTGCTACTACGTATTTTGGATTTCCCTTGAACTGTACTGCTGCCTGGTTTCATTCCGCCCTGTTGTGTCTGTGTCTCCCCCCCCCAGGACTTCTGGACCACCCACCACCGGCTTCATAGGACGCATCGCTGCCACTGGGGGGGGCACAGACCCAGCGCATTGGACGGGATCCCTGTTACCCCTGGAGCCTTCATTCACTCCCTACTTCCCTTTTCCCTTAAGTTTAATAAACTTTCTGGTGTGACGCAATTGTGGTCCTCTGGTCGTCTGTCTGAACCGTGACAGTCATGGCTTTAGAAGCTTCTGATAGGCTAATTTACATAATTTGAGTCAATTGGAGGTGTACCTGTGGATGTATTTAAAGGCCTACCTTCAAACTCAGTGCCTCTTTGCTTGACATCATGGGAAAATCAAAAGAAATCAGCCAAGACCTCAGAAAAAAAATTGTAGACCTCCACAAGTCTGGTTCATCCTTGGGAGCAATTTCCAAACGCCTGAAGGTACCACGTTCATCTGTACTAACAATAGTACGCAAGTATAAACACCATGGGACCACACAGCCGTCATACCGCTCAGGAAGGAGACGTGTTCTGTCTCCTAGAGATGAACGTACTTTGGTGCGAAAAGTGCAAATCAATCCCAGAACAACAGCAAAGGACCTTATGAAGATGCTGGAGGAAACAGGTACAAATGTATCTCTATCCACAGTAAAATGAGTCCAATATCGACATAACCTTAAAGGCCGCTCAGCAAGGAAGAAGCCACTGCTCCAAAACCACTACGGTTTGTTACTGCACATGGGGACAAAGATCGTACTTTTTGGAGAAATATCCTCTGGTCTGATGAAACAAAAATAGAACTGTTTGGCCATAATGACCATTGTTATGTTTGGAGGAAAAGGGGGGTGACTTGCAAGCCGAAGAACACCATCCCAACCGTGAAGCACGGGGTTGGCAGCATCATGCTGTGGGGGTGCTTTGCTGCAGGAGGGACTGGTACACTTCACAAAATAGATGGCATCATGAGGAAGGAAAATTATGTGGATATATTGAAGCAACATTTCAAAACATCAGTGAGGAAGTTAAAGCTTGGTCGCAAATGGGTCTTCCAAATGACAATAACCCCAAGCATACTTCCAAAGGTGTGGCAAAATTGCTTAATAATAATATGCCATTTAGCAGACGCTTTTATCCAAAGCGACTTACAGTCATGCGTGCATACATTTTTTTTTTGTGTATATGTGGTCCCGGGGATCGAGCCCACTACCTTGGCGTTACAAGCGCCGTGCTCTACCAGCTGAGCTACAGAGGACCAGCACTTAAGGACAACAAAGTCAAGGTATTGGAGTGGCCATCACAAAGCCCTGACTTCAATCCTATAGAACATGTGTGGGCAGAACTGAAAAAGCGTGTGCGAGCAAAGAGGCCTACAAACCTGACTCAGTTACACCAGCTCTGTCAGGAGGAATGGGCCAAAATTCACCCAACTTATTGTGGGAAGCTTGTGGAAGGCTACCCAAAACGCTTGACCCAAGTTACACAATTTAAAGGCAATGCTACCAAATACTAATTGAGTGTATGTAAACTTCTGAACCACTGGGAATGTGATGAAAGAAATAAAAGCTGAAATAAATAATTCTCTCTACTATTATTCTGACATTTCACATTCTTAAAATAAAGTGGTGATCCTAACTGACGTAAGACAGGGAATGTTTACTAGGATTAAATGTCAGGAATTGTGAAAAACTGAGTTTAAATGTATTTGGCTAAGGTGTATGTATACTTCCGACTTCAACTGTATATACAAGGCGGTGTCAGAGGAAGGCCCAAAAAATTGTCAAAGACTCCAGTCACCCAAGTCATACACTGTTCTCTCTGCTACCGCACAGCAAGTGGTACCAGCGTGCCAAGTCTAGGTCCAAAATGCTCCTTAACAGCTTCTACCCCCAGGTCCTCTGTAGGTCAATTGGTAGAGCATGGCGCTTGTAATGCCAGGGTAGTGGGTTTGATCCCCGGGACCACCCTTACGTAAAAATGTATGCACACATGACTGTAAGTCGCTTTGGATAAAAGCGTCTGCTAAATGGCATATTATATTTTAAGAATGCTGAACAATTAATCAAATGGCAACCTTGACTATTTGCATTGGGGGGGAAAACACAAGTAAAATTTACTGTACATAGCAACAAAAGTCAACACACATTGACATTGTTTTTATTTCATGAAAGGACTTTAAATAAAAGTGTATTCTCATCATTGGTATACATGCAACTCATCTTATGCTGAGCATGTAGCCCCTCACAGTCTCTGGTTGTTTTTGTAGCATTGCCTGCCTGCACTCACGTTGCTCCTCTAGCCAAACCTCAGGAGATTCGCTGGCAGCAGACTGCACACAATACCTCATTCAGACAGTGCACAGTGCTGCAAGCCCCTCGCTATGACTTTCATTTGCATCACATACGGCTGGGCCTTTGTTTGCCAGCCCCACTCTGTGCCTAGTGATAAGCCCATGTAGCTAAAAACAGCGGGATTAGATGAGGCATCTACCATGCGCCAGTATGGGGCCTCTCACCTGTTTGTTTGAGTGTTTGCTTGCTCATATGCCTTCTTGTCAGGGCCTGTAAAATATAGAACAAAAGACAGGGAAAGCCATTTCTTCTGATATACAGTGAGGGAAAAAAGTTTTTGATCCCCTGCTGATTTTGAACGTTTAGTGCAATGGTGGAGAGTGGTTTCCAATGTTAATGTGCTAGCTAATGTGCTAGCTAGCTAGCCAACGTTTAATTTTTTTGCTGCGTTATGAAAGGAACTTGACACGGACATGAATGATCTGTTTTGTGTGTTAACACACTCTTGGTATGCTAGCTAGCTAGCGGGTAGCTACTGGTAACGTTTATTGGTAATTATCTGTTTAGTGCAACGGTGGAGAGTTGTTTCCAATGTTAATGTGCTAGCTAACCAACGCTTAATTTTTTTCTGCGTTACGAAAGAAACTAGACACGGACATGAATTATCTGTTTAGTGTGTTAACACACTCTTGGTGGTTTGTTGTAACCAAGTATTGGTGCTAAACTGTGTGTTATTGGATGCTAGCATGCTAGTTAGCTATGGCGTCATAGCTAGGCATCGTGGGCTGTTGTGGTTAGTTACTGTGGGTTGGCATTGTTGTTCGGCGGTGCCGGGGGTAGCACGAAGCTAGCTAGCTAGCTAGCTAGCTAGCCGTTCTTCAAACAAGGTCAACACAGTGGCCATTGCTAGCTAGCCAACAGACACGGACACGAATTATCTGCTTAGTGTGTTAACACACTATTGGTGGTTTGTTGTGACCAAGTGTTGGCGCTAAACTGTGTGTTTTTGGATGCAAGTGTTGGTGCTAAACTGTGTGTTTTTGGATGCTAGCATGCTAGTTAGCTATGGTGTCATAGTTAGCTAGCTGAATAAAGTGGGTTGAGTCTATTCCTTTAAACATTGAACCGCTGTGGTTCACAACAATTCTGATTTCTAAAGGTGGAAGTTGGTAGAGTTTTTGTTCGGGTGGTTCAGTGAAACAATTATAGTTGTTAGAAGTAGAAGTTTTTGGTGAGGGAGGCCCTGCTCTCTACTGTCCCAGATGTTTAGTTCATTTCATTCCGATCTCCTCTGCATTATTGTAGCCATTTGCTACAGCCTGTCAACTATGCCTCTGCCTATCCCTGTTCTCTCCTCTCTGCACAGGCTACACAAACGCCCCACACCGCGTGGCTGCTGCCTCTCTAACCTGGTGGTCCCTGCACGCACCCCACACCTGGAGTTCCAGGTCTCAGGCAGCCTCTGGAACTGCCGTTCTGCTGCCAACAAAGCTGACTTCATCCCAGCCTATGCTAATCTCCAGTCCCTCGACTTCCTGGCGCTGACGGAAACATGGATTACCACTGAAAACACTGCTACTCCTACTGCTCTCTCCTCGTCTGACCATGTGTTCTCGCATACCCCGAGAGCATCTGGTCAGAGGGGTGGTGGCACAGGAATCCTCATCTCTCCCAAGTGGACATTCTCAATTTTTCCCCTAACCCATCTGTCTATCTCCTCATTTGAATTCCATGCTGTCACAGTCACTAGCCCATTTAAGCTTAATATCCTTGTCATCTATCGCCCTCCAGATTCCCTTGGAGAGTTCATCAATGAGCTTGACGCCTTGATAAGTTCCTTTCCTGAGGATGGCTCACCCCTCACAGTTTTGGGGGATTTCATCCTCCCTATGTCCACATTTGACTCATTTCTCTCTGCCTCCTTCTTTCCACTTCTCTCCTCTTTTGACCTCACCCTCTCACCGTCCCCCCCTACTCACAAGGCAGGCAATACGCTTGACCTCATCTTTACTAGATGCTGCTCTTCTACTAATCTCACTGCAACTCCCCTCCATGTCTCCGACCACTACTTTGTTTCCTTTTCTCTCTCGCTCTCCTCCCACACTACTCACTCTGCCCCTACACAGATGGTAATGCGCCGCCGCAACCTTCGCTCTCTCTCTCCCACTACTCTCTCCTCTTCCATCCTATCATCTCTTCCCTCTGCTCAATCCTTCTCCCTCCAATCTCCTGATTCTGCCTCCTCAACCCTCCTCTCCTCCCTTTCTGCATCCTTTGACTCTCTGTGTCCCCTATCCTCCCGGCCGGCTCGGTCCTCCCCTCCAGCTCCGTGGCTTGATGACTCATTGCGAGCTCACAGAA
The DNA here is from genome assembly GCF_964263955.1 of Coregonus lavaretus. Taxonomy (NCBI): domain Eukaryota; kingdom Metazoa; phylum Chordata; class Actinopteri; order Salmoniformes; family Salmonidae; genus Coregonus; species Coregonus lavaretus. Next base: position 23,112,646 of record NC_139998.1, on the reverse strand, counting down.
CAGAGCTCCGGGCAGCGGAGCGGAAATGGAAGAAAACTAAACTCCCTGCCGACCTGGCATCTTTTCACTCCCTCCTCTCTATATTTTCTTCATCTGTTTCTGCTGCTAAGGCCACTTTCTACCACTCTAAATTCCAAGCATCTGCCTCTAACCCTAGGAAGCTCTTTGCCACATTTTCCTCCCTCCTGAATCCTCCCCCCCCCCCGCCCCCCCCTCCTCTCTCTCTGTGGATGACTTCGTCAACCACTTTGAAAAGAAGGTTGACGACATTCGATCCTCGTTTGTTAAGTCTAATGACACTGCTGGTCCTACTCACACTGCCCTACCCTATGCTTTGACTTCTTTCTCCCCTCTCTCTCCAGATAAAATCCTGCGACTTGTGACTGCAGGCCGCCCAACAACCTGCCCGCTTGACCCCATCCCCTCCTCTCTTCTCCAGACCATCTCCGGTGACCTTCTCCCCTACCTCACCTCGCTGATCAACTCATCCTTGACCGCTGGCCATGTCCCTTCCGTCTTCAAGAGAGCGAGAGTTGCTCCCCTTCTCAAGAAACCAACACTCGATCCCACTGATGTCAACAACTACAGACCAGTATCCCTTCTTTCTTTTCTTTCCAAAACTATTGAGCGTGCCGTCTTTAGCCAACTCTCTTGCTATCTCTCTCAGAATGACCTTCTTGATCCAAACCAGTCAGGTTTCAGGACTGGTCATTCAACTGAGACTGCTCTTCTCTGTGTCACGGAGGCTCTCCGCACTGCTAAAGCTAACTCTCTCTCCTCTGCTCTTGTCCTTCTAGACCTGTCTGCTGCCTTTGATACTGTGAACCATCAGATCCTCCTCTCCACCCTCTCCGAGCTGGGCATCTCCGGCGCGGCTCACTCCTGGATTGCGTCCTACCTGACCGGTCGCTCCTACCAAGTGGCGTGGCGAGAAGCTGTCTCCGCACCACGTGCTCTCACCACTGGTGTCCCCCAGGGCTCAGTTCTAGGCCCTCTCCTTTTCTCCCTATACACCAAGTCACTTGGCTCTGTCATATCCTCACATGGCCTCTCCTATCATTGCTACGCTGACGATACACAACTAATCTTCTCCTTTCCCCCTTCTGATAACCAGGTGGCGAATCGCATCTCTGCATGTCTGGCAGACATATCAGTATGGATGACGGATCACCACCTCAAGCTGAACCCTGGCAAGACGGAGCTGCTCTTCCTCCCGGGGAAGGACTGCCCGTTCCATGATCTCGCCATCACGGTTGACAACTCCGCTGTGTCCTCCTCCCAGAGTGCGAAGAGCCTAGGCGTGACCCTGGACAACACCCTGTCGTTCTCCGCCAACATCAAGGCGGTGACCCGCTCCTGCAGGTTCATGCTCTACAACATTCGGAGAGTACGACCCTGCCTTACACAGGAAGCGGCACAGGTCCTAATCCAGGCACTTGTCATCTCCCGTCTGGACTACTGCAACTCGCTGTTGGCTGGCCTCCCTGCCTGTGCCATTAAACCCCTACAACTCATCCAGAATGCCGCAGCCCGTCTGGTGTTCAACCTTCCCAAGTTCTCTCACGTCACCCCCCTCCTCCGCACACTCCACTGGCTTCCAGTTGAAGCTCGCATCCGCTACAAGACCATGGTGCTTGCCTATGGAGCAGTGAGGGGAACGGCACCTCTGTACCTTCGGGCTCTGATCAGTCCCTACACCCAAACGAGGGCATTGCGTTCATCCACCTCTGGCCTGCTGGCTCCCCTTCCTCTGCGGAAGCATAGTTCCCGCTCAGCCCAGTCAAAACTGTTCGCTGCTCTGGCACCCCAATGGTGGAACAAGCTCCCTCACGACGCCAGGACAGCAGAGTCACTCACCACCTTCCGGAGACATTTGAAACCCCACCTCTTTAAGGAATACCTGGGATAGGATAAAGTAATCCTTCTACCCCCCCCCCCCCCCCCCCCAAAAAAAAATTTGTAAAGTGGTTATCCCACTGGCTATAGGGTGAACGCACCAATTGGTGAGTCGCTCTGGATAAGAGCGTCTGCTAAATGACGTAAATGTGCCCTTGAGCAAGGCACTTAACCCTAATTGCTCCTGTAAGTCGCTCTGGATAAGAGCGTCTGCTAAATGACTAAAATGTAAATGTAATGTAATGTTTGCCCACTGACAAAGAAATTATCAGTCTATAATTTTAATGGTAGGTTTATTTGAACAGTGAGAGACAGAATAACAACAAAAAATCCAGAAAAACACATGTCAAAAATGTTATAAATTGATTTGCATTTTAATGAGGGAAATAAGTATTTGACCCCTCTGCAAAACATGACTTAGTACTTGGTGGCAAAACCCTTGTTGGCAATCACAGAGGTCAGACGTTTCTTGTAGTTGGCCACCAGGTTTGCACACATCTCAGGAGGGATTTTGTCCCACTCCTCTTTGCAGATCTTCTCCAAGTCATTAAGGTTTCGAGGCTGACGTTTGGCAACTCGAACCTTCAGCTCCCTCCACAGATTTTCTATGGGATTAAGGTCTGGAGACTGGCTAGGCCACTCCAGGACCTTAATGTGCTTCTTCTTGAGCCACTCCTTTGTTTCCTTGGCCGTGTGTTTTGGGTCATTGTCATGCTGGAATACCCATCCACGACCCATTTTCAATGCCCTGGCTGAGGGAAGGAGGTTCTCACCCAAGATTTGACGGTACATGGCCCCGTTCATCATCCCTTTGATGCGGTGAAGTTGTCCTGTCCTCTTCGCAGAAAAAAACCCCCAAAGCATAATGTTTCCACCTCCATGTTTGACGGTGGGGATGGTGTTCTTGGGGTCATAGGCAGCATTCCTCCTCCTCCAAACACGGCAAGTTGAGTTGATGCCAAAGAGCTCCATTTTGGTCTCATCTGACCACAACACTTTCACCCAGTTCTCCTCTGAATCATTCAGATGTTCATTGGCAAACTTCAGACGGGCATGTATATGTGCTTTCTTGAGCAGGGGGACCTTGCGGGCACTGCAGGATTTCAGTCCTTCATGGCGTAGTGTGTTACCAATAGTTTTCTTGGTGACTATGGTCCCAGCTGCCTTGAAATCATTGACAAGATTTCTTCCATTTGCGAATAACTGCACCAACTGTTGTCACCTTCTCACCAAGCTGCTTGGTGATGGTCTTGTAGCCCATTCCAGCCTTGTGTAGGTCTACAATCTTGTCCCTGACATCCTTGGAGAGCTCTTTGGTCTTGGCCATGGTGGAGAGTTTGGAATCTGATTGATTGATTGCTTCTGTGGCAGGTGTCTTTTACACAGGTAACAAGCTGAGATTAGGAGCACTCCCTTTAAGAGGGTGCTCCTAATCTCAGCTTGTTACCTGTGTAAAAGACACCTGGGAGCCAGAAATCTTTCTGTTTGAGAGGGGGTAAAATACTTATTTCCCTCATTAAAATGCAAATCAATTTATAACATTTTTGAAATGCATTTTTCTGGATTTATTTGTTGTTATTCTGTCTCTCACTGTTCAAATAAACCTACCATAAAAATTATAGACTGATCATGTCTTTTGTCAGTGGGCAAACTTACAAAATCAGCAGGGGATCAAATACTTTTGTTCCCTCACCGTATATTTTAGGAACTAATGAGACTGACTATGACATAATTTGTCCTTGGTTAGTACTAAAAAGTCCTGTCTGGTTTCCGGTGTTGGCAGAACTCTGTCAATTTCCTGACATGCAGTGTCAAATTTGCTGGGCTGAAATGTTCTACCCCCTACCTTGACTTCCATCGATGAGCATTCTGAGTGTGACAGCAATCCCTTTCTCCTTCAGTAATGCCAGAGGGAGAGAACTTCAGCTCGCCCTGTATCCAGTCAAAGGGTATTATGAAGTATTAGCGATTAATAACCTGGCTGATTGATTCTGGGTCACAGCAGGGGTTGTCAGAGCTTTTTGGATAGTCAGGTTGGCGGCCTTCCGGTATTGATCGGCAAGCAGGGAACAGAACAACATAGGTGAATAAAGTTTTGCTGTGAGGGATAAAGCACTTCAATACCTGCCCTGTTGGGCCATTTATGATCCCATACCAATTGTCTGGTGCTAGTGGCGAGTCTGCGGGGTCCTTTTATGTCAGCTGTAGTAAACAGAACAGCTAACTCTTTTTAAGTATCATTCATCCTTATAATACACCAGTATCTCTTTAATCAACTCTTTTCTCTTCCCCCGGAAATTCAATTTAGGGTGGAAAGCCTTGATGGAGAGAGGGACAATGAGGTGGAAGACAAATACTACACAGTGGATAATGCAGCTTATGTTATATTCTGAGTGAAATGGCTCATTCAGTGGGGGCCTTGGCAGGAAATGAAAGGCAGACTAGTCTTTCAGACTAAAAACGGATTGTTTGCCATGCAGACATAAACAGCATGGTGTAGCAAGACGGAGGCTGTAACAGAGACATGGACAGCCATCCCAGATTATTCACAGAGAGAGATCCATCAATATGGAGCTGTGGGACTGGGGATGGCAGAATGGATATAGGAGGGGGGAAGAGAAGAGGAGAGAATGAGATCTCTACATTTAACAATACGATACCCAGTGACTGTCTGGATTCTTCACATCTTAAAAATCAATTCCTCTAACAATTGGACACATGCTTGCAGCATGTAATGGGGCTGGCTGGGGCTGGTGTCTGACCACAACATCACACACCTATTAGTCATCTTGTCAACAGCCACCACTGTTTTCATGTCAATTACTCTATTGCTGTTTTTCTCCCAGCTCTCAGGGTTATTTAGTTACCCATTGAGACTCTATTAATCTGCTCAGCTGTTCATCGATCTCATCGGTGCATTTTGCTGTTACGTCTTACGTCTTTGACTTCAAGAGCTAAGATAACCAACAGTGTTGTTCACACCAAGCACTGTTCTAGGGCTGGCTGTGGAAACATTCATGCTCTAAAAACCAATACGTTGTACAGATATCCCAATTACTCATAAATCAATGAAGGGGTTTTCCTCAAATATCCTACTTACATTCAAATATCATAGCTGGATCATCTTGTTTTCTAGGAGACTTATGTAAATAAACTGTGGAAAATGTTTTCTGCTGAGGATGTAGGTGGCAGGGTGGACAGGCTAAGATGATCTGTAGGCAGTGAAGATCACCATTTAGAATTCTGCAGAGGTGTAGATAAACAAAGACTCCAGGAGAGTTATGCATAACCGTTAGCTAACATATCACTGATCCTCCAGTGGCATGCTCCTAAAAAATGTTTTATTAAACCTGACACACATAAAGCATTGAGATGCTCAAGTGACAACAGTCCACAATTTTGATTATGACATGGCGTATAAAGATGGAAGCTATCCATGGGTTCAGAGCACACTGACAACATACAACCCTAACAACATACCACATACCACACATGACATAGACAGCTTCTGATTTAAAGTTTTCTTTGTGAGCTTTGGTATATAACCATCAATTACTTATGGGAACGTACACCTCTGTAGAGGGTTATGAGAGAGGGTCCCACGTCAATGTGTGTTGTGTGTTTATCGCTGCATCAGAATACAGTGGGGAATCTAATCATGGCTACCTGGACTATTTGCATTGTCCCCCCCCACCCAACCCCACCCCAGCCTCTCTTTTACGCATCTGCTACTCTCTGTTTATTATCTATGCATAGTCACTTTAACTCTACCCACATATACTGTAGGTGTGTGTGTTGTGCATTTATGGCTGTGTCAGGTTAGGGAGAACTGAATGTGTGAAGGAGCTGCCCAGGGGACAACTAATTGGCCCTTTATAGAGCGCCAAATGGCACTAAAGGGCCAGACACTGGGTGTGAACGGAAGATGAATCAGTTTATTGCAGAACCAGACATTTTATTTTGTCCATTTTGAGACGGTTCTCTCTGTTGTTTCCAAATCTGCTGGCTGCAAGTGTTTTAGTCCTTATTTGAAGAAAAGCAGGTGCTTAAAACACAGTGGGGATTTCAAAGTTTTGTTTCTGACCTTAAACCTTCTCAATGGATGCAAAATTGAGCAAGTGAATGCATGATATATTATTCCAGAAAGCCAATTTATTCAACATATTTCAAATGTTGAATAACACCATTTTTCTGATCCAGCATAAACAAGTTTTGTCTGGAACTGATCTGTATAAATCCATTAGTCCCAAAGCTTTCTCAGTGCATTCCAAAAACATTATTTAATGATCTCCTTTTTATTTCCGTCTTCAGCAAACTGTCATTCAGAGCAACCTCATTAGCCGTAGCATATTGTCACATCAGACATATTTGGGTCTGGATGTGGCAGGGATTGCAAATTGCCCCAAAATGTTTGCTGTAATGAACTTGGCCTGTCACACGGGATAGGATACCATGGTGAAAAATTTGGTTGAAACAGAAACTGAAAATACGAACACTACAGATACAAACTCACAGATGAGCAAAAACGTTCTAGGCACACACTGAGAAATTTTTTCCAATTCACAGTTAGATTGCCCCGAGATCATCAGGCGATGAGTAAACGGAGGCACAGTTCGAATGTCATTTAACAGAATAATTCACTTTCACAGCTTGTTATGTGAACACCATCAGACTGGGAGAGAGTTCTTAACACAACTGTTACAACATTGGCTTTCATCAAAGCCTTGCAAGCTATAAATAAAAGGCTATGAACTCATTCACCTGGATCTTGAAAACGTTCATTGATGCACTCTATTGGATGTTAAAGAGATGGGTGGGGCTAATGTTACTGTTTTTAGGGCTGTGCCTCGACTTGCACAAATGTGATCGTCCGCCTCGATTCGGTCTTATGTAGCAACATTTAAAATTGTCATTTTTACATTGGATAAAAGTAGAGACTAAGAGCTGCAAAATGGTATATCATACACTGCAGTTGAGGAACAATGGGAAAGTAATTCTGCTTAGAAAGTTGATAAACTTGTAACCCCAATTTTGAGAAAATGGCCCTTGAATGTTTTTGTACACCTACTGGAAAGCTCTTCTTTGTCTACACCCATTCAACATCGTTCACACCCTCTTAAGCCTTAGCCCCACCCATCTCTTTAATGATTCACATGAGGCCATGTGAAATAACAATAACATGATATAAATAGGACCGATTTATTTTGTCTGGCTTGCAGTTCCACATAAAATTGAATATTTTTTGCTCATATAATTTAAAGAACAGGTCGCTAGGTGTAGGAAAGGCCATAAGCAAATTGGTAAACTGGGATATGAGGGTTAATCAGGGTGATTTTTCCACAAATAAACAGGTATTTTCCTTTCCATGGTAGCAAGACCTTATTTATTATTGCTAACTTTCTATTAAATGTATTTTAGTGAGATTATTTATTTATTTTGGGATATGAATATTGAGTATGTCCACATCACCGTCAGACCATTTTATTGGTAAACTACACGGAAACGTAAAAGTTGTATCGTTTTGTGATCAAATACGTAATACAGTACACATCATAATTTGGTTGTAATCCAGATAGGTTAGAAAAAGTATCTAGATCCTGTATGAGGCTGTGGAGGGATCCAAATTTTGGATTTAAAAGAAAACATGAATCATCAGCATACAATGATACCTTTGTTTTTAAGTCCTGGATTTCTAGCGCCTTGATATTATTGTTGGATCTGATTTTAATAGCTAACATTTCGATGGCCATAAAAAAATAGATATGCTGATAATGGACAACCTTGTTTTACTCCTCGTGACAGTTTAATAGTTTCTGAGAAGTAGCGATTATATCCTATTTTACACCTAGGGTTACTATAAATAACGTTAACCCATTGTATAAGAGATTCTCAAAATGTTTAATATTCCATGCATTTATATATACATTCCAGTCGTACTTCATCAAAAGCCTTTTCAAAGTCAGCTATGAATACCAGGCCTGGTTTCCCAGATATTTCATAGTGTTATATAATGTACTGCAGTTATACTGCATTCTGACTGCAATCTTTTTTCGTAAGGGGTTAGGCCAATGAGACAGTGTGCGAGTTCTAAAATTCTCAGGTAGAATGCCTTGCTTTTATTTAGTCACAATCACAAACATAAGGTATTTTCTGTGATTAGTTCACCATTAACTTGTAAATAATGATCTTGTGGTGAGTTTATTTTCCTGTAATAACAAATACAAATTAGCTAAAGTTAAGACTTTGTCAGCTATATGACATGATCATTATTTGAACTGGCTAGCCAGGTAACTTAATGTTACTAACCAAAACATTGTTTAGAAAGTTGCTTTTAGTTGCCTGTTTTGCTAGATTGACATATACTAAATACATTTTAAACGGATGGGTTTATTGGTGTTAAAATACACCAGTTATGCTATTTTGGACCACCAGGCTGCTGATGTCACGCAGCCTGTAGTTTTTGTGTTTATACTTTTTCATAACGACAACGACAAGTTTGATGTCGGACGACAATAGAATGTTCATGATGTCACTGCGACAACTGTGTACAGATATGTTGATAGATGTAGTATAAACCAGCCTTTAGTCTTGAACTCTTTGGTTGTTTAGTACACTACCGTACTCACTCTGTATAGCACATGGCCTCACATTATCACGACTCAGGATAAGACCCAGATGCAGACAGTTCGAAATAGCAAAAGTTTATTTACAAAAGCAGGAGGCAGGCAAACGACAGGTCAAGAGTAGGCAGAGGTCAATAATCCAGAGCAGAGTCCGAAAGGTACAGAAACGGCAGGGAGGCTCAGGGTCGGGGCAGACAGAGGTCGGTAATCCAGAACAGTATCATAAGGTACAGAACGGCAGGCAGGCTCAGCGTCAGGACAGGCAGAATGGTCAAAACCGGGAAAAACTGGAAAACAGGGGCTAGAGCAAAACAGGAGTACGGGGGAAAACGCTGGTAGGCTTGACGAGACAAGACAAACTGGCAACAGACAAACAGAGAACACAGGTATAAATCCACAGGGGATAATGGGGAAGATGGGCGACACCTGGAGGGGGGTGGAGATGAGCACATAGACAGGTGAAACAGATCAGCGTGTGACACACATGGGAATCCTCAAAGAGATGGGTGGGGCTAAGGTTTAAGAGGGTGTGAACGATGCTGAATGGGTGTATACAAAGAAGAGCTCTCCTGTAGGTGTACCAAGACATTCAAGGGCCATTTTTTCTCAAAAGTGGGTTTAAAAGTTTATCACCTTTCAAAGCAGAATTACTTTCCCATTGTTCCTCAACTGTAGTGTATAATATATGTGTCTCTACTTTTATCCAATGTAAAAAACACAATTTCAAATGTAGCTATATAAGACAGAATGGAGCCGGTCGGTTACGTATCCTAATCTGACTTTGAAAGTGTTCAGATACAAATATTGTATCAATACTTTACAATTATTAGATGCTTAACCCAGACACACCTGTCTAAATTGATGGGTCATGTGAAAGAAATGCTATAACCACCCCCCAGCCACATCTAGCTAAGTAGATGGGTCACTATTGTCTAGACATGTACACTTGTTCATGAAATACAATAGATGGCCGTAATCACCCCAAGACACACCTGGCTAACTTGATGGGTCATGTAATCATCTGGCGAAATTGAGTCTTTTGTTTAGCTAGCTAGCTAATCAACGAACCATAATCCCAACCCATAGCTACAGTACAAACGTTAGCCACCATGCATGAAATGCTGGAGTATGAATCTACAGGTAGCTAAAACTAACCAACTATGTTCAATGTTAGCTAGCTAGTTAACATTAGGCTATAACTAGCAATGCAAGTGGCTTTCTGAGATACTAATAATATTAATACACAGACCATACACGTAACGTTAGCTAGTGAACCAGCAAGTTAACGTTTGCTAGCTAGCTAACAGTATGATTTATCATGCAATGAAAATGACTTTCTGACTAAATTTGAAACGTAGAATATCTCAAAATGTAGCTAGACTTTTAACCATATACATTGATGAACGCTTCACTGCAGCGTGTCTTTTCCGTTTGGGTTGTAGCTAGCTACAGCTTGTTTGGCCAGTTGTTGTGTCAAGTCACTCCGGCTCACACTGACCGTGTGCAGAAAGTAGTCCATCACAAATTATCTTTGTCCATAGGGCCTGCTAAATTCTGGGCAGCAATGTTGTTGAGAGAGGTAGCAACACTTATGCAGTTGTTCATGGCTAACTTTATATATTTGAAAAAATCCACGGTAGCAAGGATTATCTACACATACTGACCAGCTGACGTTATAGACAGAATCGTGGTACATGGCAGACCAATCCGAACTCATCTCTCGGCATGTCCAGCACAGCAATTATCTGTCACGCCCTGGCTCTGGGGACTCTCGTATGTTGAGCCAGTGTGTTAGGTTCTAGTTTTGTGTTTCTATGTTGGCCAGGGTGGCTCCCAATCAGAGACGGCTGTTGCTCGTTTTCTCTGATTGGGAGCCATACTTAGGTAGCTGTAAGGCATTCGTTTGGTGTGGTTTCTTGTTCCTTTTGATTTGTGTTTGTATCGAAGGACTTCACGTTTCGTTTGTTGTTTTGTTCGCTGTGGTGTACAAGAAAATAAATATGTACGCATCTCACGCTGCACCTTGGCCTGCTCCTTTTCAAGACGATCGTGACAGAAGAAACCACCACGACTGGATCAAGCAGCGTGATGAGGAGAAAGGTTGGAATTGGGAGCAGTGGAGAGAGAATTGGACGAGAACCATGGAGGCCTGGTCCACGGGGGAGAGACAAGCCCAGAAAATGTTTAGGGGGGGGCTCACGCTGTGGACGACGGGGCAGCAGGAGTACGGGATAGAGTGGTTCAGAGGGTTGGCAGAGGAGGCCGCCAGGTTACGGGAGTTACTGGACACCAGGGGGAAGGAGTATGTAGAGGCACGGCGAGAGGTACTGGGGTGTGTTGCCAGTCCGGTCCGGCCCGTTCCTGATCCCCGCGTAGGGCCAGTGGCGTGTGTTCCCAGTACGGTTCGGCCTGTTCCTGCCTCTCGCACCGAGCCTGTGGTGCGCGTCACCAGCCCGGTCCGGCCTGTTCCTGTCCCTCGCGCCAGGCCTGTGGTGCGCGTCGCCAGCCCAGTTCGGCCTGTTCCTGCTCCCCGCACCAAGCCTATGGTGATCTTCGTCAGCCCGGTTCGGCCTGTTCCTGCTCCCCGCACCAAGCCTATGGTGCGCGTCGCCAGCCCAGTCCGGCCTGTTCCTGCTCCCCGCACCAAGCCAGTGGGGCGCTTCGTCATCCCGGTTCGGCCCGTCCCTGCTCCCCGCCAATGGTGCGCGTCGTCAGCCCGGTCCGGCCTGTTCCTGCGCCCCGCACCAAGCAAGTGGTGCGCTTCATCAGCCCGGTTCGGCCCGTCCCTGCTCCCCGCACCAAGCCAATGGTGCGCTTCGTTAACCCGGTTCGGCCCGTCCCTGCTCCCCGCACCAAGTCAATGGTGCGCGTCGTCAGCCCGGTCCGGCCTGTTCCTGCTCCCCGCACCAAGCAAGTGGTGCACTTCATCAGCTCGGTTCGGCCCGTCCCTGCTCCCCGCACCAAGCCAATGGTGCGCGTCGTCAGCCCGGTCCGGCCCGTCCCTGCTCCCCGCACCAAGCCTGTGGTGCGCGTCGTCAGTCCGGCACAGCCCGTGCCTGTTCCACCGGTGCCTGGTCCGGCACCGGTCAGCTGCTCCACTCCGGAGCTAGAGCATTCCGCTCCACCAGTGTTCAGTCCAGCTCCGGCCAGCAGGGCCAGACCGGATCAGGGGCGCTTTGGGGGGTTAGAGAGGGAGTGGGAGTCATGCCCGGAGCCGGATCCACCGCCGAGGCGGAGTGCCCACCCGGTCCCTCCCCTGTTGTGTTTGGTTGGCGCGGCCGGAGTCCGCGCCTTTGGGGGGGGGGGTACTGTCACGCCCTGGCTCTGGGGACTCTCGTATGTTGAGCCAGGGTGTTAGGTTCTAGTTTTGTGTTTCTATGTTGGCCAGGGTGGCTCCCAATCAGAGACGGCTGTTGCTCGTTGTCTCTGATTGGGAGCCATACTTAGGTAGCTGTAAGGCATTCGTTTGGTGTGGTTTCTTGTTCCTTTTGATTTGTGTTTGTATCGAAGGACTTCACGTTTCGTTTGTTGTTTTGTTCGCTGTGGTGTACAAGAAAATAAATATGTACGCATCTCACGCTGCGCCTTGGCCCGCTCCTTTTCAAGACGATCGTGACATTATCTCAGCCAATCATGGCTAGTGGGAAGGTTCCTGTATTTTTCCGTGGCTAATCTAACTAGGCTTGTAACGTAATTTAAGGCACATGTTCCAGAAGGCATTTCTGGCCAAAAAACGCACTCTCCTGTGACGTAGTGATGCGTGACATACGCCTAGTTTTCTGAAACTAGTCACATATGGAAAACTGCATAATGATAATGGCATATTATTATTATTATTATTATTATTATTATTATTATTATTATTATTATGATGGCATACTGTAGTGCAGAAACAATACATGCACCGATTCACACACATTGACACACCCTGTAAAAAAACATCCCTTCAAGTAATATGCTGAACCACACTACTGACATCTTTGGGTCCCAAAGGGGTGGACATTTTGGCCTAGCATGACTACATAGCTGATTCAAATAATCAACTCATAATCAAGCTTTGATTATTTGAATCAGCTGTGTAATGAAGTTTAAAGCTGTTTGCTTTATAAATATTGTTCTAAATCTAGAAAAACATGCCAAAATGCTAACGTATTTACCCCTGGAGCATTTAATAGTGGTATAAAACAAAACAAAAAGAGATTGAGGTCGTCCCGTCTTTCAATAATCCCTGAGCTCTAAAACGTGGTAAAATGTGTAAAATAGCATGAGATTAGCTGTAAAACTCCACATGTTTCTCTCTGCCCCATGGCAACAAAACAGCACAATCCCCCCCAATGACTTTGGAGGTTGGGAAGGTGCCCTTGCTCTGACCTTTCTGGCAAAACTGAGCTACGCCACTGCCTGGTTACGGTATATACGGTATACAGCCCAAGCCTACTAGTTGGTCTTGACAGTGGGGAATCGATTCTGTCTGACTGTACCCTTTATACAAAGAAAAAAATATCCCTTAAAGTAATATGCTGTCCCACTCTACTGACATCTTAACATATTCGTTAGGTCAGCGTTTCCAAAACTCGAATCTGGGGACCGCAAGGGGTGCACTTTCTTTTAAAAAAACTTAATTACACAGCTGATTCAAATAATCAAAGCTTGATTATGAGTTGATTATTTGAAACAGCTATGTAGTCATGCTAGGCCAAAATGTCCACCCCTTTGGTACCCAAAGATGTCAGTAGTGTGGTTCAGCATATTACTTTAAGGGATGTTTTTTTACAGGGTGTGTCAATGTGTGTGAATCGGAGCATGTATTGTTTCTGCACTACAGTATGCCATCATTATACAGTTTTCCATATGTGACTAGTTTCAAGCCACTCCAGGACCTTATTGTGCTTCTTCTTGAGCCACTCCTTTGTTGCCTTGGCCGTGTGTTTTGAGTCATTGTCATGCTGGAATAACTATCCACGACCCATTTTCAATGCCCTGGCTGAGGGAAGGAGGTTCTCACCCAAGATTTGATGGTACATAGCCCCGTCCATTGTCCCTTTGATGCGGTGAAGTTGTCCTGTCCCCTTAGCAGAAAAACACCCCAAAGCATCATGTTTCCACCTCCATGTTTGATGGTGGGGATGGTGTTCTTGGGGTCAAAGGCAGAATTCCTCCTCCTCCAAACACGGCGAGTTGAGTTGATGCCAAAGAGCTCGATTTTGGTCTCATCTGACCACAACACTTTCACCCAGTTCTCCTCTGAATCATTCAGATGTTTATTGGCAAACTTCAGATGGGCCTGTATATGTGCTTTCTTGAGCAGGGGGTCCTTGCGGGCGCTGCAGGATTTCAGTCCTTCACGGCGTAGTGTGTTACCAATTGTTTTCTTGGTGACTATGGTCTCAGCTGCCTTGAGATCATTGACAAGATCCTCCCGTGTAGTTCTGGGCTGATTCCTCACCGTTCTCATGATCATTGCAACTCCACGAGGAGAGATCTTGCATGGAGCCCCAGGCCGAGGGAGATTGACTGTTATTTTGTGTTTCTTCCATTTGCGAATAATCGCACTAACTGTTGTCACCTTCTCACCAAGCTGCTTGGCAATGGTCTTGGTTCCAGCCTTGTGTAGGTCTACAATCTTGTCCCTGACATCCTTGGAGAGCTCTTTGGTCTTGGCCATGGTGGAGAGTTTGGAATCTGATTGATTGATTGCTTCTGTGGACAGGTGTCTTTTATACAGGTAACAAGCTGAGATTAGGAGCACTCCCTTTAAGAGTGTGCTCCTAATCTCAGCTCGTACCTGTATGAAAGACACCTGGGTGCCAGAAATCTTTCTGATTGAGAGGGGGTCAAATACTTATTTTCCTCATTAAAATGCAAATCAATTTCTAACATTTTTGACATGCCTTTTTCTGGATTTTTTTTTGTTATTCTGTCTCTCACCGTTCAAATAAACCTACCATTAAAATTATATACTGATCATTTCTTTGTCAGTGGGAAAACGTACAAAATCAGCAGGTGATCAAATACTTTTTTCCCACACTTTTTTTCCCACAATTTTTAGTTTTAGAGTTAATTTCCTGCAATTCTACACATTTTGCCATGGGGCTTAGAGAAAATGTTGCAGTCTTAAAACAAGTTTGCTGCAATTCTACACATTTTGCCATGAGGCAGAGAGAAAGTTTTGCAATTTTATAACTAGTTTCCTGCAGTTATATACATTTTGCCCTGACTTATGCCACGTTAATTTGATATCTGAGTGAGAGTGAAAACAAAATCAATGGGGGCCCCCGGTTGGTAATCCGACCATGATTACTAGATAGCTGTCTAGACTAACTTACACATCAAAAAACTGTTAGCCTACATGGGCTAATTAAGTGAGTGTCAGTGACTGACAAAAAAAGAGAAACTGCTGATGCACAACCACACTTTGAAATGGCACCTAGCCCATTGTCCCTGGTTCAAATGTTTAAGATATGAGTGCATCGGTCCACAGCACCGCAAACTGATCCAAATGTAGCATGTGTCTTCAGAAAATCGATTCAAAAGTTAGGAATCACAGATTCACTAGAATGTTTTGCTCAAATTACTTTCTTTCTACCTTCCGAAAATACCTCATATTTTGTGACAACTGCATCCTCTCCTTCAGTGTCGAACAAAGCATGTAAATATGTTGACAGTCATTGATCTACAAGTAATTTTGAATGCCGAACAACCCCAGGCAATATCAGTAGCCTAGTCAAACTGCAGCTCCGCGCGCTGACCAACGAGAGGTAGGCCTATTCCTGTTCTTATGAGACGGGGGTGAAATCCAAAGTTGTGCTATATACTGAGTGTACAAAACATGACAGACTGGCCAGGTGAATCCATGATCCCTTATTGATGTAAGCTATGATCCCTTATTGATGTCACCTGTTAAATCCACTATAGAAAGTGTAAATGAAGGGGAGGAGACAGGTTAAATAATCATTTTTAAGCCTTGAGACAATTGAGACATGGATAGTGTATGTGTGCCATTCAGAGGTTGAATGGGCAAGACCAAATATTTAAGTGTCTTTGAACAGGGTATGGTAGTAGGTGCCAGGCACACTGGTTTGAGTGTGTCAAGAACTGCAACGCTGCCCATGTGTATCAAGAATGTTCCACCACCCAAAGGTCATCCAGCCAACAGCAGGCCAGTGGTCGAAAACGGGTCATTGATGAAAGAGGACAAAGGAGGCTAAAAACTAATTGTGCAAAGCAACAGACAGGCTTCAGTTAGTCAACTGACAGTCCAGTACAACATTGGTGCCCAAAAACCCATAAAAGAATGCACAACTTGTCGTACCTTGACACAAATGGGCTATGGCAGCCAACGACCTTACAGAGTTCATATTCTTTTAGCAAAAAAACAAGAAACTGCAGTTGCAGTGGGATAAGGAACGAAAACACTGGACACTAGAGAATTGGAAAAACATTGCCTGGTCTGATGAATCCGGGTTGCTGTTGTTTCACGCTGATGGGAGGACTAGTGTATGGAGAAAACCACATGAATACATGTATCCATCATGTCGTGTATCAACATTGCAGTCCGGTGGTGATGGTGCGATGGTGTGGCGTATGTTTTCATGGCACACATTGGGCCCCTTGATAAAAGTGGAGCAACGTTTGAATGCCACAGGATGTCTGAACACCATTGCCAATCAGGTGTATCCCTTCATGGCAGCAATGTATCCATCTGTGAATTGAATTTTTCAGCAGGATAATGTCCCATGCCACAAGGCTAGGATTGTCCAGGAATGGTTCCACCAACATGACAGCGAATTTATCTTACTGCAATGGCCTGCCCAGTCACCAGATCTCAATCCAATTGAGCATCTGTGGGATGAGATGGAACAAGCTATTCGGAGTAAAGATACACTACCAGCCAACTTGACAAAACTGTGGGAAGCATTGGAGTCAAAATGGGCCAGTATCCCTGTGGAACACTTTCGAAACCTTGTAGTGTCCATGCCCCAACGAATTGAGGCTGTTCTGAGGGCAAAAGGGGGTTCAACTCAATATTGGGAAGGTGTTCCTAATGTTTTGTACACTCAGTGTACATTCATTGGCTATGTCATAGCACATTTCTTAAGAGAAAAAGTAAACATTGCCCCCCTTACTGATAGTGGGACATGGTTCCCAGTTTCCCTTATGGCCCATCTCAGGTGCCTACATACACATCTACATAATTTTAACACACAAATGTCAGATCCAGCTCGGAGAGCTTTCCACTAGTTACCATAGCCACAAAGGCAAAATTGGCTTTAATTGTAAAGATTCATGAAAACTAGCTTTTTGGTCTTATTTTAAGGTTAGGGTTAGGCATGAGGTTAGCAGTGTGTTTAAGGTTATGGTTAGGTTAAAACTCAGATTTTAATAAGATAAATGGTAGATATAGGGGGGTATATGACTTTGTGGCTGCCGCTCAGAGAGGCCCAGCTCATGAGCTCCATAAGCAGCAGATTTGAATTTAGAATGGAAAATGGATGTGCGTATGCAACAAATGTTATTGCATCGTATCGCATTGAACCGAATCGATACGTTCCTCTAATTAAACCGAATCGCACCGAGTCGTTTCAAACTAAAACGTATAATTCCTGTATCGTGTCGCAGCACAGTTGAAGTCGGAAGTTTATATACACCTTAGCAAAATACATTTAAACTCTGTTTTCACAATTCCTGACATTTAATCAGAGTAAAAATTCCCTGTCTTAGGTCAGTTAGGATCACAACTTTATTTTAAGAATGTGAAATGTCAGAATAATAGTAGAGAGTGATTTATTTAAGCTTTTATTTATTTCATCACATTCCCAGTGGGTCAGAAGTTTACATACACTCAATTAGTATTTGGTAGCATTGCCTTTAGATTTTTAACTTGGGTCAAATGTTTTGGGTAGCCTTCCACAAGCTTCCCACAATAAGTTGGGTGAATTTTGGCCCATTCCTTCTGACAGAGCTGGTGTAACTGAGTCAGGTTTGTAGGCCTCAGGTTTGTCGGCTTTGTGATGGCCACGCCAATACCTTGACTTTGTTGTCCTTAAGCCATTTTGCCACAACTTTGGAAGTATGCTTGGGGTCATTGTCCATTTGGAAGACCCATTTGCGACCAAGCTTTAACTTCCTGACTGATGTCTTGAGATGTTGCTTCAATATATCCACATAATTTTCCTTCCTCATGATGCCATCTATTTTGTGAAGTGCACCAGTCCCTCCTGCAGCAAAGCACCCCCACAGCATGATGCTGCCACTCCCGTCCTTCACGGTTGGGATGGTGTTCTTCAGCTTGCAAGCAACCCCCTTTTTCCTCCAAATATAACGATGGTCATTATGGCCAAACAGTTCTATTTTTGTTTAATCAGACCAGAGGACATTTCTCCAAAAAGTATGATCTTTGTCCCCACGTGCAGTTACAAACCGTAGTCTGGCTTTTTTATGGCGGTTTTGGAGCAGTGGCTTCTTCCTTGTTGAGCGGCCTTTCAGGTTATGTCAATATAGGACTCGTTTTACTGTGGATAGAGATACTTTTGTACCTGTTTCCTCCAGCATCTTTACAAGGTCCTTTGCTGTTGTTCTGGGATTGATTTGCACTTTTCGCACCAAAGTACGTTAATCTCTAGGAGACAGAACGTGTTTCCTTCCTGAGCGGTATGACAGCTGCGTGGTCCCATGGTGTTTATACTATTGTTTGTACAGATGAACGTGGTACCTTCAGGCATTTGGAAATTGCTCCCAAGGATGATCTAGACTTGTGGAGGTCTACATTTGTTTTTCTGAGGTCTTGGCTGATTTCTTTTGATTTTCCCATGATGTCAAGCAAAGAGGCACTGAGTTTGAAGGTAGGCCTTGAAATACATCCACAGGTACACCTCCAATTAACTCAAATAATGTCAATTAGCCTATCAGAAGCTTCTAAAGCCATGACATCATTTTCTGGAATTTTCCAAGCTGTTTAAAGGCACAGTCAACTTAGTGTATGTAAACTTCTGACCCACTGGAATAGTGATACAGTGAATTATAAGTGAAATAATCTGTCTGTAAACAATATTTGGAAAAAGTACTTGTCATGCACAAAGTAGATGTCCTAACCGACTTGCCAAAACTATAGTTTGTTAACAAGAAATGTGTGGAGTGGTTGAAAAACTAGTTTTAATGACTCCAACCTAAGTGTATGTAAACTTCCGACTTCAACTGTATCTAGATACGTATCGAATCGTCTTAAAAGAGAAAGATGCACATCCCTATTTAAAGTCTCATTGTAGCCAATAAAATGTGAGCATTAAGAGCAGTTGTTTAAACCTCTTGTATGTGTTCAGGAGGAATAAATCGATGTAACTGCATTTATTTGTGTAAAAGACACATACCACAAGATGTACAATGTATTCCTAGCGGATATAACTTAAACATATTAATTAAACACTTATTTTAATCATAGAACACGTGACAATGGGCACATTTGGACCCCTGCATAATGACCCATTTTGTGAGATTT
The DNA here is from genome assembly GCF_964263955.1 of Coregonus lavaretus. Taxonomy (NCBI): domain Eukaryota; kingdom Metazoa; phylum Chordata; class Actinopteri; order Salmoniformes; family Salmonidae; genus Coregonus; species Coregonus lavaretus. The sequence goes on along the minus strand of NC_139998.1, from coordinate 23,093,632 downwards.
TGATTTAAAAATCCATAATTTTTTACATATCAGACCCTTTCAATTTCAAGTTAGAACTTTATTTGTCCCACAAGAAACAAAAAATCCACTAACACAAATATAATGAATAACATTGGACTAGTACATACGGTTGCTGTTCCTGGTGCCTTGTTAACTCATCCTCTATGAGTGTGTAAATAGATGACAGGGTGTGTCAATATGTCAAATAAAATAAAATGTTATTGGTCACATACAGATATTTAGCAGATGTTATTGCGAGTGTAGCGAAATGCTTGTGTTCCTAGCTCCAACAGTTCAGTAGTATCTAACAATTCACACCAATCTAAAAGTAAAATATTGGGACCAGCAATGTCGGAGTGGCATTGACCAAAATACAGTAGAATACTGTATATGCATATGAAATTAGTAAAGCAGTATGTAACATTGTTAAAGTGACTAGTGTTCCATTATTAAAGTGACACCATGTCTATGTACACAGGGAAACAGCCTCTAAGGTGCAGGGTTGAGTAACCGGGTGGTAGCCGGCTAGTGACGCCATGTCTATGTACATAGGGCAACAGCCTCTAAGGTGCAGGGTTGAGTAACCGGGTGGTAGCCGGCTAGTGATGCCATGTCTATGTACATAGGGCAACAGCCTCTAAGGTGCAGGGTTGAGTAACCGGGTGGTAGCCGGCTGGTGATGGCTATTTAACAGTCTGATGGCCTTGAGATAGAAGCTGTTTTTCAGTCTCTCCGTCCCAGCTTTGATGCACCTGTACTGACCTCGCCTTCTGGATGATAGCGGGGTGAACAGGCCGTGGCTCGGGTGGTTGATGTCCTTGATGATCTTTTTGGCCTTTGTGGGGCCCCTATGTTGAGGATCAGTGTAGTGGACGTGTTGTTTCCTACCTTCACCACCTGGGGGCGGCCCATCAGAAAGTCCAGGACCCAGTTGCACAGGGCGGGGTTCAGACCAAGGGCCCCGAGCTAAATGATGAGATTGGAGGGTACTATGGTGTTGAAGGCTGAGCTATGGTCAATGAACAGCATTCTTACATAGGTATTCCTCTTGTCCAGATGGGATAGGGCAGTGTGCAGTGCAATGGCGATTGCATCGTCTGTGGATCTACTGGGGTGGTATACAAATTGAAGTGGGTCTAGAGTGTCAAGGGAAGGTGGAGGTGATATGATCCTTAACTAGCCTTTCAAAGCACTTCATGATGACAGAAGTGAGTGCTATGGAGCGATACTCATTTAGTTCAGTTAGCTTTGCTTTCTTGGGTACAGGAACAATGGTGGACATCTTGAAGCAAGTGGGGACAGTAGACTGGGATAGGGAGAGATTGAATATGTCCGTAAACATTCCAGGCAGCAGGTCTGCGCGTGCTCTGAGGATGTGGCTAGGGATGCCGTCTGGGCCGGCAGCCTTGCGATGGTTAACACGCTTAAATTTCTTACTCATGTCGGCCACTGAGAACGATAGCCCACAGTCCTTGAGAGCGGGCCGCGTTGGTGGCACTGTGTTATCCTCAAAGTGGGAGAAGTACACTCTTTGCATGTACAATCGTTGTGTGTACACTCATAGAAAAAAGGGTTCCAAAAGGGTTCTTTCGGCTGTCCCCATAGGATAACCCTTTTTGGTTCTAGAGGGAACCCTTTTTGGTTCCATATAGAACCCTCTGTGGAAAGGGTCCTACATAGAACCTAAAAGGTTTCTACCTGGAACCGAAAAACTTTCTTCGAAGGGGTTCTCCTATGGGGACAGCACCCTTTTTTCTAAGAGTGTTTCTGCACTTCAATGTGCCATCATGCAGTTTTACATAGTCATAAGCTTGATCAAGTTGTCACAGGTTTAATTTGATTTGGTAATTTCATACTTCAAAACATTTTCTTCATAACAATGATCAGATTATCATAAACCATCATCATATGTTACACAATTAAACCCTCAAGTTATTTTTGTCAGGTTAATAATTTTTTACTGATAAAAGAATTTACGGTATGAGTAGAATAACTTTGCCTTTGCCCCTCAACCCATAGGTTAAACACAATACAGAGAGGGATTGAACGGACAGTAATCAGACACGGAATGCATGTATTGACTAGGAAACAACATAGTAATACATGTAGTGAAGACTGCACAACAAATGACTTGGATAGCTAGCTAGCAATCCTACATGGAGCAGAAAACAGCTCAATTTATTACGTTTTTAATCAGATAATGTTACAATTTCTTATCTCGAAACCAGTCGGGAAAGAGTGCTTTGTCCTTCCAAAGCACCCAATTGCCCTGTTTAGTCCCTGAAAGAAAACAGATTGAAAAGTATGATTTGCAACATTTCTCATTAGCTGGCTAGCCAGATCACCAATTCAGGATTTAAAAACTGAGCTGTTCTTCATAATTGACACATTCCTGATTTAACAATTAATTTGTTAGTTTAACTTTGGTTGTTTGTCTGAACAGCTGACGAGATCGCCTACTATTTGTGACCGTCCACCTCAATGCGGTCTTATGTTGCAAAATTTGAAATTGTGTTGTTTACATTGGATAAAAGTAGAGACTCAGAGCTAGAAAATTGTATATCATACACTGCAGTTGAGGAACAATGGAAAGTAATATTGCTTTGAAAGTTAAAAAACTTGTAACTCCACTTTTGAGAAAATGGCCCTTGAATGTTTTGGTACACCTACTGGAGAGCTCTTCTTTGTCTACACCCATTCAGCATTGTCCACAACCGATTAAGCCTTAGTCCCACCCATCTCTTTAAGGATTATCTTTGAGGCCATGTGGTAAACACACACTATATCAAATATAATCTGTTTATTTGTCACATGCACAGGGTACAGAAGGTGTAAACAGTAGTGTGATAGTACTTGCATAGTAGCAATATCAAAAAAAGAAAGTGTCCAACATTTGTTATAAATATTTAATCGTTATTAGATGACGCTTACCCGACACACTTGTCTAAATTGATAGGTCATGTGAAGGAAATGCTATTACCAACCCTCACCCACATATAGCTAAGTGGATGAGTCACTATTGTCTAGACATGTACACATGTTCACAAAATACAATCGATGGCCGTAATCACCCCCAGACACACCTGCTAATTTGATGGGTCCGACCGATGTGGAGGCTTTTGTTTAGAAATGTAAATAGCTAGGTAGCTAGCTAAACAATGAACCGGCATAACCCCAACTCATACTACTACCAATGCAAACATTGTCATAGCTGTAGTATGAATCTGCAGGTAGCTAAAGCTAACACACTAGGTTCAATGTTAACTAGCTACCATTAAGCTATAACTAGCAATGCAAATTAATTTTTTCCCCAAATAATATTACTACACAGAACATACATGTAACATTAGCTAGTGTGTCAGCAAGCTAACGTTTGCTAGCTAACTAACAGTATCCTTTAACTTGAAATAAAAATGACTTTCTGACAAAATTAGAAATGTATATCTGGGAAATGTAGCTAGACTCTTACCCGTATACATGGATGAACACTTCACGGCAGACTGGAACAATTTAACTCCGTTTTGTTTGTAGCTACATCTTGTTTGGCCAGGTTTGTGTCAAGTCACTCCAGTTCACACTGACCATGGCGTGTGCAGAAAGTAGCCCATCACTTTTTCTACTGATCTGTCGATAGAGCCTGCTAAATTCAGGGCATCAATGTTGTTGAGAAAAGTAGCACAACTTTTGTAGTTCTCGATGGCTAATGTTATATCTTTCAAAAACGGCACGGTAGAAAGGACTGACAACACATACTGAACAGCTCACGTTATAGACAGAAGCGTGCTACATGGCAGACCAATCCAAACTAATCTCCCGGCATGTCCAGTCCATACATTATCTCAGCCAATCATGGCTAGTGGGAAGGTTCCTGTCTTTTTCCATAGCTAAACCAACTAGGCTCGTAATTTAACAATTGTATTTGTATTTATGGATGGAATACAAGTTTGTTATTAAAGCACATTAAAGTTCACATGTTCCAGAAGGCATTTCTGCCCGAAAACACATTTAGAAAAAAATGAATGTTTAAATTCAAATGCTGCTCCTGTGAAGTAGTGACGTGAGACATACGCCTAGTTTCCTGAAACGAGTTAAATTTATCGGTAGTGTCTAATTTCAGCTAGTTAGCTAGCTAGCTAGCTTGGCAATTGGGCTGATGTCGAAAGCACACACTGGATGTTGCATGCCGCAATTGTCCAATTTAACATTCATATGAAAGGCATTTGTTGAACATTTTAACATACAGTGGGGGAAAAAAGTATTTAGTCAGCCACCAATTGTGCAAGTTCTCCCACTTAAAAAGATGAGAGAGGCCTGTAATTTTCATCATAGGTGACTAAACTATGACAACCTATGGTAGTCTTTGGAACATCTTTGGACTTAATCACAAATGGTGACTACAGTACTAGTCTCCAATGACAGAGTGATATATTCAGCAGGTGTTACAAGATCATTTGAGTGAATACAGGAAGGAGCTAGTCAATATCATGAACACTCCCTGCCTGTCACTTCTGTGACCAATTAGTTAGGCTATTTGTCCATCTATATGGATTTCCTATAAGTTAAATTAGTATGTATGATGCTTTTAGTAATAATCTCTCCTCTGAAGTGGTTTTACATAATTGATTTTCTTAAACTACTTCTTAAAGGGGAGTATACCAATCTAGTGGGAATACCATAGAAAATACTCAGTTTAGAGTAAGCTTGTGTAGAAATATGATGTACAGTTCTATGGATATGTTTTAATTTGGAACATTACAGTTTGTTCATTGGGTTTGCTAGAGTGGGGAGTTTTTCCTGACCGTGTGACCTGTGGGAATAGTCACAATCAGCAGTGACTGATGACCATGTCACCACTCATTGCTGATTGTGGCTATTCCCACAGAATGAGGCAAAACTCACTCCTGTGACCAATTAGCTAGGCTATTTGTCCATCTACTGTATATGGATTTCCTATAACTTAAAGTATACTGAATACAAATATAAATGATTCAATAAAAAAAAACATTTGATTCAATAATAACAAAATATGATAAAAAAATGTATCGGTGTGTTGTATAATTTTAATGCTGAGTGCAAGGTCTGTATGTTAGTCTTTCAGTCTGTCCTCCATCTGTAGAAAAACAAGGAAGAGTTGATGAGTGACATGTATTGAAAGGGTGATATTACTAAACACTTTTGATGTACTGTCTTATTAGTAATCATCGTTTGTCCCTTCTGAGGTATTTGCCAATGCCTGATAGGCTTGGCAGCAAAGATCAGCTACAGGCCCCCTCTCTTCACAGATACTGGTCATGGAGGAGCCTGACTTCGGCTCCTATATCCGACCCATCTCCTATATCACAGAGGGAGGGAGAAATGCAGTCATGGAAGCCACCAGTAAATACACAGTTGAACAAAGCCAAACAGAGATCCTGATTCACAGCTAATTCACAAGGGACACGTGCCAGCATGGCACTGACTGGATGACATTACTCACTCGGGCCAAGGAGTAGTCCACTGGCACAGTGGAAAGGGGCACCTTCTTACAACATGTAAGACACAAATATACACACAGCACTGATTACATTATCAATGATGGTTAGGTGAATTCCAGGACAAATTGTATTTTGGCCATTGACCAGATCAAATGTGACCAACCTGATTCAAGTGTCCTCCATTACTCTGAAGCGGGACTGGTGTCTGGCCACTGACTCAGCCTACTCTAACAGCTCTTGATAAGGTAGGGGCGTTCCCACAACACTCCTGAAAAAAAAATCCACCAGGTTTTGTACGTAGCCTGTGATATTTCATTCATCTACAGTTCATTCAAATAATAATAATAAATAAATAATAAAATAAATTCGGAAAGTATTCAGACCCCTTGACTTTTTCCACATTTTGTTACGTTACAGCCTTATTAAAAAATAGATTTTTTAAAACAATACTCATCAATCTACACACAATACCCCAGAATGACAAAGCAAAAACAGGTTTTTATAATTTCTTGCTAATTTATTACAAATACAAAACTGAAAATATACATTTACATAAGTATTCAGACCATTTACCCAGTACTTTGTTGAAGCACCTTTGGCAGCGATTACAGCCTCAATTCTTCTTGGGTATGACGCTACAAGGTTGGCACACCTGTATTTGGGGAGTTTCTCCCATTCCTCTCTGCAGATCCTGTCAAGCTCAATCTGGTTAGATGGGGAGCATCGCTGCACAGCTATTTTCAGGTCTCACCAGAGATGTTAGATCGGGTTCATGTCTGGGCTCTGGCTGGGCCATTCAAGGACATTCAGAGACTTGTCCCGAAGCCACTCCTGCGTTGTCTTGGCTGTGTGCTTAGGGTCGTTGTCCTGTTGGAAGGTGAACCTTCGCCCTAGTCTGAGGTCCTGAGCACTCTGGAGCAGGTTTTCATCAAGGATCTCTCTGTACTTTGCTCTGTTCATCTTTCCCTCGGTCCTGACTAGTCTCCCAGTCCCTGCCGCTGAAAAACATCACCACAGCATGATGCTGCCACCACCATGCTTCACCTTAGGGATGGTGCTAGGTTTCCTCCAGATGTGACACTTGGCATTGAGGCCAAAGAGTTCGATCTTGGTTTCATCAGACCAGAACATCTTTTTTCTCATGGTCTGAGAGTCCTTTAGGTGCCTTTTGGCAAACTCCAAGCGGCCGTCATGCCATTTACTGAGGAGTGGCTCCGTCTGGCCACTCTACCATAAAGGCCTGATTGGTGGTGTGATGGAAGCTTCTCCCAACTCCACAGACAACCTCTGAAGGTCTGTCAGAGTGACCATCAGGTTCTTGGTCACCTCCCTGACCAAGGCCCTTCTCCCCCTGATTGCTCAGTTTGGCCGGGCGGCCAGCTCTAGGAAGAGTCTTGGTGGTTCCAAACTTCTTCCATTTAAGAATGATGGAGGTCACTGTGTTCTTGGGGACCTTCAATGCTGCAGAAATGTTTTGGTACCCTTCCCCAGATCTGTGCCTCGACAGAATCCTGTCTCTGAGCTCTACGGACAATTCCTTTGACATCATGGCTTGGTTTTTGCTCTGACATGCATTGTCAACTGTGGGACCTTATATAGACAGTTGTGTGCCTTTCCAAATCATGTCCAATCAATTGAAGTTACCACAGGTGGACTCCAATCAAGTGTAGAAACATATCAAGGATGATCAATGGAAACAGGATGGACCTGAGCTCAATTTTGAGTTTCATAGCAAACGGCCTGAATAGTTATGTAAATAAGGCATATCTGTTTTTTTTATTTTTATTTAAAAAAAAAAAAAAAAACTGTTTTCTCTTTTTCATAATGGAGTATTGTGAGTAGATTGATGAGGAAAAACATTAATTTAATACATTTTAACATAAGGCTGTAACATAACAAAATGTGGAAAAAGTCAAGGGGTCTGAATACTTTCCGAATGCACTGTAAGTAATCCATAACCAATCCTCAAGTAAATCATGACGAACACACAAAACTCAGTTTTGAACGAGACAGACTTTATGACCAAAATGATCCTATTTACACGTTGTAGTCAATTTTGACACATGAATACATTTTACTGACTCATATCGATGCCACATAGGCTGTTCTCTATGGGAGAAGTTGTTTATTGCCTTCACTTGCTCTTTAATATTTACATTTGCAATATATATTTTTTGATAGACTAAAGTATCAGCTATCACACCGTGTAATGGAACAACCTCCTAATTCTTTTTTGTTTTGTTTGTTATCATATAATGCTTACTAACTAGATTTACAGTGCCTTCAGATAGTATTTATACCGCTTAACGTATTCTTAATTTTGTTGTGTTACAGCCTGAATTCAAAATGGGTTAAATAAAAAACTATCACCCATCTACACACAATATCCCATAATGACAAAGTGAAAACATGTTTTTAGAAATGTTTGCAAATGTATTGTTAATGAAATACAAAAATTTTAAGTATTCACACCCCTGAGTCAATACATTAGAATCACCTTTGGCAACGATCACAGCTGTGAGTCTTTCTGGGAAAGTCTCTAAGACCTTTGCACACCTGGATTATACAATTTTTGCACATTATTCTTAAAACAATTATTCAAGCTCTGTCAAGTTGGTTGTTGATCATGGCTAGACAGCCATTCTCAAGTCTTACCATAGATCAGGTCGCAGTTGTAAATGATAACTTGTTCTCAACTGGCTTACCTGGTTAAATAAAGGTGAAAAAAAAGAATGAATTTTTTATTTTATTTTTCAAGCTGATTTAAATCAAAACTGTAACTAGGACACTCAGGAACATTCAATGTTCAATGTCATCTTGGTAAGCAACTCCAGTGTATATTTGGCCTTGTGTTTTAGGTTGTTGACCTGCTGAAAGGTGAATTTGTCTCCCAGTGTCTGTTGGAAAGCAGACTGAACCAGTTTTTCCTCTAGGATTTTGCCTGTGCTTGGTTCTATTCCGTTTATTTTTATCCAAAAAAAACCTCACTAGTCCTCACTAGGGATATTCAATGTCTGCGTTTTTTACCCATCTACTAATAGGTGCCCTTCTTTACGAGGCATTGGAAAACCTCCCTGGTCTTTGTGGTTGAATCTGTTTGAAATTTACTGCTCGACTGAGGGACCTTACAGATAATTGTATGTGTGGGGTACAGAGATGAGGTAGCTTTTTAAAAATCATGTTAAACACTATTATTGCACATACAGTGAGTCCATGCAACTTATTATGTGACTTGTTAAGCACATTTTTACTACTGAACTTAGATAGACTTGCCATAACAAAGTGGTTGAATATTTACTGACTCAAGAAATTTCAGCTTTTCACTTTAATTAATTAGAAAACATTTCTAAAAACATAATTCCACTTTGACATAATTGGGTATTGTGTGTAGGCCAGTGAGACAAAATCTCTATTTAATCAATTTAAAATTCAGGCTGTAACATAACAACATGTGGAAAAAGTCAAGGGGTGTGAATACTTTCTGAATGCACTCTATGTCATATCTTTCAGATACCATAAAAGGCATTTAATTTTTACATTTATTGTCCAACAAGTGTTTAAAGGCCTATACTTTTTTTATTCTAATATTTGATTATTCAAATATGTAATATAAATCTCCAAACATCTTTTTCTAAAATGTTATAGCACCATATAATGCTAATTTTCTTAGCATTATGTCATGTTTTTCTATATTCAGAACATAAAACAACATTTATAAAGCAAACATCATCCATTTGATCTAGCTCAGCAAATACATCAAGAGTTTAAGCATATCTTGCAGAGCAGTTATTAAAATATTTCTTCAGCATTTTGACAAAAAATTATAATTTAGCCATCAGTGACAAAGTTGACAAGCCACTGATGGAGTTCACAACAAATACTTAAAACATATATTTTGGCCTCTAAAAATAAAAGTTCAATACAAACATTGTAAATTATAGAAAAGTATTAATTTATTGAAAAAACCATAACCATTCTTTCAGATCTTTCATCACTCTGACAGAGTTGATGTTAGAAAAAAATCTGATGGAGTTCATGTTTTACGACGTTGACAAAAATGAAGTTTTTCTTGTTCATTCAAGTGGTATTCAAAGTAGCAATTGAAATAACAGTGTTGAGAGAAATAGTATTTTAAGTCAGAGAGGGCTATTGCAAGAAACCACATAAGATCCCCTTTCAGATAATATTAATTATTGTGAGTTTTATTGAGAGTTTGAAATTGGGATCGTTTGCTCTGGACAAGGGCATTTCTGGGCATGGAAATTAATAGTATTGAAAATATTTAGAAAATTCAAAATGCAAATCTTTCCCCTTTATAAAGTTAACCTAAATGTAATTTTTAAGCTCAAATAATGCAACAACATATTTTTCTTTCAACTATAAAAATAACGTTTTATTGCCGGACAGTGATTATCCCAACTTTCAAGAATCTCGAGCCCATCATCAGCTAAAATAACTGGTCCTACTGTATATTTAACATTTTACATTTAAGTCATTTAGCAGACGTTCTTATCCATAGCTACTTACAGTTTAGTGAGTGCATACATTTTTCATATATATAGCTACCGATTAAATTAATATAATAATCTAACACAACACACACACATAATCAAAGCTATTATAAAATAAAAAAGTCATGATGTTCATCAAGGTAAACAGAAAAGCAATTTTCTTTCTCAGGCTCTGTTCGAGTGGAGCTACAGACGGATCAGCACTCTGGCCGAGAGAACTGGTTGTCTCCCTGGTGGTAGACCATTTTTTACATTGCTTGAAAAATGCAGTGGATGGTACATTTTCTGGGCTCAACCCAACAATAAATAAACACATCACTGCTGTCTGTTCCTCTACAGTGTTGAAGCCAATTCAATTACGGGCAGGCTTATCCACTTGAGGGGTGAACCCCATGGAGTATTGACCGTATTTCGGTTGGCACTCTCTCAAGAGGAGAGGGTGGGGGGACTAAGTATCCGGGGCTCTACCATCTAAACAAGCCGAAGCAATTAACACATTGCACAGCACTACACTATTGTGCAAGTTTAGGATTTTTCAGTGGAATTAATATGTATTGCTATGGGTGAAAGCAGGTTCTTACATAGAGGGCACAACCATTTTCTTAAAGCACTTGTTTAATCTTGATCAAGAGAGGTAAAACAAAATCAGAATAATTGACAAGAGGTAGGTTATAGAGTAAAAACAAAACGTATTCTGACATAAAATATCAACAATCTGCCATCGTATCAAAACTAAGATATCACGTACACTTGGACTTTTCTGAACATTGTATGATAGTGCTGCTGAAGTAAGTAGAAAAACTTAAGTCAATGCGAGACACACAACCATTATCTCAATGGGTCAAAGAGGGAGGTGGGAATCTATGAGGTATAAACAATTAATGAGCCAAGTACTGTGGATGTCCTCAAAAGTCTTTAGTGAAACAATTAATCCACAGATCCACCCAGCACATTATCTAATAGACTGTCTGCTGCTATCTCACACATTGAAACAAAAAGAAACACAGAAGAACTATATCATAATGGTGTTCGGGGAGATGGAAAGATGGGGAGGAGGGAAGGAGTGAAAGGTATGTCACTGCAGGATATTGAATCCGGCAGCAGTGTATTTGAATTGATTTGATTGATTTAATTCATGCTTGCAGTCGACAAGACTGAATTATGCAAAATGCACTGTTATATTTAGACAATAGAATGGTTTGGCATTTTGGAGACCTTCATGTATAAATCATGGCCCCTTGACACAAAGGAAACTGAAAAAACAACAATCTCCACACACAGTGTCATTAACCTCTCTCTACACTCTTAGAAAAAAAGGTTCCAAAAGGGTTCTTCGGCTGTCCCCATAGGATAACCCTTTTTGGTTCCAGGTAAAACCCTTTTAGGTTCCATATAGAAATCTCTGTGGAAATGGTTGTACATCGAATCCAAAAGGGTTCCACCTGGAACAAAATGTTTCTACCTGGAACCAAAAAGGGTTATTCAAAGGGTTCTCCTATGGGGACAACCGAAGAACCCTTTTAGGTTCTAGATAGCACCTTTTTTTCTTGGCTGTAAAGAAGTCAAAACAACACCGCCTTTGCTTCCCTACGATCCTGCTGTAGAAAATACCACACATCCAGGTCTTTAAAGGGATCTCCAGGGAGGTAGAGAGCCAACACACAAACTCAGGAATCTGAGTACAGCAATCACTCTCCGAATCCTCCCCTGATGCAGGATGAATGCAAGGTCAAGTGTATTACACTGACATTTCCGTCCATCATGTACACTCCATAGGCCTTAAACAAGAGTTTGTCATTAGATTGCCCTCCTCTTTATTTCTTCTTAGTTAGATTGATTTAGAAGTCTTAGTTCAACTTAGTTAGATTGATTTAGACGTCTTGCATTTGTGCTTGCGTATGCACCTCATGATCTGTCTCTCTCTCTTACACAATCACAGGAAATAATGGACTGAGCTGCAGATGTGCTCAAATGGGACTGGTCTAGTTAAATCAGGTATAGGCCTACAATTATATGACCCATGAGAAAAGTCCATGGCTGAGGGTTAGCTGTAATTGAGCACTGCAGATATTGCTTTTATCTACTGTATGTGACTATGCCCCTTATCTACTGAGTTACTGTTGCTCCATGTAGCTATGGAATGAGATGGATCAACATTGAACCCTGCAGGATCTTAGTGTGCACTATAGTAAAAGCACTAACGCATCAGGCTGGCATATCTAAACTCCAGGGTGGTTTATTGTCTGTGAAGGACACATTTGTACAATGGACCATGCTAAATTCAATCACTTCCACTGCTTAGGGTTGGAACCTACAGTGGGCAAAAAAAAGTATTTAGTCAGCCACCAATTGTGCAAGTTCTCCCACTTAAAACGATGAAAGAGGCCTGTAATTTTCATCATAGGTACAGTCAACTATGACAGACAAAATGAGAAAAAAAAATCCAGAAAATCACATTGTAGGATTTTTAATGAATTGATTTGCAAATTATGGTGGAAAATAAGTATTTGGTCAATAACAAAAGTTTCTCAATACTTTGTTATATACCCTTTGTTGGCAATGACACAGGTCAAACATTTTCTGTAAGTCTTCACAAGGTTTTCACACACTGTTGCTGGTATTTTGGCCCATTCCTCCATGCAGATCTCCTCTAGAGCAGTGATGTTTTGGGGCTGTCGCTGGGCAACACGGACTTTCAACTCCCTCCAAAGATTTTCTATGTGGTTGAGATCTGGAGACTGGCTAGGCCACTCCAGGACCTTGAAATGCTTCTTACGAAGCCACTCCTTTGTTTCCCGGGCGGTGTGTTTGGGATCATTGTCATGCTGAAAGACCCAGCCACGTTTCATCTTCAATGCCCTTGCTGATGGAAGGAGGTTTTCACTCAAAATCTCACGATACATGGCCCCATTCATTCTTTCCTTTACACGGATCAGTCGTCCTGGTCCCTTTGCAGAAAAACAGCCCCAAAGCATGATGTTTCCACCCCCATGCTTCACAGTAGATATGGTGTTCTTTGGATGCAACTCAGCATTCTTTGTCCTCCAAACAAGATGAGTTGAGTTTTTACCAAAAAGTTCTATTTTGGTTTCATCTGACCATATGACATTCTCCCAATCCTCTTCTGGATCATCCAAATGCATTCTAGCAAACTTCAGACGGGTCTGGACATGTACTGGCTTAAGCAGGGGGACACGTCTGGCACTGCAGGATTTGAGTCCCTGGCGGCGTAGTATGTTACTGATGGTAGGCTTTGTTACTTTGGTCCCAGCTCTCTGCAGGTCATTCACTAGGTCCCCCCGTGTGGTTCTGGGATTTTTGCTCACCGTTCTTGTGATCATTTTGACCCCACTGGGTGAGATCTTGCGTGGAGCCCCAGATCGAGGGAGATTATCAGTGGTCTTGTATGTCTTCCATTTCCTAATAATTGCTCCCACAGTTGATTTCTTCAAACCAAGCTGCTTACCTATTGCAGATTCAGTCTTCCCAGCCTGGTGCAGGTCTACAATTTTGTTTTTGGTGCCCTTTGACAGCTCTTTGGTCTTGGCCATAGTGGAGTTTGGAGTGTGACTGTTTGAGGTTGTGGACAGGTGTCTTTTATACTGATAACAAGTTCAAACAGGTGCCATTAATACAGGTAACGATTGGAGGACAGAGGAGCCTCTTAAAGAAGAAGTTACAGGTCTGTGAGAGCCAGAAATCTTGCTTGTTTGTAGGTGACCAAATACTTATTTTCCACCATAATTTGCAAATAAATTCATAAAAAATCCTACGATGTGATTTTCTGGATTTTTTTTACTCAATTTGTCTGTCATAGTTGAGGTGTACCTATGATGAAAATTACAGGCCTCTCTCATCTTTTTAAGTGGGAGAACTTGCACAATTGGTGGCTGACTAAATACTTTTTTTCCCCACTGTATGATGAGCTGTAGTGTCTGAAATGGTGCAGAGTCTGAGTCAAGGAAATAAACTATTGGTTGACCAGGCATTGACCTTCTGTTGAATTGTGTTACTTTTATTTCCTTTATCTAAAGGAAGTGAAGGGGAGCTTAGTGTTTGAATGGATAAATTCCACTGACAAGTGTGAGTAGAGATCAGCTGGTGCCATAACATCAGGGCAGAGTAGCTCCAGTTGACATAAGGAGGAGAAACAAACTATAATTTAATAAATGGAGAGGCAGGAATGGGATTTTAAATGATTATTGAAGCTTAAAAAAAGAGAGAGTTCATAAAGTAGCACATAGAACAGAGTCCATTGAAGAAGCATTAATAATGCCTCGCCATTCTGAATACTTCCCAAATGCCATGCCATGTAAAAGGGCTTCCTGTTCTCTGTATAGAGAATGTTGTTATAACATCAAAACACTGAAGATGCGGTGCAGTTTTGCATCCCATGGTAATGTTGATTTCCTTATTTTATATGGGATAATAGGGAGGATCTTTTTAGATATCCTGTCGTATACCAAAAGGTTTATGTTATCCATCAGTGTCAGGATCCATTGACAGAGAGGAGCAAAGTGCATGAGGCCAATGCTGTAGTGCTGACTCAGAAACAGACCAGACTAGCCGGGACCTGTCAAATCTCTAATCTTGAGTCAAGGTTTATTACTGGGGGAAAAGTAAATGGCATATTGATGGAATGTTACATATTCTGCAGGCGTTCAAAGTTAACAGTCTGAAAGAACACTTTCAGTCAAACAGTCTTTTGATTAGTGTTTCCACACCACTTGTGACCTGGGCATGGGCTGTATCTGACAGCTGTTTGGAGAGTGTACCTCCTGAATGCTAAGATAATTCAATTGATGATCTAAGGACTGCTGAATAGTGGGACTGTTTTGCATCCTTTTTTCATTCCACTTGTTCAAATGTAAGGCACCTTACCCCCCAGCAGCCCTCAAATATTGTGTCAATGACTCTTACAGAGATGGAGTTGTCAGTAATATCCTAAGGCGATACATAGCACAGCTAGCCATTTGCCATAGTATGAGCGTATAGCCTCGATAGCCACGTTTTGACAAATCAATGGCACCAAGGGTTTTAATTACACTCTAATCTATTAACTAATCTCTCACAGCTCCCTTGTGTGATTGAATTATTGATACTTGGATGTGGAACCCAACTGAATGGCTTTAATATTGATTAGAGGATTGTAAAAAAAAAAGTGCTACAAGCTTCAATAAACAATTACAAAACATGGCAGAGCAGCGGAGCGCCATTACCATTTTGACCTCTTGGTTTTTGATTAATGACTATGGCTGAATATGACAATCCCATATGTAATACCCTGTTAATACCATATATTAGAAACACTAAATTTTACTACAGCCTTTGCTGTTGACCCTATGTTGATTTGCATTGCATCAAACAATTGTGTTGCTTTCAAACTTCAAAGAAACCACATGTTCATAATTTAAGAGTCACTGTTTGGTTGAATTCTCTAATGTGCCGTCCACGTAATTAGTTTAACTTTAACTTTCATGTGAACTAAAGTAACCTGGATTAGTTTAGCCAGTAAGAAGCCTTGTTAAGTTTTGGTGCCAATCATGTGAACTCTGTAATTGCTGTTGCGAGGAAAACTTTTGAGTCGCTCGGACTCGTGAAGCTGCTCGAAACGTGAGGAGAAGAGAGAGACGACAGTATTGTTGTTGAGCTTAAAACTTTTACACCTGTGAAGAGATTACGAAATTGCATTTAGCAAAAAGACTGTTGCTTAAACTTACTTAGATGTTACAAGTGTACAGAAAGTCTACGTAGTTAAACATCTCTCTATCGAACTTACCTGAATTTGCCTGCTGTGTGGAGGATTAGCAATCATTGCAACAGGAGCTAGCGTAGCTTGTCGGATCGGGGCTGCTGAAAAGGGCTTTGTTCCGAGACAACCTGATAACTTCTTTTGTGACGCTGGACATCTCTTCTATTGCATGCAGGGCATTTTCCACCATGAATTACAGATAGGAGACGACCTTGGAATTATTGTTTCAGGGGGTTTGCTATGGTGCCGTGAGTAACATTGGGTTTTCCCATTCATTTGCTGAATCATTCGGTTTATATCGACATTTGTTGAGCTCCAACATGTACCAACTTTAGCTTGCATGACTGGGTTTTGAGAGTGCACTCTATACCCAGGGGTTTTATTTGTATTTCTACAATGTGAAAGATTGTATTACCTGATCATTTTTACTAGATAATACATTCAAGTCAAATTGCATTCTGTGTGTGGTTGCATTTTATTTGAGTCATTAATTCTGATTGCATGGGAGAACATTCTTGAAACAGTAATCAAAGTCTTTAGCTACGCTAGCTCCTGTTGCAATGATGGCTAATCCTCCGCACAGCAGGCAAATTCAGGTAAGTTCGATAGAGAGATGTTTAACTACGTAGACTTTCTGTACACTTGTAACATGTAAGTACGTTTAAGCAACAGTCTTTTTGCTAAATGCAATTTCGTAATCTCTAGCCTCTCATTTTTTCCCTAGCGAGTCAATATCATACAAGTTAATTTACTGATATGTCCTTTTCACCATTATTCTCAAGCTGATCTATCTGGGTCTGTGGTGAGAGGGTTACACATAGCTTGGTTGCAACTTTGTGAGAGAGAGATACAGATAATTACAATATAGACAGAATGCAGAGAAATAGAGAGAAATAAAAAGAAAACTGACTTGCCTATTACTAATTATTATAATCTCTGCTTGGACTCAACAGAAAAGGTCCCTGGATATACACTGCTCAAAAAAATAAAGGGAACACTAAAATAAAACATCCTAGATCTGAATGAATGAAATAATCTTATTAAATACTTTTTTCTTTACATAGTTGAATGTGCTGACAACAAAATCACACAAAAATGATCAATGGAAATCAAATTTATCAACCCATGGAGGTCTGGATTTGGAGTCACCCTCAAAATTAAAGTGGAAAACCACACAACAGGCTGATCCAACTTTGATGTAATGTCCTTAAAACAAGTCAAAATGAGGCTCAGTAGTGTGTGTGGCCTCCACGTGCCTGTATGACCTCCCTACAACGCCTGGGCATGCTCCTGATGAGGTGGCGGATGGTCTCCTGAGGGATCTCCTCCCAGACCTGGACTAAAGCATCCGCCAACTCCTGGAGAGTCTGTGGTGCAACGTGGCATTGGTGGATGGAGCGAGACATGATGTCCCAGATGTGCTCAATTGGATTCAGGTCTGGGGAATGGGCGGGCCAGTCCATAGCATCAATGCCTTCCTCTTGCAGGAACTGCTGACACACTCCAGCCACATGAGGTCTAGCATTGTCTTGCATTAGGAGGAACCCAGGGCCAACCGCACCAGCATGTGGTCTCACAAGGGGTCTGAGAATCTCATCTCTGTACCTAATGGCAGTCAGGCTACCTCTGGCGAGCGCATGGAGGGCTGTGCGGCCCCCCAAAGAAATGCCACCCCACACCATGACTGACGCACCGCCAAACCGGTCATGCTGGAGGATGTTGCAGGCAGCAGAACGTTCTCCACGGTGTCTCCAGACTCTGTCACGTCTGTCACGTGCTCAGTGTGAACCTGCTTTCATCTGTGAAGAGCACAGGGTGCCAGTGGCGAATTTGCCAATCTTGGTGTTCTCTGGCAAATGCCAAACGTCCTGCACGGTGTTGGGCTGTAAGCACAACCCCCACCTGTGGACGTCGGGCCCTCATACCACCCTCATGGAGTCTGTTTCTGACCGTTTGAGCAGACACATGCACATTTGTGGCCTGCTGGAGGTCATTTTGCAGGGCTCTGGCAGTGCTCCTCCTGCTCCTCCTTGCACAAAGGCGGAGGTAGCAGTCCTGCTGCTGGGTTGTTGCCCTCCTACAGCCTCCCCACGTCTCCTGATGTACTGGCCTGTCTCCTGGTAGCGCCTCCATGCTCTGGACACTACGCTGACAGACACAGCAAACCTTCTTGCCACAGCTCGCATTGATGTGCCATCCTGGATGAGCTGCACTACCTGAGCCACTTGTGTGGGTTGTAGACTCTGTCTCATGCTACCACTAGAGTGAAAGCACCGCCAGCATTCAAAAGTGACCAAAACATCAGCCAGGAAGCATAGGAACTGAGAAGTGGTCTGTGGTCACCACATGCAAAACCAGTCCTTTATTGGGGGTGTCTTGCTAATTGCCTATAATTTCCACCTGTTGTCTATTCCATTTGCACAACAGCATGTGAAGTTTATTGTCAATCAGTGTTGCTTCCTAAGTGGACAGTTTGATTTCACAGAAGTGTGATTGACTTGGAGTTACATTGTGTTGTTTAAGTGTTCCCTTAATTTTTTTGAGCAGTGTATGACAAGCATTGCACTGTTTGGGATCACACATATAACTCTTCCATGATACTATGACAATGCATTTTATTCTGTTTCAAGCACGATTTCTATGACAATGCATTTTATTCTGTTTCAAGCACAAATTCTCTAGGTAGTCACTAACATTGAGAAACTTCCCAAGTGCTGTTCACTGGGTATCTGGGAAAGCCACTCACCGAATAATATAGAGTAGGAACAAAAGGTTAATGTTGAGGAAATAAAACACACTTTCATAAATATAAATTTCACAATTCGTAGGACACTTCATGATTAAGAATTATGACCAAAAAAAGGTGTGCACCTCATCTCATGGCATGTGTATCAGACAGAGTAGTCTTTGCTAGCCAATACACAGCTAGCCAAGCTCAAAAGGCCCCTTACACATGAACCTTACACAGCCGGCACAAAGGCGACTTTGATGGGAGCGTCTCTGACGCTCGGGAAGGGGAGTGGAGACTAAGGCTGCAGCCGCGAGGAGAGGATGAGGTGCCAGCTGCATATTTACATGCCTCCACCGGCTCACTGCGCATCATTAAAGCCATGGGCCATGTGGCAATCTGTGGCTCTGGCTCAGTCATGTCGGCCCTACACAACTGATTTATCTCGTATGTCTATCTGGCCGGCTTTTCCTGCCAACACAGAGATGAAGATGTACAGTGCCTTCAGAAAGTAGTCATACCACTTGACTTAAAAAAAAAAGTATATCTTACCCATCTACACACAATAACTCATAATGACAAAGTGAAAACATGTTTTTAGACATTTTTGCATATGTATTGAAAATGAAATACAGAAATATAAAGTCCCTGTCAAAGGTTTGAACACACCTACTCATTCAAGGGTTTCTCTTTATTTTTCACTATTTTCTAGATTGAAGAATAATAGTGAAGACATCAAACCTATGAAATAACACAATGGAATCACGTGGTAACCCAAAAAAGTGTTAAAAAATCTAAATATATTTAATGTTTTAGATTCTTCAACGTAGTGACCCTTTGCCTTGATGACAACTTTGCACACTCTTGGCATTCTCTCAACCAGCTTCATGAGGTAGTCACCCGG
Source organism: Coregonus lavaretus (assembly GCF_964263955.1). Classification (NCBI taxonomy): domain Eukaryota; kingdom Metazoa; phylum Chordata; class Actinopteri; order Salmoniformes; family Salmonidae; genus Coregonus; species Coregonus lavaretus. The sequence goes on along the minus strand of NC_139998.1, from coordinate 23,074,263 downwards.
AATGCTTTATTTAACACTTTTTTGGTTACTTCATGATTCCATATGTGTTATTTCATAGTTTTCATGTCATCACTATTGTTCTACAATGTAGAAAATAGTAAAAATAATGAAAAACCCTGGAATGAGTAGGTGTGTCCAAACTTTTGACTGGTATTGTATAATTCATATACTTATTCACACCTCTGAGTCAATACTTTGTAGAAGCACCTTTGCCAGCGAATACAGCTGTGTGTCTTTCTGGGTAAGTCTCTAAGATTTTTCCACAACTGGATTATGCAACATTTGTCCATTATTATTTTCAAAATTCTTCAAACTCTATCAAATTGGTTGTTGATCATGGCTAGACAACAATATTCAGGTCTTGCCATAGATTTCCAATTAGATTTCAGTCAAAACTCTAACTCAGCCACTCAGGAACATTCACTGTCTTCTTGGTAAGCAACTCCAGTGTAGATTTGGCCTTGTGTTTTAGGTTATTTTCCTACTGAAAGGTCAATTCATCTTCCAGTGTCTGGTGGAAAGCAGACTATACCAGTTTGTCCTCTAGGATTTTGGCTGTACTTCACTCCATTCCGTTTCTTTTTTATCTTGAAAAACTCCCTAGTCTACGATTACAAGCATAGCCATAACATGATGCAGACACCACTATGCTTGAAAATATGGAGAGTGGTACTCATTAATGTGTTATTGGAATTACCCCAAACATACTTTATTTTCAGGAATAAAAGGTAATTGTTTAGCAAAAGTTTTTGCAGTATTACTTTGGTGCCCTTGTTGCAAACAGGATGCATGTTTTTGAATATTTTTATTCTGTACAGGCTTCCTTCTTTTCAGTTTGTCATTTAGGATAGTAACTATAGTACCATGTTGTTGATCCATCCTTATTTTTCTCATTTCACAGCCATTCAACTCTGTAACTGTTTTAAATTCAACATTGGCCTCATGGTGAAATCCCTAAACAGTTTCCTTCCTCTCCGACAACTGAGTTAGGAAGGACGCCTGTATATTTGTAGTGACTGGGTGTATTGATACACCATCCAAAGTGTAATTAATAACGTCACCATGCTCAAAGGGATATTCAATGTCTGCTTTTAAATGTCAACCATTAGGTGCCCTTCTTTGAGAGGCATTGGAAAACCTCCCTGGTCTTTGTGGTTGAATCTCTGTTAGAAATTCACTGCTCGACTGAGAGACCTTACACATAATTGTATGTGTGGGATACAGAGATGAGGTAGTCATTCAAAAATCATGTTAAACACTATTATTGCAACACAGAGTCCATGAGACTTATTATGTGACTTGTTACACATTTTTACTTCTGAACATATTTAGGCTTGCCATAACAAAGGAGTTGAATACTTATTGACTCAAGACATTTCAGCTTTTCATTTTTTATTAATTTGTTACATTTTCGAAAAACATAATTCCACTTTGACACAAAGGGGTATTGTGTGTAGACCAGTGACAAAACAATCTCAATTTAATCTATTTTAATTTAAGGCTGTAACACAACAAAATGTGTAAAAGGTCAAGGGTGTGAATACTTTCTGAAGGCACTGTTCCTTGGGTATAGGAGACGAGATTCGTTTTGGCAAGAGCACATGATTCCTCTGACGGAGATAGAGCCCTCCTGTCCCCCCCACGTCACCCAGAGCCCATCCCCTCAGTGAACCATGGTGATGGATTTTCTCTAAAAATACTCTGCCACAGACATTCCAATATTAATTATTTCTGTCCTTCTACTCTTCCTCTCTTTGTGGCCATGCTTTCCCTTCTCTCTTTCTCACAGTATGCAGGTTTCCATTAACCCAGGTTTATTTGACAAAAAGAATGTCGGAAGAAAAATCATTGCAGCATTTGTACTGGAAACGGCAGATATAATTAGTATAGGAGACATTTTCTAAAGATTTAGTACATTTTTACTCGTTCAACAGGGGTGGATTTTTATTTTGCCAAAGTTTTTTAAATGCGACAAATGATGATGGAAACAGTGTTTTTTAAATAAATTATGATAATTTTGAAGGTACGCAAGGCACGTGATGTTATCATGTAACTATAAAGCTCCACTCCACATTTAATTGTAAATGTCTACTACTTGCAAAATCCATTTTTTCAACTATATACAAGTATGTTTACTTTCAAGGCAAGGATTGTCTTGACTTTCAAGAATGCTTGAATTGCTTTACATTGCAATTTTAAGTTTCACCATCAATTTGTTTCAGATCTCTACTATGCCTACGTGAATGCATGTTACTCTTGCTTGCTACCTGAGAAATGAAACAGATATGTGGGCATGGCAAACAGGCTGTCACCACTTTATTAACGCACAATTTGCCTAAATGGATAATGTAAACACTTCAACTACTTAATTTTTATTCGACATTCTAGGTTTTTAGGAAGAAAAAAAAAAGATAATTATGTCCAGCTGTTTTAATCGACAAAAGATAGTTCAATGGAAAAGCACAGTGGCAGGCAATTGTCACATCTATTTTCCATGCAAGCTTTCTAAATGTCGACAAAAAATCTCTCTTTGTCGCTTCTGTGTCTGTCTCTCTCTCTTGCATCCTATTTCATCCGCTCATACAGATCATTAATGTATTTTGTTTTAGAGTACGTTTAATTAGTCAAATCAAAGTTACATTAACAAAACAGACCATTAATTCTCAACAAAACAACACACTATTAGGAAGTAATCTGACCCTATGCCATGAGAACAGATACTACACTGTGAGACATATTTTACTACTTAGCACCGGTTATTTTTACAAGAAGAACAAAAGGTGAATGGAGAAGAAAGATATGACAGATTTGTGTTTTTGTGTTTTATTTTTGTAAATCCCCTCTGGGCCCATCTGGAAGAATCATACCAGCTAAAATCTTTCAGTTGAAAAACACTTCTAACACATCACACAGCAAAAGAGCTGAACCGTACCAGTGATTAAATTACTATAATGGAAAAATATCATCAGTAGGAGTAACACTGAGTCCAGCAAAGACTAGATACACAAAACCCCTCACTGTAGATAGAGAGTAGGAGTAGTGGCAGCTGTAAAGAAAACAACAAGCGGCGGCTGCTAGTGGAATTGCTAATAAATTGCGATGTGTTTTAGAGTAAGATAGCAAGAACTGGGACTGCTGCAGATGATAGAAAGTGCAGACAACCCACCTGGCTGGAGAGCTCTTTGTTAGGAAAACATAAGTCACAGACCTGCAGCAAAGTGTCAGACACAACTGAAAGGCTGAACGATGGTGGGCTACCATCAGAACACACACACACACAGACACACACCAATCTCCAACCTCCCTGCACAGCTGAGAACCCACAATATATTGACAGACACTACATGCCTGGGACTCACACATTCATTTATGCACAGTCTGTTTGTGCTTCTTGCTATTTTACTCTCCTCTCCTCTCTCTTCCACTCTGGCTTGCTGCACACAGAAAGAAGGTGAAAATGTGCAGTGTGCAGTGAATCATAGTAGATGATTGGCATCAACAGAAGGGGGCAAAGGGCACCTACCAAAGCCAGAGCGCAGTGACCTGTCAGCATCCAACAGCTTTTACAAAACACATATTCTCAGCAGAGCTTCCTCTTTCAGTTTGGCAAAAATATGTTCATCCATGTGTGAGCGTGTGCAACATAGTTATGAGTCAGTAACTGCCAACTTGGCTATTGACCTCTTCCTTAATATTCTCTCTTAACCCATGTCTCAATGGAGGCTGGAGTACATACAAAAAGTTGGACCCGAACGGACCCAAGGACAATCAGACCCGAACCCGAATGGACCCGAGGACAACCTGACGTAGACCCGACCCGTACCCTAACAGGTCCGGGTCTAGACCAGATCAGATTGGACCAGAGTGACAAAAAAATATAGGTTTATCAGCCAAGTTGCTCTTCAGGTTAACGAATATGACTTTATATGTTGGCTAGGCCTTCAATAAGTCAATACATTCACCTTATTAGTGTAAAATAACTATTATATAGGCTACGCAGAGCCGTGGTGGGGACCATTCATGGCCACTCGGGTCTATCAGCTTTAGTTACATAGACCCGAGACCCATGACAATCAAACAGGACCCAACCCTGACCCGAGGGACACATTTTAATTTTGGACCCGGACCCTCTCTGGTCCTGGGTCGGATCTCGGGTATTTGGGTTCCTGTGGACCCGTGAAGAGAACTAGTACATACTGTAACTCTAAAAGTTACAGTCAATTAACATAGTTAATATTCCATGTGCCTCAGTTGGTAGAGCATGGTGCTTGCAACACCAGGGATGTGGGTTCAATTCCCACGGGGGACCAGTACGAAAAAGTATGAAAATGTATGCACTCTACTGTAAGTCGCTCTGAATAAGAGTGTCTGCTAAATAACAAAAATAATACTAATAATGTTTGTGTTTCCAGCAGTTACAAAAACAGCTCTTGCTTCGTGCACTAAGTCTTTGTTTACTCCTCATCAACCCTCCCAATGTGTTCTGCTTTGCATAGTCAGTCCCCAAGACTTATGGCTCGGGTCCTAGAGGATAAAGAGTATTCAGCAGTTTCCTTTTAATCAAATGGCCGATGAAGGTTTCATTTTCAATTGATTTGATGCAATTTACAGTACTTCCCAGAGTCAGGAGTTTTTGCTCACTGCTGTATTAAGGACCAGGATGCTGCCAACAGATCTGCTGCTGCTGTGTGTCTGTGTCTGTGTCTGTGTGCGTGTCCGTGCGTGCATGTGTTTGTGTGTGTCCGTGCATGCTTGCTTGTGGTGTGTGTGTGTGTGAGATAAAGAGAGAGAGTGAAAGAGGGAGAAAGAGAGAAGCTAGAGATAAGTGGTCATGGAGTATTGATCGAAACATTTAATTTGTTGAAAACAATGGTAGATTATCTGAGTTATGATCTATATATGCATTGGTTTGTTATGTTAGGAATGCATCATTTATGTGATCAGAAAATTGAAGTTCAACCAATTTCTCTATTAGTCTCACTGGAAAGTTCTCAAGGATTTTTCTCCTTCTTTGTACGTCACCACTATTGAAACAACCGATTGTGGAGAAATAAAGTATGACAATAAGGCAAACTAAAGTTTAGGCGTGACACTTGAAACCCCACCTCTTTAAGGAATACCTGGGATAGGATAAAGTAATCCTTCTACCCCCCCTTACCCCACCCAAAAAAAATAAAAAAATAAAAAACATATTGTAAATTTGTTATCCCACTGGCTATAAGGTGAATGCACCAATTTGTAAGTCGCTCTGGATAAGAGCGTCTGCTAAATGAGGTAAATGTAAATGTGATGCACAAAGCTTCAGATTCAGAAAAATAACCGTTGTCATGTTGTGACAGTATGTGCAGTACACCCCCTACTCATTGTGTTTCAACCACCTCATGTCAACAGAGGATGAGCCCTCACCTGCCAAGGAAACATTGTTTTGGAATGGGAAACCAGGTGTGGCAGAGATCAAATCAAATCGACCAACTGCTGGGTTAAGAATGGCATGTTGGCACCATGACCATGACAGTAGCCTCTCCCCCTCTGTCACGATCGTTTATGGAAGATACGGACCAAGGCGCAGCGTTATATGCGTACATTTTATTAAGTACTAAACTCACGACAAAACAACAAGCAAACGAAACGTGAAGTCCTAGGTTACACAAAACAAACCTTAACGGAACAAGATCCCACCCCGACTAGTGCCAAACAGGCTGCCTAAGTATGGTCCCCAATCAGAGACAACGAGATACAGCTGCCTCTGATTGGGAACCACCCTGGCCAACATAGATCTACACGATCTAGAAAACACAACATAGAAAATATGACATAGAAACTCCACACCCTGGCTCAACATTTAAGAGTCCCCAGAACCAGGGCGTGACACCCTCTTTTCCCTGTTAGTGCTCCTGGCCTTGCCTCAAAATAATCCCAGTTGTAGTATTGCTAGGGGACTGCAATTCAACTGGTGGAAATTAAACTTCCTCTACACTACACACGTCGCTGTCAATGTGCCGTCAATGTGACGTTCTACCTGCTACACAGATACCAACCTAAATCAACTGTATTTCTTATTATTTCAATTCACAGGGTAGAATGAACGCACACGTCAGTCATCAAGGATTTAACTTCTGCGATTCTTGAGCTGGATGTTTCTGTATGATAAGTTGGATTAAGGAATAAAGACAGACACCAATGTTCAGTTCAATAGCCTTGTTAAGCCTTGTACAAATCCCTACGCGTGGAGTCTGGGGAACAGTCCAACTAGTCGATTACCTATCAACTAGACTCCGTAACATCATCCTTTTCAATAGAAAGTGCAAACATAACGGCATAACATTGCGTTCTTAACAGTCAAGTCATAACAATTGAAAAGCATGACATTTTCTTTTTACTTCAGCTGTCATCTTCCTTTTTTAAATTTTTTAAATATATATATATATTTTTTTAATTAACAGACAACAAGTTAAGTCTCTTGTTTACAGAGTAAGCCTGTCCGGTGGCTTGCACAGCCGACCCACCCGTGAGTACGTATTGGCTCTGACAGGGGTAGGATTAGGGCCACGAGCTGGAGAGTTTGGTGGGGTAGAAGCTTCACCTTCAGTTGGCTCATGTCTCAATTCTGCACCCCTTACCCTTAGGCCTGGACTGTGATCCAGCTCATCTAAGTGAGTGTATGGCATGTTCTGGTTTGTCTGCTCTGCTACGCGCAGATCCACCCGATTGCGACGATAGAGGGAGCCGCCAACATCCACCAGGTAAGAACGTGGTGCAACTCTCTGTAGGCATGTGCCCAGCCTCCAAAGTCCTGTGTGGTCTCCCGGCAGCGGTTTCATCCTTATAGTTTCACCCACCTCCAGCTCTGGTAGGTCTCGAGCAGTCCGGTCGTAGAAGCACTTAGCGAGCTGCTTTCTGTGACGCAGTTTGTCCGTGACGCCAACCATGACGCAGGGCTCAAGTAGCTTGTTAGCTACGGGGATAGTAGTCTTCAGACGTCTGGACAGAAGGCGTTGTGCTGGGCTGCTGTCCATGTTTTCGGTGGGTGTGTTCCTCCACTGTAAGATCGCTTTCCATGGGTCGTTGCTGTCGCGCAAGGCCCTGCTTAACAGGTTTTTTGCAATCTTGACAGCTGATTCTGCCTTGCCATTTGCTTTTGGGTGTCTTGGAGAGGAGGTCACGTGGTCAAACTCCCATTCTGAGGTGAAACGCTTGAACTGTGCAGTGAATTGTGGGCCATTGTCCGTGATTACCTTGTCAGGCTGACCTTGCCTTGCAAACTGCGCCTTGCAGCGCTTTATGACCGTCTCTGCGGACAAGTCAGGGAGCAGTTCAATTTCCCAAAAGTCAGAGTAATGATCAACGAGGAGAAGATAGTCCTTTTGTCTGTGGCTGAATAAGTCCATGCTGATGATTTGCCAGGCCCTTGTGGGCAGTTCGTGTGACATCATGGTTTCCTTTTGCTGTTCATGAGCGTACTCGTTGCATGTGGTACAGTTGCTGACAAAGTCTTTAATTTCTGCTTGCATGTTTGGCCAGTATAATGTTTCACGACTCTGACGGTAGCATGCGTCACCTCCGACGTGACTGGAGTGTATGCGGGTAAGCATCTCTGGACGTAGTGATTTGGGAATAATGACCTTCTGACCTCTGAACAAGACGCCATTTTGCACACTGATCTCATCTCGAAAGGTCCAGTATTCTCTCACTGTGAAAGGTGTCTCCTCTTTCAGATATGGCCAACCTGCTAGAGCCATGGACTTCAGTGACTGTAGGTGTTCGTCCTTGTCAGTATGTTGCCTGATCTGGGCTAGGCGGTGATCTGTCACGTTTAAGTAGTCTGCCTGATTGATCTGTTGAACATCTTGTTGTTCCTGCTGTAGCGAACAGATGGCCTGCCGCTGATAGGCAGTGCCTCTACCTGTACATTGTGCTGTTGCCCTGCTCAGTGTGTCGCTGATGTACATCTCAGGTCCTGGCTTGTAAATGACCTTCAGGCTGTAGTTTTGCAGAGTCAGGAGCATACTTTGAAGCCTCTTGGGCGCGTTGAGGAGAGGTTTACTGAATATGGCAATGAGTGGTTTGTGGTCAGTTTCAGCGGTGACCAGCTCTCGACCATATAAGTAGTGATGGAATCGCTGGCAGGAGAAGACGATGCTGAGGCACTCTTTCTCAATTTGTGCATAGTTTTGTTCGGTGGGGGTGAGCGCTCTCGAGGCAAACGCAACGGGCTGGCCTTCCTGCATAAGGCAGCATCCAAGTCCCCTTTGGCTAGAGTCGCTCTGGATTGTGACAGGCTTCGTGACGTCGTAGTAGCGCAACACTGGCATGGATGAAGCCAGAGATTTCATCTCCTGCACTGCGGCCTCGTGCTTGGGTAGCCAGTGCCATGGTGTGTCTTTGTCCAGCAACCGGCGCAGAGGCTCACAGACTGCTGATAGGTGTGGCATGAACTTTGCAAGATAGTTTGCAAAGCCGATGAGACGCTGTACTCCTTTTGCATCAGACGGGTTTGGCATGTCGAGGATCGCTTGGACCTTGTCTGGGTCCGGCTTCAGGCCTTTTGCCGAGAGAATGTGGCCATGGAAGTGGACGTCTTTCACCTTGAACTGCAGCTTCTTCAGGCCAAGACGAAGCTTAACTGATCGGCAGCGCTCCATCAGTGCCAGGAGCTTCACATCGTGGTCGCGTTCTGCTTCTTCGTCTGTTTCACCACAGCCTACGATCAGGATATCATCGGCGATGGGTTCAATGCCCTTGAGCCCAGCCAGTAACTCGTGCTGCTTGCGTTGGTATACCTCAGGCGCCACTGAGACACCAAACGGGAGCTTGAGCCAGCGTTTCCGACCCCAGGGGGTCCAGAAGGTAGTCATGAAGCTGCTTTCTTCGTCCAGCTTGCATTGAAGGAATGCATCTCGGGCATCCACCAAGGTGAAAATCCTGGCCTTGGGAAGCTTATAGAGGACATCCTCTAGTGTCGGCATGATGTAGTGGGATCGTTTCAGTGCTTGGTTCAGATGCTTTGGGTCGATGCAGACCCTCAGCTTCTCTGGTTTTTTCACTATGACCATATTGCTGATCCAGTCAGTTGGTTCAGTCACAGATGTCATGTGGCCATCGGCCTCATACTTGTCCAGCTGGGCCTTCACAGCCACTTTCATTGCAATGGGCACATTGCGAGGAGCACACTGGACTGGAGTAATGCTCTCATCCACTTCAAAGTGTACCTCCCCAGGCACTGATTCAACGGGCATGTTGAATACATCGTCATATCTGCTGAGTAGTTGTTCTTTGGACAGGGGTCCATGCTGGACATGATCCACAATGTGCAGGTCATTTGGTACAGTGAACTGCATCAGTCCCAGGCGTTCGCATGTAGAGCCTGAGAGGAGAGGATTTTGACTGGTTTTCACAATCTCGAACTCCAGCTTGTGTTTGCGTCCCCGAATAACACATTCGGTCTCAAAGGTGCCCATAGAGCTCATTAGTTCTCCTGAGTACAGCTTTAGTCTAGTATCGCTGGGAAATAGATGTGTGTCAGGTGCCAGATTGATTTTGTCTTTGTAGCTCATTACGTTGCATGTAGCACCCGAATCCAGTTGACATTGTTGTTGCTTGTTGTGTAATCGTAGTGTCACAAACCATTTCTTCCCTCTTGAGTGTACAGCCCCAATGGATTCATGCATGTAAATGTCACTTTCACTGTTCAGCTCTGAACATTGAGTAACATCATCAACACAGTGAATCTTGCCCTCACTCACCCTTCTTTTGCTTTTGAGACACACTTTTGCAAAGTGATTATTAGTTCCACAAGCTCTGCATGGTTTTCCATAGGCCGGGCAGTGCTCTTTGCCACGTGTGTGTGTATTCCCACAGTATTTACATGCTACGGGGCTCTCTGTGTTCACCGTTCGTGGTGAATTACTCTGCCTCGATTGGTTTTGTCTGAATGTCTGCCTAGCAACAGCGTGAACAGTATCAACGTCGGAGCGTGGGGTTTCCGTTTCCATTGCTCTCATTCTCATGTCAGTGACTTCAGCAGTGCGGCACATTTCGATGGCAGTTACTAATGTTAAGCCTCTCTCTCTCAGTAGACGCCGGCGCGTATTCTCATTTGCAATTCCCAGTACTATTTTGTCACGAATCAGTTCATCTTTCAATCCCCCGTATTCACAAGTGGCGGATTTCTCTCTCAAACGGGTTACAAAGTTGTGTACTGACTCACCCTCTTCCTGTTTGCAGCTTCCGAAAACGAACCGCTCGTAAATTACGTTTCTGGCGGGTTTGAAGTAATTCTCCAATGCATCCAATATAGCCTTTGCATCACACTGTTGTCGTGCCGTGAGGGTGAGATTGTGCCGGTAGATATGCCTGCATTCGCTGCCCATTAAACTCCTCAGAGTTGCCGCTTGTACCTCGTTGGGTTTCTCATGTAGACCGGTCGCCAGCGCATAGTCCTCGAATTCATCCCTGAAGTTGTCCCAATTAGTATTCCAGTCCCCTGTGAGAACCATGTGATTTGGTGGCGGAATGTTCGCTGCCATAGCAATGGAATAGGAGATTTCTTTGTCTTCAGTCATGGAGGTAGGTAGTGATGCTAGCTAGCCAGCTAACACGAGTTGATCAGTGTTGTGAGTAGGAAACGGCTTGTGTTCGCATATGGAACGTAACTGCGCCTATACTGTACTTAGCTACAAAAATAACAAACGTGTGTTTTCCGAGCCACTTCTGATACCATGTTTCTGTATGATAAGTTGGATTAAGGAATAAAGACAGACACCAATGTTCAGTTCAATAGCCTTGTTAAGCCTTGTACAAATCCCTACGCGTGGAGTCTGGGGAACAGTCCAACTAGTCGATTACCTATCAACTAGACTCCGTAACACTGGACACTGCTATTGGACATGACGCAACGCGAGCAGTATAGCAGCTTTCATTGATTTCAAAGGAAGCATTCCCTCAATGGCTGATGGCAATGTCGGACGCAACACAGAGTTACATATGGGATAAACAAAACATGTAGTCAATAACACAATAGAAAATCTATATACAGTGTGTGCAAATGTAGTAAGTTATGGAGGTAAGGCAATAAATAGGCCATAGTGCAAAATAATTATAATTTAGTAGTATGAATGGCACAACATAGATTTAGAGAATTGAAAGAACAATCTCAATCAACGTGCCCAATCATCACTTGATAGATTTGGTGTGTGACAAAATGGTGACACTCAATTAAGTATTTGACCACTCAAGTCAGTCAAACCCCAATATTGACCATTTAACACTAGAACCGCAGGGCCTCGAGGGTCCCCCTTCAAGCTAAGGAGCAGTCATTCTGACTGCAACATTCTAACAGTGTAATTAATACATTTCATATATGCTATCGTTAAAATAATCATTTGGTTGTGTTCATGAAGGTGTTAGGTAACATTTGAATAAGATCTTTGTTCATTTCAAATAACAAAATAGCATTTTCATTAGTTTATGTTACTGTAGGCTATATGTAAAAAAATATATATATATATATATATATATATATATATATATATACATTATACTGTGCCTTTGTTACAACTATGAAACAGAAATCATATGTGTTGGAACACAGTAACAGCTTCTTTTTTATAAAGATAGATATATATTTTTTTTACAAAATACCCCAACCACAAAGACGCATGCACGGTCAGCAAAACACGCGGTTCAGGTTGAGGCTCAGAATTTGAAGAATAATCATCAGAGATGTCATAATTAATTTCTTCCCCACCATCTGAGTTGTTTTCATTCAGATCTTGTAACAGCACTAACACAGCATGTGCATCCATTCGTCTTGGTCTTCTGGTCATTGGAAATTACGCACTCACTGTGTACTACAAGTAGGCCAGAGTAGACTGATAAAACATACTGGATTTGATGGACTGATATAGGGTACATACCATTTTGAGATTATAATTAGAATATACCAATACAATAGAATGGCAGGCCCTGTTCTTCATTCACAATTGGTGATTACATAATTATGAATTATCTGCATCCCCTCTCTCATCAACTCACCCATTCTCTCCCATCATATTTTATTTCATTTATTTAATTTGTTGTTATTTTTGTGAAATTAGTTTCGGTATAGTTTAGGTTCAGTTTCGAGGCAATTATCGGGGTGATTATCAACTGGCCACTCCACCTTGCAATGCCGGGAGAGTGAGCGGAGCAGGCCCTACTGTCAGGAAAAGGAGGGGCAATGGGGAAAAACATTCAAATTAGGAAAAACATTCAAATTATGACATGCCCTCCTAAAACTGGTTATAACTCCAGTTCTGTTTGTGACATTAAGATTCTAACAACGGCAGTGTGTTATATATACTTATTTATTCATGACTTAAAAAAAGGTAGAGTAATAAAATAAATACATTAATGAGCAGTCAAAATGACTGCTTTAGCGGATCTAGTGTTAAATAGAGAAGCTGTCAATTAAATTATTATTTAACTTATTATTTTTTGTTTGATAGTCAATGATGACTTCAAATTCAGAAAATTCCCATCTGCTACAATTGGCTCACTTTCCAGTGAAGATCAGAGACAATAAATAAATACATCTTAAAGATAAACCCCAACCACTTTGTTGCATGCTTAGATCAGCCTATCCATGATTTGCCTTCTGCCACCATTGTCTGCGATACGTGTCCAATTCTGCTCGACAAAAGGCTTATTTAGCAAATTATCACACGCAAAAATATTTTGTCTATTTTAATTGGACTAATTGTTACCTCATTGAAATGAATCTCAGTGCATTTATTAGGTGTTGGATATGAGATGGCAGAGAGACGGACAGCCAGGTAGCATGGCTGCTACATTGTCCAGCTGGCTGAACTTCTATGGTGGTGGCTGCTGGCTCAGCGTAGACATAGTGGGTTGTAAAGGCCCCCACCACCTCAAACTACCGTGACACTTAATGAGACATTTTGTCACTTTTTTGTCAGCTACAGTAAGATTTGAAAAAGTGTTGGAAAGCTTTCTGCACAATCTGACTCCTTTAAAATCTTGAATAAGTGCTTCCTCCATTATTTCTCCATCCGGCATTTTTCATCTCTCTCTCTCTCTCTCTCTCTCTCTCTCTCTCTCTCTCTCTCTCTCTCTCTCTCTCTCTCTCTCTCTCTCTCTCTCTCTCTCTCTCTCTCTCTCTCTCTCTCTCTCTCTCTCTCTCTCTCTCTCTCTCTCTCTCTCTCTCTCTCTCTCTCTCTCTCTCTCTCTCTCTCTCTCTCTCTCTCTCTCTCTCTCTCTCTCTCTCTCTCTCTCTCTCTCTCTCTCTCTCTCTCTCTCTCTCTCTCTCTCTCTCTCTCTCTCTCTCTCTCTCTCTCTCTCTCTCTCTCTCTCTTTCTCTCTCTCTCTCTCTCTCTCTCTCTCTCTCTCTCCCTGCTCTTTGCTACTGATTCAGGCTACCTAGCTGCTTGGTGAGGGGAACTAGATTACTTACTTACGTTCCATTAATTTGTTCAGAGTGGATTGCAACAATTCATTTTGGTCACACAGGAGGTTGCCCTTTTTGAAGCCAGATCAACAAATGTACAGTGGGAGCACTTACGTTTTAATCCCATTCAAAAGTACAAGGATGCACTTTAGCTAGTCGTATGTCATGGTGATATTAGACACCGCTTGTCAAAATGGGCACTAAACCTGTGTCTCAATTTCCGTTGTGATGCAATTTGGCTCTTTGTGGCCCAGCATTTTGTCATCACACAACCCCTTCTGTTAGTTATGAGCCCTAATATAAGAGGCTAGTGGTTGGCCCCTCTCTGTGTGATCAGGCCAGGCATGGACAGACACCTCCTATCTCGTACTTGTTCTGCTAGGCTAATCACAATGCTGCTGCTTCTCTATTCATTACACTGGGACACTTGACGGACTAACGGCTGACAAATGACTTTTCTCTCCCTGCCAGCACTGTTCTGTATTCACCATGGATGATACAGCTCCCTGGCAGGGACCTCTGTACCCCCCTCCCTCCTCCTCCATATTTCTCTCATCCCTCAATTTCACTTTATCAGCTCAAAATAAAAGTGGGGGCATATTGGTTTGATGGCAAATTGAAATTCGTTGAAGCATTTACATGACATTTAGCAATGGTTGCTTAATGCAAAAATAATAAAACATATGTCAAACTGAAAGGCCCGGCTTTCTGCTTTTCGCTATCTCATCATTTGGCAAACACATTTCCAATAAGGGAGTGTATGTGTACGTGCATTCATGTACATGCATGTGCCTGCGTGTATGAAGGCCTATTTACTGTGTACGAGCCCAGTGTTCATCTATGCATTCTTGTACAGGTTGATCTATTCAAGGTACACCAGAACACCTAGCTCTGCAGCGGGCCTGTTTACTTGTATTCCAGACTGGTTCAAAAGGCTAGACAGCTTTAATAATGATGGCAGGTTGGTCTTTACCGGCCGTTTCCGAACGTTTCCAGCCACACCAACTATGAAACCATCACTGGCTGGATTACATCTGGGTTTAAAGACACCACAGCAAGCCCCAGGTCAATGGTATTTCAATCAGAGGGAGGAATGGATCTGTTCCAAGCAAGTTAGTGTTACTGTGGATGAGGCTCAAGGTTGCTGATTCATCTATTTGTTGTGTTTTTTAATGTATTCTACACTTAGGGCTCTATTCAATCTGTATCGTTGAAGCGTTACAAATTGTGCAATAGAAATGTAAAGGTAATTTTTCATTGAGCTGACTTATGTGGCATTTAACATAATTGCAGTCTCCACCAACTTGAGAACATTGCCTATAAATAGCCTTTAAAAAGTAGCCTGGCTACATGCAATGTGTTTCAATTTGCTTTCCATAACTTCTACTGCAACTAACGATTCGCAAGCTATTGTAGCACATGGGGATGTGTGAAACTTACTTCTCAGCTTTGTTAGATTCTAAATAAACAGAGTTAAACTCACGAACGACTAGTAAAGCTCAAACCAAGTTTATTCACCCACTGGGTCACACAACTGCATAAGACAAAAACATATTTACACAAGCACTGGTATTTAAACCTTCCTCCTATGCTGAGTCTCCTCCTTACACATCTGGACAGCCAATACACTTCTGTTGCTAGACACGACTTTAGTGATGCCTGTTCTTTCTCACTTCATCTGACCTGACCTTGGCCCAAATTCCTCACTCCTTCCCAACTCACGGCTGTCCTGTTGACTTGTACCAGACTGTGGCCCTTCTCCTTTCCATAGGATACCTGATGTCTAACAGAATGTAAACGTTCTGCATTCCCCTCTCTCCCTCAGTGACATGATTAAGGATATTTCACATTTATACGTCAGAACCCATCAGCTTGAAGTGTCCCCACTTGCGCCAGAAAATAGCTAGCTTTTTGCATGGTGTGACTGGTAAGACGCTTCGGGATGGCGGTCACTTGTGCTAGCAAGGCAGAGGTCCTGGTTTCGAACCTCAGTGTGAACCATTATGAAATATTAGCACTCTTGGGCCAGTTCTTAGAATTGCACTTACTTACGATTCTTCTAAAATTACACCCCGTAGACATAGCATTATCCATGCATTGGTCTTTCGTTACACTAAAGTCTTTATCTTTATTATATATTCATCATAACCTGCATCAATGAGCATTAAAGACAACATCTTTAAATGCCTTTGAACAAGGTATGGTAGTAGGTGCCAGGCGCAAAGGATTTTGTCAAGAACTAAAACGCTGCTGGAATTTTCACGCTCAACAGTTTCTCGTGTGTTTCAAGAATGGTCCACCATGCAAAGGACATCCAGCCAACTTGACACAACTGTGGGAAGCGTTGGAGTCAACATGGACCAGCATCCCTGTGGAATGCTTTTGACACCTTGTAGAGTCCATGCCCCGACGCTATGCTATGAAACTCGAAATTGAGCTCAGGTGCATCCTGTTTCCATTGATCATCATTGAGATGTTTCTACAACTTGATTGGAGTCCACCTGTGGTAAATTCAATTGATTGGACATGATTTGGAAAGGTACACACCTGCCTATATAAGGTCCCACAGTTGACAGTGCATGTCAGAGCAAAAACCAAACCGTGAGGTTGAAGGAATTGTCCGTAGAGCTCAGAGACAGGATTGTGTCGAGGCACAGATCTGGGGAAGGGTACCAAAACATTACTGCAGCATTGAAGGTCCCCAAGAACACAGTAGCCTCCATCATTCAGAAGTTTGGAATCACCAAGACTCTTCCTAGAGCTTGAAGGGCCTTGGTCAGTGAGGTGACCAAGAACTCGAAGGTCAGTCTGACAGAGCTCCAGAGTTCCTCTGTGGAGATCGGAGAAGCTTCCAGAAGGACAGCCATCTCTGCAACACTCCACCAATCAGGCCTTTATGTTAGAGTTGCCAGACGGAAGCCACTCCTCAGTAAAAGGCACATGACAGCCCGCTTGGAGTTTGCCAAAAGGCACCTAAAGGACTCTCAGACCATGAGATACAAGACTCTCTGGTCTGATGGAACCAAGATTGAACTCTTTTGCCTAAATGCCAAGCGTCACATCTGGAGGAAACCTGGCACCATCCCTACGGTGAAGCATGGTGGTGGCAGCATCATGCTGTGGGGATGTTTTTCAGCGGCAGGGACTGTGCGACTAGTCAGGATCGCGGGAAAGATGAACGGAGCAAAGTACAGAGAGATCCTTGATGAAAACCTGCTCGAGAGCGCTCAGGACCTCAGACTGAGGCGAATGTTCACCTTCCAACAGCACAACAACCCCAAGCACACAGCCAAGACAACGCAGGAGTGGCTTCAGGACACGTGTCTGAATGTCCTTGAGTGGCCCAGGCAGAGCCCGGACTTAAACCCGATCCAAAATCTCTGGAGAGACCTGAAAATAGCTGTGCAGCGATGCTTCCCATCCAACCTGACAGAGCTTGAGAGGATCTGCAATGAAAAATTGGGAAAAACGGCCCAAATACAGATGTGTCAAGTTTGTAGCGTCACACACAAGAAGACTCTAGGCTGTAATCGCTAAATTTGCAAAAAATTATAAAAAACAGTTTTTGCTTTGTCATTATGGGGTATTGTGTGTAGATTGATGAGGGGGTAAAAAAACAATTGAATCAATTTTAGAATAAGGTAACGTAACAAAATGTGGAAATAGTCAAGGGGTCTCAATACTTTCTGAATGCACTATATATACAGTACCTGTCAAAAGTATGGACACGCCTACTCATTCCAGGGTTTTTCTTTATTTTTACTATTTTTTACATAGTAGAATAATAGTGAAGACATCAAAACTATGAAATAACACATATGGAATCATGTAGTAACCAAAAAAGTTTTAAACATATTCCTCAAAGTAGCCACCCTTTGCCTTGATGACAGCTTTGCACACTCTTGGCAGTCACTCAACCAGCTTCATGAGGTAGTCACCTTGAATGCATTTCAATTAACAGTTTAAAAGTTAATTTGTGGAATTTATTTTTCTTCTTACTGTAAGTTGTGTTGTGACAAGGTAGGGGTGGTATACAGAAGATTGCCCTATTTGGTGAAAGACCAAGTCCATATTATGGCAAGAAAAGCTCAAATAAGCAAAGAGAAACGACAGTCCATCATTACTTTAAGACATGAAGGTCTGTCAACACGGATAATTTCAAGATATTTAAAAGGTTCTTCAAGTGCAGACGCAAAACCCATCAAGCACTATGATGAAACTCTCTCGCATGAGAACCACCACAGGAAAGGAAGACCCAGAGTTAAAGTTGAAGTCGGAAGTTTACATACACTTAGGTTAGAGTCATTAAAACTCATTTTTCAACCACGCCACACATTGCTTGCTAACAAACTATAGTTTTGGCAAGTCGGTTAGAAGATCTACTTTGTGCATGACACAAGTAATTTTTCCAACAATTGTTTACAGACAGGTTATTTCACTTATAATTCACTGTATCACAATTCCATTGGGTCAGACGTTTACATACACTAAGTTGACTGTGCCTTTAAACAGCTTGGAAAATTCCCGAAAATGATGTCATGGCTTTAGAAGCTTCTGATAGGCTAATTTACATAATTTGAGTCAATTGGAGGTGTACCTGTGGATGTATTTCAAGGCCTACCTTCAAACTCAGTGCCTCTTTGCTTGACATCATGGGAAAATCAAAAGAAATCAGCCAGGACTTCAGAAAATCAAATGTAGACCTCCACAAGTCTAGATCATCCTTGGGAGCAATTTCCAAATGTCTGAAGGTACCACGTTC
Source organism: Coregonus lavaretus (assembly GCF_964263955.1). Classification (NCBI taxonomy): domain Eukaryota; kingdom Metazoa; phylum Chordata; class Actinopteri; order Salmoniformes; family Salmonidae; genus Coregonus; species Coregonus lavaretus. Next base: position 23,056,057 of record NC_139998.1, on the reverse strand, counting down.
ATCTGTACAAACAATAGTATAAACACCATGGGACCACGTAGCCGTCATACCGCTCAGGAAGGAAACACGTTCTGTCTCCTAGAGATTAACGTACTTTGGTGCGAAAAGTGCAAATCAAATCAAATCAAATTAAATTGTATTGGTCACATGCGCTGAATACAACAGGTGCAGACATTACAGTGAAATGCTTACTTACAGCCCTTAACCAACAGTGCATTTATTTTTAACAAAAAAGTAAAAATAAAACAACAACAAAAAAAGTGTTGAGAGAAAAAATAGTAAAATAAAGTGACAGTAGGGAGGCTATATATACAGGGGGGTACCGTTGCAGAGTCAATGTGCGGGGGCACCGGCTAGTTGAGGTAATATGTACATGTGGGTAGAGTTAAAGTGACTATGCATAAATAATTAACAGAGTAGCAGCAGCGTAAAAAGGATGGGGTGGGGGGGCAGTGCAAATAGTCCGGGTAGCCATGATGAGCTGTTCAGGAGTCTTATGGCTTGGGGGTAGAAGCTGTTGAGAAGTCTTTTGGACCTAGACTTGGCACTCCGGTACCGCTTGCCGTGCGGTAGCAGAGAGAACAGTCTATGACTAGGGTGGCTGGAGTCTTTGACAATTTTGAGGGCCTTCCTCTGACACCGCCTGGTATAGAGGTCCTGGATGGCAGGAAGCTTGGCCCCAGTGATGTACTGGGCCGTACGCACTACCCTCTGTAGTGCCTTGCGGTCGGAGGCCAAGCAGTTGCCATACCAGGCGGTGATGCAACCAGTCAGGATGCTCTCGATGGTGCAGCTGTAGAATTTTTTGAGGATCTGAGGACCCATGCCAAATCTTTTCAGTCTCCTGAGGGGGAATAGGCTTTGTTGTGCCCTCTTCACGACTGTCTTGGTGTGTTTGGACCATGATAGTTCGTTAGTGATGTGGACACCAAGGAACCTGAAGCTCTCAACCTGTTCCACTACAGCCCCGTCGATGAGAATGGGGGCGTGCTCAGTCCTCTTTTTTTTCCTGTAGTCCACAATCATCTCCTTTGTCTTGGTCACGTTGAGGGAGAGGTTGTTGTCCTGGCACCACACGGCCAGGTCTCTGACCTCCTCCCTATAGGCTGTCTCATCGTTGTCGGTGATCAGGCCTACCACTGTTGTGTCGTCGGCAAACTTAATGATGGTGTTGGAGTCGTGCCTGGCCATGCAGTCATGGGTGAACAGAGAGTACAGGAGGGGACTGAGCACGCACCCCTGAGGGGCCCCCGTGTTGAGGATCAGTGTGGCAGATGTGTTGTTACCTACCCTTACCACCTGGGGGCGGCCCGTCAGGAAGTCCAGGATCCAGTTGCAGAGGGAGGTGTTTAGTCCCAGGATCCTTAGCTTAGTGATGAGCTTAGAGGGCACTATGGTGTTGAATGCTGAGCTGTAGTCAATGAATAGCATTCTCACGTAGGTGTTCCTCTTGTCCAGGTGGGAAAGGGCAGTGTGGAGTGCAATAGAGATAGCATCATCTGTGGATCTGTTGGGGCGGTATGCAAATTGGAGTGGGTCTAGGGTTTCTGGGATAATGCTGTTGATGTGAGCCATGAACAGCCTTTCAAAGCACTTCATGGCTACAGACGTCAGAGCTACGGGTCGGTAGTCATTTAGGCAGGTTATCTTAGAGTCCTTGGGCACGGGGACTATGGTGGTCTGCTTGAAACATGTTGGTATTACAGACTCAGTCAGGGACATGTTGAAAATGTCAGTGAAGACACTTGCCAATCCCAGAACAACAGCAAAGGACCTTGTGAAGATGCTGGAGGAAACAGGTACAAAAGTATCTATATCCACAGTAAAAAGAGTCCTATATCGACATAACCTGAAAGGCCGCTCAGCAAGGAAGAAGCCACTGCTCCAAAACTGCCATAAAAAAGCCAGACTACAGTTTGCAACTGCACATGGGGACAAAGATCGTATTTTTTTGAGAAAACAAAAATATAACTTTTTGGCCATAATGACCATCGTTATGTTTGGAGGAAAAAGGGGGTTGCTTGCAAGCCGAAGAACACCATCCCAACCGTGAAGCACGGGGGTGGCGGCATCATGCTGTGGGGGTGCTTTGCTGCAGGAGGGACTGGTGCACTTCACAAAATAGATGGCTTCATGAGGAAGGAAAATTATGTGGATATATTGAAGCATCATCTCAAGACATCAGTCAGGAAGTTAAAGCTTGGTCGCAAATGGGTCTTCCAAATGGACAATGACCCCAAGCATCCTTCGAAAGTTGTGGCAAAATGGCTTAAGGACAACAAAGTCAAGGTATTGGAGTGGCCATCACAAAGCCCTGACCTCAATCCTATTGAAAATGTGTGGGCAGAACTGAAAAAGTGTGTGCGAGCAAGGAGGCCTACAAACCTGACTCAGTTACACCAGCTCTGTCAGGAGGAACGGGCCAACATTCACCCAATTTAATGTGGGAAGCTTGTGGAAGGCTACCCGAAACATTTGACCCAAGTTAAACAATTTAAAGGCAATGCTACCAAATACTAATTGAGTATATGTAAACTTCTGACCCACTGGGAATGTGATGAAAGAAATAAAAGCTGAAATAAATCATTCTCTCTCCTATAATTCTGACAATTCACATTCTTAAAATAAAGTGGTGATCCTAACTGACCTAAAAAAGGGACTTTGTACTAGGATTAAATGTCAGGAATTGTGAAAAACTGAGTTTAAATGTTTTTGGCTAAGGTGTATGTAAACTTTCGACTTCAACTGTACCTCTGCTGCAGAGGATAAGTTCATTAGATTTACCAGCCTCAGAAATTGCATCCTAAATAAATGCTTCACAGAGTTCAAGTAAAAGACACATCTCAACATCAACTGTTCAGAGGAGACTATATGAATCAGGCCTTCATAGGCGAAATGCTGCAAAGAAACCACTACTAAAGGACAGCAATAAGAAGAAGATACTTGCTTGGGCCAAGAAACATGAGCAATGGACATTAGACCGGTAGAAATATGTCCTTTGGTCTAATGAGTCCAAATTTGAGATTTTTGGTTCCAACCGCCGTGTCTTTGTGAGACGCAGAGTAGGTGAACGGATGATCTCAAAATGTGTGGTTCCCACTGTGAAGCATGGAGGTGTGATGGTGTGGGGGTGCTTTGCTGGTGACACTGTCTGTGATTTATTTAGAATTCAAGGCACACTTAACCAGCATGGCTACCACAGCAGTCTGCAGAGATAAGCCATCCCATCTGGTTTGCACTTAGTGGGACTATCATTTGTTTTTCAACAGGACAATGACCCAACACACTTACAGGCGGTGTATGGGCTATTTAACAAAGAAGGAGAGTGATGGAGTGCTGCATCAGATGACCTGGCCTCCACAATCCCCGGACCTCAACCCAATTGAGATGGTTTGGGATGAGTTGGACCGCAGAGTGAAGGAAAAGCAGCCAACAAGTGCTCAGCATATGTGGGAACTCCTTCAAGACTGTTGGGAATGCATTCCAGGTGAAGCTGGTTGAGAGAATGCCAAGAGTATGCAAAGTTGTCATCAAGGCAAAGGGTGGCTACTTTGGCTACTTTGAAGAATCATAAATATAAAATATATTTTGATTTGTTTAACACTTTTTTGGTTACTACATGATTCCATTTGTGTTATTTCATAGTTTTGATTTCTTCACTAGTATTCTACAATGTAGTAAAAATAAAGAAAAACCCTTGAATGAGTAGGTGTGTCCAAACCTTTGACTGGTACTGTATATATATACAGTGGGAAAAAAAAATATTTAGTCAGCCACCAATTGTGCAAGTTCTCCCACTTAAAAAGATGAGAGAGGCCTGTAATTTTCATCATAGGTACACGTCAACTATGACAGACAAAATGAGAAAAAAAATCCAGAAAATCACATTGTAGGATTTTTTACGAATTTATTTGCAAATTATGGTGGAAAATAAGTATTTGGTCAATAACAAAAGTTTCTCAATACTTTGTTATATACCCTTTGTTGGCAATGACACAGGTCAAACGTTATCTGTAAGTCTTCACAAGGTTTTCACACACTGTTGCTGGTATTTTGGCCCATTCCTCCATGCAGATCACCTCTAGAGCAGTGATGTTTTGGGGCTGTCGCTGGGCAACACGGACTTTCAACTCCCTCCAAAGATTTTCTATGTGGTTGAGATCTGGAGACTGGCTAGGCCACTCCAGGACCTTGAAATGCTTCTTACGAAGCCACTCCTTCGTTGCCCGGGCGGTGTGTTTGGGATCATTGTCATGTTGAAAGACCCAGCCACGTTTCATCTTCAATGCCCTTGCTGATGGAAGGAGGTTTTCACTCAAAATCTCACGATACATGGCCCCATTCATTCTTTCCTTTACACGGATCAGTCGTCCTGGTCCCTTTGCAGAAAAACAGCCCCAAAGCATGATGTTTTCACCCCCATGCTTCACAGTAGGTATGGTGTTCTTTGGATGCAACTCAGCATTCTTTGTCCTCCAAACATGGCGAGTTGAGATTTTACCAAAAAGTTATATTTTGGTTTCATCTGACCATATGACATTCTCCCAATCCTCTTCTGGATCATCCAAATGCACTCTAGCAAACTTCAGACGGGCCTGGACATGTACTGGCTTAAGCAGGGGGACACGTCTGGCACTGCAGGATTTGAGTCCCTGGCGGCGTAGTGTGTTACTGATGGTAGGCTTTGTTACTTTGGTCCCAGCTCTCTGCAGGTCATTCACTAGGTCCCACCGTGTGGTTCTGGGATTTTTGCTCACCGTTCTTGTGATCATTTTGACCCCACGGGGTGAGATCTTGCGTGGAGCCCCAGATCGAGGGAGATTATCAGTGGTCTTGTATGTCTTCCATTTCCTAATAATTGCTCCCACAGTTGATTTCTTCAAACCAAGCTGCTTACCTATTGCAGATTCAGTCTTCCCAGCCTGGGGAAGGTCTACAATTTTGTTTCTGGTGTCCTTTGACAGCTCTTTGGTCTTGGCCATAGTGGAGTTTGGAGTGTGACTGTTTGAGGTTGTGGACAGTTGTCTTTTATACTGATAACAAGTTCAAACAGGTGCCATTAATACAGGTAATGAGTGGAGGACAGAGGAGCCTCTTAAAGAAGAAGTTACAGGTCTGTGAGAGCCATAAATCTTGCTTGTTTGTAGGTGACCAAGTACTTATTTTCCACCATAATTTGCAAATAAATTCATAAAAAATCGTACAATGTGATTATCTGGAAGAAATATTCTCAATTTGTCTGTCATAGTTGACGTGTACCTATGATGAAAATTACAGGCCTCTCTCATCTTTTTAAGTGGGAGAACATGCACAATTGGTGGCTGACTAAATACTTTTTTCCCCACTGTGTATATATATATATATATATATATATATATATATATATATATATATATATATATCTTGCTGCAACAGAGTTAACTTTATTAATTTTTTATGCAGAGGACCAGACAAAGATAAGACCTTATATATATTCTCCACCAGTGTGATCACAGGCACCATCAGAGAAGGACAAAGGGCTCTCCACACAGCATGCCTGTGGATAAATCAACTGTTGGTCCTCTTATCAGCCAGATCCAGGGTCCATAAGCTAGCTCTTTTCAAATATGGGATAACAATGTCATTGATCAACGATAAACAACATTTGATCTTGGAATATAGAAGGATGGTACCACACACCATAGCAATAGAGTCTTCAAGGTTGAATGATCATTTTAAGATCAGCTTTTAAATGTGAATATTCGACCTGCTGTATGATAAGTCTGAAGGATTTATTTTTTCTTTCAATCCGCAGGCTTCCCAGTCGTCTGTGAAATCGCTTGTGAGAGCAGAGTGTTTTACATGCTTGATTGGTAAATTGGTGCCAGATTATTGAAGATGCATCTGCAGTTCCTAACATTCAAATGATTTAATGAATTATTCAATAACTTCAGTGCAGTGTGACTTTGGCATATGTTCAAGGAGACATACTGTAGTCATCAAACCTTAGCCATTCCTCAGTTTTATTTCATATTTATTTCTCATCTCATCTCTCTTTTTTCTCTCTAACTAGACCAACTGACATTGCATTTTTTAAAAGTTTAACATCAGCATAAGGTCTACAGCAAATATTTAAAAACAAGCCTGTCTATTCTTGTCTGTATTTTTCCTGAGTGTATGCGTGCTTGAATGTGTGTGTGTGTGTGTGTGTGTGCTTGAATGTGGGCATGCATTCCTGAGTGTGTGTATGTGTGTGTGTGTTCTCTTGGCTGCAGCTGGATCACTGCTGTACGCACGTATCCACTGAGGCTCTCGGACAGACCCCTTCAGCATTAATTACTGTGGTCATTAATCAGAGCAGTACAGATAGCTGCGTAATCCCTCTGTAATGCATTTTTCTGGAGGGGGCACGCAATGTTAATTGGATTTGATCGGATATTGGTATGATGGTCCCACACAGGACATCTTAAGGTACTGATAAGAACATAGATCAATTGGTCCTTGGTAGTAGAACACCTTTTGTGCTTATACACACAGCACAAGTAGCCAAGTTATGTTGTTGAGATACATAGCTAAAGTACAGCAAACACTGTCATTGTCATTGAAAGTTGGTTCTTTGTTGGTAATTTTTCTACTCAGCTTTGCATTTGGAATGCTACCGAGTTTTGTTAGTACTTCTGAAATATTTGAATGAATTAGGAAAATCTATTTTTTCCTAATATTACAGTTCCTGAATGTCCGACCCCACCCTTCTTTATCCATTAATGCATTTAGGGCAGAATTCCTCCCAAACAAATCCAGCCATTTTAAGGCTCCTCTGTTTATGACTCCCCAAGAGTTCAGTGGCTCTGACTCTGGCATTTTCATCCAAAACAAATACTGTGAAAGAATCTAAACTGAATGTCTATAAGTTTGAAGGTTGGCTGGTACGTGCCTGGCAAGTGGCTGGTGAAAGGAGCCAGCGAAATGTTCTAACCAAGCTCAGGGATGGAATGGGATTGCAGGCCTACTTAGTGCTAGAATAAAGCACATAAAGATGAAAAGACTGAGATAGTAGGCTCTCTGTCATTTTGAGGCTCTAGTGAACGATGGTCTAAGGAACAGATCGCAGTCAGTTTCTCAAAGAAGGCTATCAAATAGGCTTATTCTCTCAATAATCTCCCTAAAACCATGTCCCTACATTCACCTGCTCACAATATTCTCCTGTAATCAACTCTGCTAACACTGGTTTCAAGCAGGCAACTAGAAGGTAAACACACTTAAAATGAGGCAGATTTGTGGCTCCTGTATTACATCCTGGGCTTTGCAAAGTGAAGCTCTGGATCTGCAAACCATAGAAAACTATTTATGAACAACTGAGTGTAAAGTGAAAGACATAATTGACAACAACATCTGTTTCCTCAACCTGGTGCTTTGATTTTGTGTACTTTTATATTATTCATGTCATTTTAAATAAATAAAAATTAAACAGTCTAACTAGACAGCGACTTTGCTTTGCAGTCATTGAAATGTGTCCTCCTTTTTCCCCAAATGTTCTTTGTCGTTAATTCGCTCTTCAAAGGGGGACAGCATTTGAAGAGGTTCATTAACGTTGAACAACAAAGCTGTCTGGAGTCACAGACCATCTGAGACAAATCTATTTCATATGTGTTCTCTTCTACCTCAGGGAGGGAGATCTGACGGTTGTGTGTTGAAAGCTAAAGTCTTACATAAACCTCTATGGAAAAGCATCTTAAAGATGTATTTTCTCTCAAACAAAATGTTGAGTGTAAATTTCATGAAATCTTTCATATAGAAAGATCTGGGTAACACTTTATTTGGAAAGTCCCTCTGTAGATGCTCTACGGACTATCTACAGACTATCAGTAACATTTCAACTAACTATCTACTAACCCTAACCCTAGTCCTAACCCTAACCTTAACCCTTACCCTAACCCTTATTCTAAACCTAACACTAACCCTAACCATAACCTTAGCAAGCAGTTGCTTATCAACAGATAGTTTGTTGATATTATATACCGATGGAAAATCTGAACTATCTAAATAAAGAGTGACCAAAATCTGATTTGTCAACTATACAGGAGCTAAGTGCCCACCACTGTTGTCCCATTCTGTAAAGATTGAGATTCAGCATGTGAAATAACTGAGACCAATGGAAACGTTGAATCTGGTGTTTCTCTTATCTTTTCTCAGTGATTTATTTCCCATGTCTCATCTCTCAACCATATATCATCCAATCCCTGTGGAGAACTGACAAAGATCTGATCAAATAAAATGTTGACATAAAACACCAACAACACAGCTCAGGTGCCTACATGAATAATTGATAAAGACATTCCTTATAAAAGAAAACAAACGTCAAATTTGCTGTTTCACATCTTGAGCTTAAATTTCACATGTGAAACCATATTTTGACATGTATTAAATTTAGAGTTCACATATTAACACCACCTTTTCACGTGTGACTCGTTTCAGGAAACTAGGCGTGTGTCGTCATTACTTCACAGGAGAGCCATTTGAACGTAAACTTTCTTTTTTATCAAAATGCATTTTTGCCAGAAATGCCTTCTGGAAAATGTAAACTTTCATGTGCCTTAATATCAAACTGGTATGCCATCTGTAAATACGAATACAATTGTTAAATTACGAGCCTGGTTGGTTTAGCCACCGAAAAAGACAGAAACCTTCCCGCTAGACATGATTGGCTAAGATAATAGGTGAGCTGGACATGCCAACAGATGAGTTTGGATTGGTCTGACATGTAGCAAGCTTCTGTCTATAACATGAGCTGGTCAGTATGTGTAGGTAATCCTTTCTAAATAGGATTTATTGAAAATATATCACATAGTTGAACCGCAAAAGTGTTGCTCTCCACATTCTGGAGGACAAAGTTTTGAAATCAGTGGAATGCCCGGTGGAATTAGAGTATGATAGCTAAGGAGATGGAGAAAATTCTGCCGTTTGATTGCAAATATGCAGAGGGATTCGAAAAGATAACACACAGAAGGCTGTAGTATAAAACACCTGTCTCCGTAGTACATATTCAAACTAAGGGCAACCATGGCATCCGTGACAGAGAGGGACATACAGTTGAAGTCGGAAGTTTACATACACTTAGGTTAGAGCCATTAAAACTCGTTTTTCAACCACTCCACAAATTTCTTGCTAACAAACTATAGTTTTGGCAAGTCGGTTAGGACATCTACTTTGTGCATGACACAAGTAATTTTTCCAACAATTGTTTACAGACAGATTATTTCGCTTATAATTCACTTTATCACAATTCCAGTGGGTCAGACATTTACATGCACTAAGTTGACTGTGCCTTTAAACAGCTTGGAAAATTCCAGAAAATGATGTCATGGCTTTAGAAGCTTCTGATAGGCTAATTTACATAATTTAAGTCAATTGGAGGTGTACCTGTGGATGTATTTCAAGGCCTACCTTCAAACTCAGTGCCTCTTTGCTTGACATCATGGGAAAATCAAAAGAAATCAGCCAAGACCTCAAAAAGAAAATTGTAGACCTCCACAAGTCTGGTTCATCCTTGGGAGCAATTTCCAAATGCCTGAAGGTACCACGTTCATCTGTACAAACAATAGTACGCAAGTAGAAACACCATGGGACCACGCAGCCGTCATACCGCTCAGGGAGGAAACACTTTCTGTCTCCTAGAGATGAACGTACGTCGGTGCAAAAAGTGCAAATCAATCCCAGAACAACAGCAAAGGACCTTGTGAAGATGCTGGAGGAAGCAGGTACAAAAGTATCTATATCCACAGTAAAACAAGTCCTATATCGACATAACCTGAAAGGCCGCTCAGCAAGGAAGAAGCCACTGCTCCAAAACCGCCATAAAAAAGCCAGACTACGGTTTGCAACTGCACATGGGGACAGAGATCGCATTTTTTTTAGATATGTCCTCTGGTCTGATGAAACAAAAATATAACTGTTTGGCCATAATGACCATTGTTATGTTTGGAGGAAAAAGGGGTTGCTTGCAAGCCGAAGAACACCATGCCAACCGGGAAGCACGGGGGTGGCAGCATCATTCTGTGGGGTTGCTTTGCTGCAGGAGGGACTGGTGCACTTCACAAAATAGATGGCATCATGAGGAAGGAAAATTATGTGGATATATTGAAGCAACATCTCAAGACATCAGTCAGGAAGTTAAAGCTTGGTCACAAATGGGTCTTCCATATGGACAATGACCCCAAGCATCCTTCCAAAGTTGTGGCAAAATGGCTTAAGGACAACAAAGTCAAGGTATTGGAGTGGCCATCACAAAGCCCTGACCTCAATCCTATAGATAATTTGTGGGCAGAACTGAAAAAGTGTGTGCGAGTAAGGAGGCCTACAAACCTGACTCAGTTACACCAGCTCTGTCAGGAGGAATGGGCCAAAATTCACCCAATTTATTGTGGGAAGATTGTGGAAGGCTACCCGAAACATTTGACCCAAGTTAAACAATTTAAAGGCAATGCTACCAAATACTAATTGAGTATATGTAAACTTCTGACCCACTGGGAATGTGATGAAATAAATAAAAGCTGAAATAAATAATTCTCTCTACTATTATTCTGACATTTTAAATTCTTAAAATAAAATGGTGATCCTAACTGACCTAAGACAGGGACTTTTTACTAGGATTAAATGTCAGGAATTGTGAAAAACTGAGTTTAAATGTATTTGGCTAAGGTGTATGTAAACATCCGACTTCAACTGTATGTCCATCCATTAAGATAGTCTAGCTAGCTACATTTTCAGATATTAGACCTTTCCAATTTTTCTCACTCCAGATTGAATTTAGGAACACACCCGTAGTATAGACCAGCCTTTAGCCTTGAAATCTTTGGTTGTTTAATACATAGCCTCACATGTAAATCCTTAAAGAGATGGGTGGGGCTAAGGCTTAAGAGGGTGTGGACAATGCTGAATGGGTGTAGACAAAGAACAGGTCTCTAGTAGATTTACCATAACATTCAAATGCCATTTTCACAAAAGTGAAGTTACAAGTTTATCAACTTTCACAGCAGAATTACTTTCCCGTTGTTCCCCAACTGTAGTGTATGATATACCATTTTCTAGCTCTGAGTCTCTACTTTTAGCCAATGTAAAAAACACAATTTCAAATTTTGCTACATAAGACAGAATCGAGCCGTTCGGTCACATTTGAGAAGAAAAACATATTTTCATTAGCAATTCTATATGTGAAAGTGAGATTTTCACATGTGGAGTGTTCTTACATGTGAAACTGCAAATTATATTTTCACATGAGCTTGCAATTCCACATGTGAACGTGAAATGTTTGCATTTTCACATCTCACTTTCACATGTGGAATTGCAAGCTCATGTGAAAATCTAATTTGCAGTTTCACATGTAAGAAAACTCCTTGTGTGAAAATCTCACTTTCACATATATAATTGCAAGTTCACATGTGGTGGTGAAATAGTGTTACTCTCCTCACATGTGAACATGTGGTGTTAACATGTTGCAGTAGCAATATTTCCACATATGAAATTGTAAATTCTGTAATGCCATTCTGTAAAAAGGTAACTTAGCCTATCTGAGCATAAAGTGCCTTTGGAAAGGATTCAGACCCCTTCACTTTTTCCACATTTTGTTAGGTTACAGCCTTATTCTAAAATTGATTACGTAGTTTTTTCCCTCATCAATCTACACTCAATACCCCGTAATGACAATGCAAAAACAGGTTTTTAGAATTTTGTGCTAATAAAAAACAAAAAACAACTGAAATATCACATTTACATAAGTATTCAGACCCTTTACTCAGTACTTTGCTGAAGCACCTTTGGCAGCAATTACAGCCTCAAGTCTTCTTGGGTATGACGCTTCAAGCTTGGCACACCTGTATTTGGGGAGTTTCTCCCATTCTTCTCTGCAGATCCTCTCAAGCTCTGTTAGATTGGATGGGGAGCGTTGCTGCACAGCTATTTTCAGGTCTCTTCAGAGATGTTCGATCGAGTTCAAGTCTGGGCTGTGGCTGGGCCATTCAAGGACATTCAGAGACTTGTCCCGAAGCCACTCCTGCATTGTCTTGGCTGTGTGCTTAGGGTCGTTGTCCTGTTGGAAGGTGAACATTCGCCTCAGTCTGAGGTCCTGAGCGCTCTCGAGCAGGTTTTCATCAATGATCTCTCTGTACTTTGCTCTGTTCATCTTTGCCTCGATCCTGACTAGTCTCCCAGTCCCTGTCACTGAAAATCACCCCCACAGCATGATGCTGCCACCACCATGCTTCACCGTAGGGATGGTGCCAGGTTTCCTCCAGAAGTGATGCTTTCAGGCCAAAGAGTCGATTCTTGGTTTCATCAGACTAGAGAATCATGTTTCTCATGGTCTGAGAGTCTTTAGGTGCCTTTTGGCAAACTCCAAGTGGGCTGTAATGTGCCTTTTACTGAGGAGTGTCTTCCGTCTGGCCACTCTTCCACAAAGGCCTGATTGGTGGAGTGCTGCACATGTGGTTGTCCTTCTGGAAGGTTCTCCCATCTCCACAGAGGAATTCTAGAGCTCTGTCAGAGTGACCATCGGGTTAATGGAAACAGGATGCAACTGAGTTCAATTTCGAGTCTCATAGCAAAGGGTCTGAGTTCTTATGAAAATAAGGTATTTCTGTTTTAAAATTTTAATACATTTGCAAAATAAAAAATAAAAACATTTTGCTTTGTCATTATGGGGTATTGTGTATAGATTGCTAAGGATTTCTATTTATTTAATCCATTTTTAAATAAGGTCGTAACATAACAAAATGTGGTAAAAAGTCAAGGGGTCTGAATACTTTCCGAAGGCACTGTTCAAGTGCATTCAAAATAATGATTTTTTATTTCTTATCCGTCCATTCGGAGTGTTACTGCTGCAGGCGCATGCCTCTCTCCTTAATATGTTGGTCAGTGATCATTGGGAGAAGCCCAGTGAAAAGAACAGGGAATCTAGCGCTCTGTGTCTCCTTATTTATCCGGTTTAACATGTTAAAATTGCGCTGTCAGAGTAAATCAGTTAACTCAAGTTAACTTTTCGTAATTTTTGCGATCACATTGTCTGAAAGCATTCAAAATACACTGAAAACATCCAAAATACATAATCTATACAGATAGAAACAACAATGCGATGTCAAAATAAGTTGACTTTGTGGTTAAAGAAAGTGTGTTTATCAATGTACCTGATCTAGTTGACTTTGTGGTTAAAGAAAGTGTGTTTATCAATTCACCTGATTTAGTTTACTGTTACTTTGGACAAAATCAAGACGTCAATATTCTTATAATAATTTTTGTATAAAATTACAGCTCAATTTTGGCAAATTATGAATCTGCAATTAATCATGATTAACCAAAGCAAATCCTGCAATTAACTCGATAACATTTTGGAAACAGTTTTACATCCCTAGTTGACCTTAAAATGTGAAAATGCACATTTAAAAGTCTAGCTGACGTGATGAGGTAACCCCGCCTGCGACTTCAAAGTTAGTGTTGGAGAAATTTGTGTTCGACTCTTGGTCGAATGGTCAAGACGTTGGCATCTCCCGTGGGAGACCCGGGTACGTGTCTGTTTTTCCCACATTACATTTCACATGTGATTTGTTTACATGTGAAAAATATATGTTAAACGTCACACGTGTCTGAAAAACATTTTTCACGTGATTTGTTCACACCTGTGTTCACGTGTCCAAAATCCATGTGTTTTTTTTGTAAGGGATGCCTTCAAAACCATCCAATTAATTTCATCAATGCATTCTTGACTAGTAAAACTATATACAATATGTGTTCCTAGTTGACAACCAGAGTCAATTTATCTGCTTCTACTGAACCTGCTAGAATGCAAGCTTGCTTGTATGAAAAGGGTTGAGATCACAGTGAAGAGGATGGCAGATGTACACACTCTGGGTGTCTTTTCTGTGACATGGGCATGTTGAGGCGAGGGGAGAGGGGGGATGAGACCCAGCGAGAGGAACTGAGTGTTTATGATGTCACTGGAGGGAGTGTGCTTGGCTGGAACCCCTGCTGTACGCCACAGGGCCTGCTCAGGAGCTTGTGTTATGTCTCATTTGGAGAAATACATCTCTCTCTACCCCATCTCAAATGTAAGTGAACCCTACTTTAAAGTAATACCCTTTACAGACATACTTTACGGTATGTTGCCTGTAAAAGAAAAACCTTCCAATGTTTTTCAGAACCCAATTCATACAGTCCCATTTTCACCACATTCTTGCCGAGATATGCCTTTTATATCTCCCGCTCACATGCCAGCAAGTTTAGCAGTGGGAGTAGACGTGGGCCAATGTGGGTGGGCGTCTACTTTAAAGCTGCAATATTGAACTTTTTGGGCGACCCAACCAAATTCACATAGAAATGTTAGTTATACTGTATGTAATGATGTCATTTCATAGTGTTGTGTGACCCAGGGGAGAGTTGGTAGATAAGTAACTTGGTGCCACAGAGTCTGCATTCCTTATGTCAAAGGAGATTACTGATGTTGATCTTAGAATGAGTAATGGACAGGATATACTAACTTGGGGGTAAAGAGTAATAACATCAGAGAAGGGAGTGCCCAATGATGGGTAGCAGATGTTTGTGAAGAAACTTGTAACAGAGTGTATATACAGTGAGGGAAAAAAGTATTTGATCCCCTGCTGATTTTGTACGTTTGCCCACTGAAAAAGAAATGATCAGTCTATCATTTTAATGGTAGGTTTATTTGAACAGTGGGAGACAGAATAACAAGAAAAAAATCCAGAAAAACGCATGTCAAAAATGTTATAAATTGATTTGCATTTTAATGAGGGAAATAAGTATTTGACCCCCTCTCAATCAGAAAGATTTCTGGCTCCCAGGTGTCTTTTATACAGGTAACGAGCTGAGATTAGGAGCACACACTTAAAGGGAGTGCTCCTAATCTCAGCGTGTTACCTGTATAAAAGACACCTGTCCACAGAAGCAATCAATCAATCAGATTCCAAACTCTCCACCATGGCCAAGACCAAAGAGCTCTCCAAGGATGTCAGGGACAATATTGTAGACCTACACAAGGCTGGAATGGGCTACAAGACCATCGCCAAGCAGCTTGGTGAGAAGGTGAAAACAGTTGGTGCGATTATTCGCAAATGGAAGAAACACAAAAGCACTGTCAATCTCCCTCGGTCTGGGGCTCCATGCAAGATCTCACCTCGTGGAGTTGCAATGATCATGAGAACGGTGAGGAATCAGCCCAGAACTACACGGGAGAATCTTGTCAATGATCTCAAGGCAGCTGGGACCATAGTCACCAAGAAAACAATTAGTAACACACTACGCCGTGAAGGACTGAAATCCTGCAGCGCCCGCAAGGTCCCCCTGCTCAAGAAAGCACATATACAGGGCCGTCTGAAGTTTGCCAATGAACATCTGAATGATTCAGAGGAGAACTGGGTGAAAGTGTTGTGGTCAGATGAGACCAAAATGGAGCTCTTTGGCATCAACTCAACTCGCCGTGTTTGGAGGAGTAGGAATGCTGCCTATGACCCCAAGAACACCATCCCCACCGTCAAACATGGAGGTGGAAACATTATGCTTTGGGGGTGTTTTTCTGCTGAGGGGACAGGACAACTTCACCGCATCAAAGGGACGATGGACGGGGTCATGTACCGTCAAATTTTGGGTGAGAACCTCCTTCCCTCAGCCAGGGCATTGAAAATTGGTCGTGGATGGGTATTCCAGCATGACAATGACCCAAAACACACGGCCAAGGCAACAAAGGAGTGGCTCAAAAAGAAGCACATTAAGGTCCTGGAGTGACCTAGCCAGTCTCCAGACCTTAATCCCATAGAAAATCTGTGGAGGGAGCTGAATGTTCGAGTTGCCAAACGTCAGCCTCGAAACCTTAATGACTTGGAGAAGATCTGCAAAGAGGAGTGGAACAAAATCCCTCCTGAGATGTGTGCAAACCTGGTGGCCAACTACAAGAAACGTCTGACCTCTGTGATTGCCAACAAGGGTTTTGCCACCAAGTACTAAGTCATGTTTTGCAGAGGGGTCAAATACGTATTTCCCTCATTAAAATGCAAATCAATTTATAACATTTTTGACATGCATTTTTCAGGATTTTGTTGTTGTTATTCTGTCTCTCACTGTTCAAATAAACCTACCATTAAAATTGTAGACTGATCATGTCTTTGTCAGTGGGCAAACGTACAAAATCAGCAGGGGATCAAATACTTTTTTCCCTCACTGTATAGAGAGAGTGGATCTTTGTTCTGGAGTTGGAAGATGGCAGAGGCAGGGCTATGTCCTTATTCTGTTATAACTAACCATGGTACCATATTAAATATATTATATGAACTCCTCATCAAAAGTGTCTAAGTACATCCTTACATTCTTAATCACTTGATACCCTAGAAACTCATCCTAACACTGTAGATCAACAGTGGTCTGATTGTGTTGCATTGTGTGCGGATTTCTCCTCAGTCTGGACCCAATCAGGCTGCCGAAAGCGTATACACTGGGCTTGTCATCTGCACTACTCCCACAAGTCTCCAGAAAACGTGTTTTTTGGGACCGAGAGGCACCTTTTCATTATAACGTTGGAGGAAATACGTTCCTAGCATGTGAAGAACATGTTTGATGGCCTCATAAATACTAGCTAGCATGCTAAAATTAAGGAAAATCATTTTGCAATCCCTTTAGGTTTGCTTGCTAGCTTGCTGGCTCGCTACAGAGGTTAGCTGGCTAATTAGCTACAGCAGTTAGCTACTGCCATCAGTTGTTGTGTTATTATAATTGTTTTCCTATTCCACCGTTTGTAGAATGCACACTGTCATTACAAAATAGCGTGGGAAAAGGGAATCCGTACACACCCTGGACATGGTAGACACATTTAAATGTAGGTGTAGATTCATGACGCGTTTGGAATTCCATGATCAGAACTCTATGATCAGAATACCAAAGCTGCATGAACTGTCAAGTCTAGACACGGTGAGTCTCAAAATGTTTGCACAAATTTGTTTACATCCCTGTTAGTGAGCATTTCTCCTTTGCCAAGATAATCGACCTGACAGGTGTGGCATATAAAGAAGCTGATTAAACAGCATGATCATTACACAGGCGCACCTTGTGCTGGGGACAATAAAACGCCACTCTAAAATGTGCAGTTTCGTCACACAGCACAATGCTACAGATGTCTCAAGTTTTCAGGGAGCGTGCAATTGGCATTCTGACTGCAGGAATGTCCACCAGAGCTGTTGCCAGAGAATTTAATGTTCAGTTCTACACCATAAGCCGCTTCCAAAGTCGTTTTAGAGAATTTGGCAGTACATCCAACCCGGCCTCACAACCGCAGACAACGTGTATGGCGGTTTGCTGATGTCAACGTTGTGAACAAAGTGCCCCATGGTGGCGGTGGGGTTATGGTATTGGCAGGTATAAACTATGGACAACAAACACAATTGCATTTTATCGATGGCAATTTGAATGCACAGAGATAACGTGACGAGATCCTGATGCCCATCCTGATACCCATTGTCTCGAGGCCCATAACCTCTGTTTCAGCATGATAATGCACAGCCCCATGTCGTAAAGGATCTATACACAATTCATGGAAGCTGAAAATGTCCAAGTTCTTCCATGGCCTGCATACTCACCAGACGTCACCCATTGAGCATGTTTGGGATACTCTGGATCATCATGTACGGCAGCTTGTTCCAGTTTCCACCAATATCCAGCAACAATATTCCACCAATATCCGTGGTCCTCTGTAGCTCAGCACGGCGCTTGTAATGCCAAGGTAGTGGGTTCGATCCCCGGGACCACCCATACACAAAAAATATATGCACGCATGACTGTAATTCGCTTTGGATAAAAGCGTCTGCTAAATGGCATATTATTACTATTATTATAACTTCGTACAGCCATTGAAGAGGAGTGGGACAACATTCCACAGGCCACAATCAACAGCCTGATCAACTCTATGCGAAGAAAATGTGTCACGCTGCATGAGGCAAATGGTGGTCACACCAGATACTGACTGGTTTTCTGATCCAGGCCCCTACTTTTGCATATCTGTATTCCCAGTCATGTGAAATCCATAGAATAGGGCCTAATGAATTTATTTCAATTGACTGATTTCCTTATATGAACTGTAACTCTGTAAAATATTTGAAATTGTTGCATGTTGCATTTGTATTTTTGTTCAGTATACATACAGTAACATGCTGGCAAAATGTGGTTCTCTGTAGCTCAGCTGGTAGACCACGGCGCTTATCACGCCAAGGTAGTGGGTTCGATCCCCGGGACCACCCATACACAAAAATGTATGCATGCATGACTGTAAGTCGCTTTGGATAAAAGCGTCTGCTAAATGGCATATTATATTATTATTATTATAAAATGTTTTGTTCAGTGCTATTAAATGAGCCAACTAGACAAGATGATCATACGCATCATTCACCTCAATTTAGCTAATATTTTCACAGCCGAATTGTTGCCTAAACAATATCCAAACAGAGATTTAGTGAAAATAAAAATCTGACATTGATTGATTTATTAAGACGAGTCCCCACTCTTGTCTCAAACGAAACGATGCTGAAACAGTTGATCACACGCGGGTAGGCTATTGCTTCAAATGTATTTTAACAATTGGATGATTTTAGGCAGCCTGGTCTCATACACTAGCCGTAACATATTACAAATAAATCTGGGACACTCAAATGAAAAGATGGGTGACATGCCTTGCAAAGTTTAGAACTGGCAGGAAGATAGTAATCATCAAGAGTTTAAGAGTGTAGTGCGTGCCACATTTCATACTTAGCCGTATGCAGAACTTTACCGTTGGTTGGCAGAAGTAGAGGCTTTGTCGCTGGCAATAAAAGGTTGGTTTGAAAGGTGTATAAAGTAGGGATTGTCTTTTATTCAAACCCTATGAATTCAGCTCCTCTTGTTCCCCCTCTGTTTGAAGGAGACAACATGCTTACTGCTGTAAGGCACTGATTCTGCAATGTAGGTCATATGGTCAATGGAGCAGTAATTTATCAACCCATAAATAGAACCATGCTTTTTGGATGTACATATGTAGGATCTGAATTTGATCAAATTGCAGGAAATGTAAAACTTGTACTGCATTTTAAGTTTAAAAAGGCTTCTGAAGTTTGTAATTTCCACTTATGAAAAATGTATCAACCCCTACAAAAATGTCCATTAGTTATAGTCCACATGATAATTCACATTTCCTGTTGCTGCAGGATTACTTCCCTGCTGTAGGAAACTGGCTCAAATTAAGATCCTACACCTGTAGGCAGTGCAATACTTTTAAAACTTCTTGATACTTTGGAGCGGAATGCCTAGATTTGCCTTTCTCTTTTAATGGACCATCCCGATCAGCAGCTAAACCTGATGCACTCTGATGCATCTCTTACCTTGTCCCCTGGAGGCTAGGGTCACAAAATAGGCAGACACACACAGGACTCTGAAATGGCTTGATGCTGCTCTAACTGAAGACCAACCTTGTATCCTCCTGCACTATAGTGTGCTCTGCAGAGACAAGAAGTGGTGATAATGGAGAGGGTCTGGTTCCCTGAGGTCCAAGGCAGAGCGGTATGGCCTGGCCATTTACTTGGTTCACACAGCAGGGCCGCAAACCTCATGGGACAGTCCTCACCGATGTGAGAAAAGCATGGCCACCCTGGGAACACATACATTCCACATCAACCTCCCACCCTACCCTATACATACACACTTATGTCCTCCACAGGTTGAGTCACAAGGGCCATCCAATGTATACTAGGCCTTCTTCTATAGTGTGTTTTTTGACAAGAAAAGTGGACTACCCTGCTTAACATTGATTAACAGTTTCATGTGAGTGGCACGCATGTTTTGGGGTTTATTTTGTATGTATGCACTGTTTATTAATGAGGCCCCAGGTGTTTAGGAGACACTGCTGCGCAGGGAGGTAGAACACCAATTCCTTTTCCCATTAAAAATATTAAATGTACCATAGCCTCCCTGCTAGATTATCGTAAGCACGGATGAAACAGATATCCTTGTCGTGATTAAACAAATTAATAATGGAGTGTGTGTTAGTGCTGATGTACAACAAGGGAAAAGTTTATCATGATTCTCATATTAGACTGGCGGTCTTGTTTTGTTACCCAGGCAGGGTTATTTAGATGATATGAACTCTAAAGACTTTCAGGGCCCTAACAATCATCCCATTTGCACCATATCCAGTTGGACCTAGTGGCCTCTTCAGCTCTGAAAGTAGAAGTTAAACTCCTACAGGTAATGAGGTCTGCGGTATGAATATGTTCTGGGTTTCTACAGATTAAGACTTGTGCCTGAGAGGCTTAGGGTTGTGTTTGGGTATGCTGTATTGTGCCCAAGGTTAATTGGTTTTCTGAACCAATAGACTAGCCTGTGTTCTCTGATTTCAGATTAGATGTACAGCCTTACCCTCAATATAATGAGCATCTCATACAAATGCATTATCCGCTAATGTCATCAGCATTAGCTGATGTCTAAAATATTCAACTTTTCTCTGAGGACATGGATTAAAAAGTCATACATGTGTTACCCAGCTTAATTTATCTCAGCAATACTGACTTGGTTAAAATTGTTTGAAATCCTCCCAATATCTACATGATACAGAATGGGCATTGCTCACCAGCCAGTGCATACAGACTACTAAAGCTACTGCAATGGCTGAGCATTTCCATGACAAAGAGCGTAGAAAATGTTCATGAGTCCAAAAGATTGCTGCATTGTAATATTGAATATATTACTGTTTTTTTCAATCACTTTGGGGCAGTTTTCACAAGTATGTGGTACATTTTCAACTCTAAGCACCAACATCTAAACAGATCATCAAAATGGCTCATGTTTCAAAACTCTAAGTACAATTGACTAAGTACAACAAACAAATTCACAAAGTCACTTGTTCACTGCACCAAATCATTCTTTCAATTTGTATACGCAATATTCACATTACTTTTGGTATGATTTTCTTTATCAATTGTTAACAATACATTTTAACTATCACTTAATCAAAATGCTCAAAACGGATAAATACTGAACCAAAATGATGTAGTGCCTAGAACCCCCTAGAGCCTAAGGTCCCGGGCTGGGTTTCTTCCAAGCTAACATATGGAATTGTTTTAAGATAGTCATACCAAGCTACATTTAGCTATTTGATTTAGAATGTTAGGTCACCTGTAGGTATCAAATACAAATAATGTATATTTGATGAAACATTGAATTTGGCGTAGCCGCTATTAGCCCATAGAAATACATTGAATTGCATATTCATACATGGCAAAACAGATAGTAAAAAGTAATCAAAAGGAAGTATGTTTTGAAGTGTCTGTCCTATATCTCATACATATAATAAAGCTAAAGAAATTATTTGTATTTACTTATTTAACCATATTTAACCCTTTTTTTTGTTGATAGGCACTTCCGTACTTCGATTACTTTTTTAAACGGGTACCGGGTTACCTTCAGACGAGTCTTGTGAGGCTTGTGGGTATTGTAGAGCAAAACATGTACAGTGGGGAAAAAAAGTATTTAGTCAGCCACCAATTGTGCAAGTTCTCCCACTTAAAAAGACGAGAGAGGCCTGTAATTTTCATCATAGGTACACGTCAACTATGACAGACAAATTGAGAAAAGAAAATCCAGAAAATCACATTGTAGGATTTTTAATGAATTTGTTTGCAAATTATGGTGGAAAATAAGTATTTGGTCACCTACAAACAAGCACTATTTCTGGCTCTCACAGACCTGTAACTTCTTCTTTAAGAGGCTCCTCTGTCCTCCACTCGTTACCTGTATTAATGGCACCTGTTTGAACTTGTTATCAGTATAAAAGACACCTGTCCACAACCTCAAACAGTCACACTCCAAACTCCACTATGGCCAAGACCAAAGAGCTGTCAAAGGACACCAGAAACAAAATTGTAGACCTGCACCAGGCTGGGAAGACTGAATCTGCAATAGGTAAGCAGCTTGGTTTGAAGAAATCAACTGTGGGAGCAATTATTAGGAAATGAAAGACATACAAGACCACTGATAATCTCCCTCGATCTGGGGCTCCACGCAAGATCTCACCACGTGGGGTCAAAATGATCACAAGAACGGTGAGCAAAAATCCCAGAACCACACGGGGGGACCTAGTGAATGACCTGCAGAGAGCTGGGACCAAAGTAACAAAGCCTACCATCAGTAACACACTACGCCGCCAGGGACTCAAATCCTGCAGTGCCAGACGTGTCCCCCTGCTTAAGCCAGTACATGTCCAGGCCCGTCTGAAGTTTTCTAGAGTGCATTTGGATGATCCAGAAGAGGATTGGGATAATGTCATATGGTCAGATGAAAACAAAATATAACTTTTTGGTAGAAACTCAACTCGTCGTGTTTGGAGGACAAAGAATGCTGAGTTGCATCCAAAGAACACCATACCTACTGTGAAGCATGGGGGTGGAAACATCATGCTTTGGGGCTGTTTTTCTGCAAAGGGACCAGGACGACTGATCCGTGTAAAGGAAAGAATGAATGGGGCCATGTATCGTGAGATTTTGAGTGAAAACCTCCTTCCATCAGCAAGGGCATTGAAGATGAAACGTGGCTGGGTCTTTCAGCATGACAATGATCCCAAACACACTGCCCGGGCAATGAAGGAGTGGCTTCGTAAGAAGCATTTCAAGGTCCTGGAGTGGCCTAGCCATTCTCCAGATCTCAACCCCATAGAAAATCTTTGGAGGGAGTTGAAAGTCCGTGTTGCCCAGCGACAGCCCCAAAACATCACTGCTCTAGAGGAGATCTGCATGGAGGAATGGGCCAAAATACCAGCAACAGTGTGTGAAAACCTTGTGAAGACTTACAGAAAACATTTGACCTGTGTCATTGCCAACAAAGGGTATATAACAAAGTATTGAGAAACTTTTGTTATTGACCAAATACTTATTTTCCACCATTATTTGCAAATAAATTCATAAAAAATCTTACAATGTGATTTTCTGGATTTTTTTTTCTCATTTTGTCTGTCATAGTTGACGTGTACCTATGATGAAAATTACAGGCCTCTCTCATCTTTTTAAGCGGGAGAACTTGCACAATTGGTGGCTGACTAAATACTTTTTTTCCCCACTGTACATGTTTGTGAGATAATGTTGTAGCTGTATCGAAGTGGTGTGAAAAGAGTGTGTCCCACTCCCAACTTCCACCGCAGATGCGCAAGGCCGACATCAGTGGATGCGGTAGATTGAGTCGCAGCCCATGCAAAAAAAAGATATCTCTAGCTTAAACAGATGGATTTTCATGGGGATTTTTTATTATGGTGATTAGATTTCCACATGGGCCCAGACATTGACTCTAGGGGGTTTAACATATAGTTTGATAACTGCTGAACACTGTACAGTTCTATATTTGTACATCATAAATGTATCAATTTACATCAATTCATGTTGGAAAGTAAAACCAAATTATATTTGGATGTAGCTGTAAATACTACATCATCATCCTTCATCAGCCAGTGTGCTTCAATAGGACAAAGTGGACAGAGTCACTCTATGTGATACAATTTGGAATTATATTGTAGTGTACAATGCACTGCTGAAATACCTGGGTTGTATATAACAATGTATGCCTAGCATTATCTGATGGTGACTAAACATAATGTTATCATGGTATTTCACAGAAAACTTTAATGACTCAGGGGTGAAAGATGTGCTCAACTTTAATGAATACAAAATCAAAAGTTCTGAACATACTGCCCCCAAGTCATTGTGTCGTCATCAAGTTCGCCACCCCCCACACATACCTTGACAATTGGTATGCCCTGTACAGAGCTTACATGAGCCCAGTTGTGCCTTTTTCCCAGTCTGCCATGTACTGAGATTTCACGTTCCCGGTATCCAAAGATGCATGGCTTGAGAAAGAGATTTGGATATAATGACGAGATGCTTGTGTCTCCGCCCTAATAATGTGAGTCGTTGTCGCAAAGGCGGGAAGAGAGGCGGTCTACTTATCGGTCTGAGTATTAAGCAGACTTGGTCTGCTTATTAAGAGCAGAATCGCTGTATTCCTGCATGGACAAATTTTGACAGAAGTTAAACATCTCGCTTCACCTATTTCGCTCTGCTTGAGATGCAATCGTGTGTGTGTGTGTGTGTGTGTGTGTGTGTGTGTGTGTGTGTGTGTGTGTGTGTGTGTGTGTGTGTGTGTGTGAGAGAGAGAGAGAGAGAGCATCCATGCCAATGTGTGTGTCAGTGTGTGTGTGCTCATACACATTTGGCAAAGTGGCATTACACATTTGCTAGTTTAGGGTGAATTCAAGTTAGCATGTTTCCATTGTGCTCAGTATGGTTGTTGTATAATTACATAGGAAACTTGGCTTTGCTGAGAGATAGAAAGAGAGTCGCCAGAGATGAATGTGGTCTCACACTGTTAAGTTGCCGACATCTTTGTTCAAATTGCCTGTTTGCTTGAATTACCTCAGTGGAGTGTTGTCTCACATGTGGTGTTAATTTCTACTGGGACAGCATATGCACACTGATTACAGGTTTCTATCACAGTATGATAATGGATCGCCTATCTATAGAAAAAAGAGAGAAGAGGAAGCTCTTTTTTTTGCTGTTGACTCCTACCTCAAGCATAATTGGTCCTGACAGATATACTAAATGGAAATGTAACCAATGGTTTGTTAGTTGAAACTCTAATATTGTTAATGAAACAAACAATGGAATATATGGGCGGCATGTAGCCTAGCGGTTAAGAGCGATAGGGCCAGTAACCGAAAGGTACACATTTGTTGATGTAGCGGGTGATTTGGACGGAGTCAGGCGCAGGAGGGTAAATCACAGAATAAATGGTTTATTCGGCAGATACAGCGGTACGCAGCAATGCGTAAAACACTCCAGTGCGGTAATAACGGCGCACTGGAGAAAAACAAAACACACGGGTGAATATCCTAGCGATACCATACAATAAAGCTCCACCGAGCTATCGTCACCTCTACATGAAAACAATCACAAACAAAGACATGGGGCTTAGGGAATACTTATACAGGTACAGATGAGGGGATATGAACCAGGTGTGTGTAAAAACAAGACAAAACAATTGGAATGATGAGATGAGGAGCGGCAGTGGCTAGTAGGCCGGTGACGACGTGCGGCGAAGCCTGCCCGAACAAGGAGAGGAGGCAGCTTCGGAGGAAGTCGTGACAGTTGATGTGCCCTTGAGCAAGGCACTTAACCTTAATTGCTCCTGTAAGTCACTCTAGATTGTCTGCTAAATGACTAACGTAAATATATCTAAGGGACAGGACACAAATCCATTATCAGCTAACCTAGTTGGCACTTGTCAGAGAAAATCATCCCTCATTTTGTCATACCACTGACTCTTATGTTTTCAGAGAGGTACTGTTAATGTGACACTCTCTGCAAGGCAGGTGTGGGCAAAAATGTCAAGTCCTCCTGTAAAAAAGAAAAAGGAGTGCCCTGACACACTGTATTGCAACAACTGCAGTTACGTGACAGAGCCAGACATTCCCTCTGGCTTGAGGTTCACACAGAGAAGACACTTTGGATTACTGTAGCCAGCATGTCACAATGCAGCATTAGTGTTTTTACTGGCAATTGGACTAAACAGGTAGACTATGGTAATGTCAGCATCCTTTGGAGAAGGAAGGAACTCAAAAGTGGTTGTGTAGTAATGTGGGCATTTAGTGATATATTACACAAAGAGTGTTCATTATATATGATTGAGGTACCCTTTGTATGAGCGCTCTCTCTCTCTCTCACTCTCTCTCTCGCTCTCTCTCTGGTCTAGTAAAACAAACACATACCTAACCTGCCAATCACAAAACACAAAACAAAAAATAAGTATATTCTTCCCCGGAACGGTCTCACTCATCCATCAACGGGAGAAGAAACTAGCAATGTTTGGAATTCTAAAGATGGGATTCCGAATGGGGTGTTGTTAATGAGTTGACTCCTTCCATTCCATTTGCTTTGGTGTCATCGCTCTCTTTCTTCACTGTCTGAGCCCGCACTCCTGAAGTTACCAGCGTGCTGGTCTATGGCAGCCCTTGAGGTCTGATTAATATTTATGGCCTGGTGAAGCTGACGTGGAGCTAGTTCAGGCCCAAAGGAGGCAGTCTGCTGTTAGACATGTGAAGCCCTACTGAGTGCTGTAACATCTGCACATGCTTCCCCGTGTAAACTCATATACTGTATGGACTTTGTTGGGCTCTGTCAAAAAATAACACTTACTGAAAGATGACATTCTTACGGAAGAGTATTAGGGCCAAGTAAAATACACTGCTCAAAAAAATAAAGGGAACACTTAAACAACACAATGTAACTCCAAGTCAATCACACTTCTGTGAAATCAAACTGTCCACTTAGGAAGCAACACTGATTGACAATACATTTCACATGCTGTTGTGCAAATGGAATAGACAACAGGTGGAAATTATAGGCAATTAGCAAGACACCCCTAATAAAGGACTGGTTTTGCAGGTGGTGACCACAGACCACTTCTCAGTTCCTATGCTTCCTGGCTGATGTTTTGGTCACTTTTGAATGCTGGCGGTGCTTTCACTATAGTGGTAGCATGAGACGGAGTCTACAACCCACACAAGTGGCTCAGGTAGTGCAGCTCATCCAGGATGGCACATCAATGCGAGCTGTGGCAAGAAGGTTTGCTGTGTCTGTCAGCGTAGTGTCCAGAGCATGGAGGCGCTACCAGGAGACAGGCCAGTACATCAGGAGACGTGGAGGAGGCCGTAGGAGGGCAACAACCCAGCAGCAGGACTGCTACCTCCGCCTTTGTGCAAGGAGGAGCAGGAGGAGCACTGCCAGAGCCCTGCAAAATGACCTCCAGCAGGCCACAAATGTGCATGTGTCTGCTCAAACGGTCAGAAACAGACTCCATGAGGGTGGTATGAGGGCCCGACGTCCACAGGTGGGGGTTGTGCTTACAGCCCAACACCATGCAGGACGTTTGGCATTTGCCAGAGAACACCAAGATTGGCAAATTCGCCACTGGCGCCCTGTGCTCTTCACAGATGAAAGCAGGTTCACACTGAGCACATGTGACAGACGTGACAGAGTCTGGAGATGCCGTGGAGAACGTTCTGCTGCCTGCAACATCCTCCAGCATGACCGGTTTGGCGGTGGGTCAGTCATGGTGTGGGTTGGCATTTCTTTGGGGGGCCGCACAGCCCTCCATGTGCTCGCCAGAGGTAGCATGACTGCCATTAGGTACCGAGATGAGATCATCAGACCCCTTGTGAGACCATATGCTGGTGCGGTTGGCCCTGGGTTCCTCCTAATGCAAGACAATGCTAGACCTCATGTGGCTGGAGTGTGTCAGCAGTTCCTGCAAGAGGAAGGCATTGATGCTATGGACTGGCCCGCCCGTTCCCCAGACCTGAATCCAAATGAGCACATCTGGGACATCATGTGGGACATCACATCGGCGGCAGGTAGCTTAGTGGTTAAGAGCGTTGTGCCAGTAACCGAAAGGTCGCTGGTTCTAATCCCCGAGCCGACTAGGTGAAAAATCTGTCGATGTGCCCTTGAGCAAGGCACTTAACCCTGATTGCTCCTGTAAGTCGCTCTGGATAAGAGTGTCTGCTAAATGACGAAAAAAATTTAAAATGTCTCGCTCCAACGCCACGTTGCACCACAGACTGTCCAGGAGTTGGCAGATGCTTTAGTCCAGGTCTGGGAGGAGATCCCTCAGGAGACCATCCGCCACCTCATCAGGAGGGAGGTCATACAGGCACGTGGAGGCCACACACACTACTGAGCCTCCTTTTGACTTGTTTTAAGGACATTACATCAAAGTTGGATCAGCCTGTAGTGTGGTTTTACACTTTAATTTTGAGGGTGACTCCAAATCCAGACCTCCATGGGTTGATAATTTCCATTGATAATTTTTGTGTGATTTTGTTGTCAGCACATTCAACTATGTAAAGAAAAAAGTATTTAATAAGATTATTTAATTCATTCAGATGTAGGATGTGTTATTTTAATATTCCCTTTATTTTTTTGAGCAGTGTATATATTTTTTTTTAATAGGTGATGGTACTTGAATTATTGTTTTTGCACGAAAGTAGGCTACTTTAAAAAAGTGCCAATATTTACAGAATAATGTGGCAAAAGTTTGAGAGGAAAATTAAATCTTGTGGATACAGTGGCAATATTTTGAGAATAAAGTGGCAAGATTTCGAGAATAAAGTGGCAATATTTCGAGAATAAACTCCATATTTAATTTAAAGAGTAAAGTCATTTAAAAAGAAAAGAAAAAAGTTGCAAATATATTTTAAGATTAAAGTAGGGGATTTGGTTAAATGCATGTCTCCCTGGCTCCCTGTTGCTGTGCCTGGGTGACCAGAGGAGGGTGACGTGTGTGCCCAGTAGATCAGACAATCACGGACAAGAGCAGGCACGTACTGTAGCCCATCTGGACACTGAGGTGGAGAGGGATCCGTGCGTAATGCCTATATCCGCGTCCATCACCCATACTACCGGCGCCACAATGCAGGAGGCCGGCAGTATGGGGGTGTTGTCGCTGGGCCTCTCCTCTGTGTCATACAGCCGGGACAGTGCATCTGCCTTCACGTACTTCGTACCTGGGATGTATGATATGAAAAAGGGTTTTGGCTGATTTCTTTTGATTTTCCCATGATGTCAAGCAAAGAGGCACTGAGTTTGAAGGTAGGCCTTGAAATAGATCCACAGGTACACCTCCAATTGACTAAAATGATGTCAATTAGCCTATCAGAAGCTTCTAAAGCCATGACATCATTTTCTGGAATTTTCCAAGCTGTTTAAAGGCACAGTCAACTTAGTGTATGTAAACTTCTGATCCACTGGAATTGTGATACAGTGAATTATATGTGAAATAATCTGTCTGTAAACAAGTGTTGGAAAAATTACTTGTGTCATGCACAAAGTAGATGTCCAAACCGACTTGCCAAAACTATAGTTTGTTAACAAGAAATGTGTTGAGTGGTTGAAAAACAAGTTTTAATGACTCTAACCTAAGTGTATGTAAACTTCCGACTTCAACTGTAATAACCATATTATTATAGGTAGGACTATTGGGACCTGGAAGAGGTTGTGCCATATATTATTTTCAGGAGGAGCCACTCTGATTCGGATTAGGTATTTCATCCAAGTACAAGTGGTTACATACATAGGTAGAGACAGGTGGGTTGTGTGTGTATGCAGGTGTGTGTGTGGGGGAGGGTCGGGGGGGGGTGGGGTGGGGGGGGGTGGTCTAATACACTAATTCAAACAGGCGTCACACACACACATACACACACACACACACACACACACACACACACACACACACACACGGTATCCCCAAAGCAATACCATTCTAATGGCCATGGTGCATTGCCAGTCCCTGTCATGGTGCCTTTCGAATTCTCTAAAATATTATCCTCAATCCCCTGCGTATGCCAAAACCGTGCATAGTATATTTTAGAGAGTAAGAGCTTGGCCAGCAGCCTATATGTCGAAACGAAAGGTTAATTTAAAAATGTGTGCCTAATGGCATGGTGTTTTATGTAGGCTACACTTCCACCAAAGTAGCCTCATAGGCCTATCCTAATTATCTTGTGAATGTAGGTCACGGATTGTGTGGAGAAGGATTGGGCGTCCCTGTCGGGCTCAAGGCTGCCCACAAACCCCTGTCATGGACAGTCTGAGACAGTCATTCTACGTTTCATTATTATAACCTAACAGCCAATAGGTCTAGTCACTAGCCTCAATAAGGTGCACAAGTGGTCGTGGTAGTGGTTTAGCCAAATAGCCTATAACGGAGACGATGCCACTGTTTTGGGATAACCTATGCATCCTTCATTCCTCCCATCCTTGAAGACCGAGAGATAGATAGTGAAAGGAGATATTACGCTAGGTTAACAACCAAGTCATGTCAGATCAGTGATTATTTCTTTATAGCCTGTATAGCCTATCATCATTTATCTAATAGGCCTATATTTAGATCAATGATTATTGAAAGAAATGGAGAATCCATCCATGAATATATTCAAACACTGCCTCAGATTAGCTGGTTTGTGCATGTAAGAGTGGTCCTTGAGTTGCCTCTCCTCCCACAGACACTTGCTTCATTGTTCACTCCTCTCGCAGCCGTTGGAGAGGCCTATAATTTACTTTCACTTACCTACTGTAACGTACGATTAGACTACAGGTAAGGGTACTCAATATAGTGGGCTGCTATAGGTTTATATTGGGCTGCAAAATTGTGGTGTTGTTGCGAATTTGGAGAGCAGCTTGACAGGGGACATACACACATGCATAGCCCCCGGTCTCCAGGATCCCAAAATAATTTGTTTTATTGGGTGTGCTCACGTAGCCTTCTTCTCTGTAGTCGTTAGAAGGATAGTTGCCATAAGTGGGAAATAATGTACTACTGTTAGTAAAGCACCATGGATAAGGTCATTAATAGTTGCCATTATGCACAGATTTTTTGCAAGGTGTTTGCCTAGGCTACGCAGTAGAACGTTATAGCGAATTTGGAAGGCAGGCTGACAGGGACTCAACCCCAGTTCTCTTCGCATTCAGTACAGTGCAAATAATGTTTTTGCTTGTGCTCATAACACACCATGGCCGTTAGAAGAGTGTATGCCTATAGTCTGAAATTGCCAGGGGGAAACATGGTGTGTGTGTGTGCGTGTGCGTGCAAGTATGAAAAAATATATACAGTGGGGAAAAAAAGTATTTAGTCAGCCACCAATTGTGCAAGTTCTCCCACTTAAAAAGATGAGAGAGGCCTGTAATTTTCATCATAGGTACACGTCAACTATGACAGACAAATTGAGATTTTTTTTCTCCAGAAAATCACATTGTAGGATTTTTTATGAATATATTTGCAAATTATGGTGGAAAATAAGTATTTGGTCACCTACAAACAAGCAAGATTTCTGGCTCTCACAGACCTGTAACTTCTTCTTTAAGAGGCTCCTCTGTCCTCCATTTGTTACCTGTATTAATGGCACCTGTTTGAACTTGTTATCAGTATAAAAGACACCTGTCCACAACCTCAAACAGTCACACTCCAAACTCCACTATGGCCAAGACCAAAGAGCTGTCAAAGGACACCAGAAACAAAATTGTAGACCTGCACCAGGCTGAGAAGACTGAATCTGCAATAGGTAAGCAGCTTGGTTTGAAGAAATCAACTGTGGAAGCAATTATTCGGAAATGGAAGACATACAAGACCACTGATAATCTCCCTCGATCTGGGGCTCCACGCAAGATCTCACCCCGTTGGGTCAAAATGATCACAAGAACGGTGAGCAAAAATCCCAGAACCACACGGGGGGACCTAGTGAATGACCTGCAGAGAGCTGGGACCAAAGTAACAAAGCCTACCATCAGTAACACACTACGCCGCAAGGGACTCAAATCCTGCAGTGCCAGACGTGTCCCCCTGCTTAAGCCAGTACATGTCCAGGCCCATCTGAAGTTTGCTAGAGTGCATTGGGATGATCCAGAAGAGGATTGGGAGAATGTCATATGGTCAGATGAAACCAAAATAGAACTTTTTGGTAAAAACTCAACTCGTCGTGTTTGGAGGACAAAGAATGCTGAGTTGCATCCAAAGAACACCATACCTACTGTGAAGCATTGGGGCTGAAACATCATGCTTTGGGGCTGTTTTTCTGCAAAGGGACCAGGACGACTGATCTGTGTAAAGGAAAGAATGAATGGGGCCATGTATCGTGAGATTTTGAGTGAAAACCTCCTTCCATCAGCAAGGGCATTGAAGATGAAACGTGGCTGGGTCTTTCAGCATGACAATGATCCCAAACACACCGCCCGGGCAACGAAGGAGTGGCTTCGTAAGAAGCATTTCAAGGTCCTGGAGTGGCCTAGCCAGTCTCCAGATCTCAACCCCATAGAAAATCTTTGGAGGGAGTTGAAAGTCCGTTTTGCCCAGCGACAGCCCCAAAACATCACTGCTCTAGAGGAGATCTGCATGGAGGAATGGGCCAAAATACCAGCAACAGTGTGTGAAAACCTTGTGAAGACTTACAAAAAATGTTTGACCTGTGTCATTACCAACAAAGGATATATAACAAAGTATTGAGAAACTTTTGTTATTGACCAAATACTTATTTTCCACCATAATTTGCAAATAAATTCATTAAAAATCCTACTATGTGATTTTCTGGATTTTTCTTTCTCATTTTGTTTGTCATAGTTGACGTGTACCTACGATGAAAATTACAGGCCTCTCTCAACTTTTTAAGTGGGATAACTTGCACAATTGGTGGCTGACTAAATACTTTTTTTCCCCACTGTATGTATGCACTCACTAACTGTAAGTCGCTCTGGATAAGAGCGTCTGCTAAATGACTAAAATGTAAATGTAAAGTTACTAGATCATTAGATTGATATGCATGAGTGACACATGTTTGAATGAGTATATTAGATCATTAGGGGGGACTATTAAAGGCCCACTGAACTACTTTTATAAAAACATTTTGTCTTCTAAATTTTATATATATATATATATATATATATATATATATATATATATATATATATATATATATATATATACCAGTCAAAAGTTTGGACACACCTACTCATTCAAGGGTTTTTATTTATTTTTACTATTTTCTACATTGTAGAATAATAGTGAAGACATCAACACTATGAAATAACACATAAGGAACCATGTAGTAACCAAAAAAGTGTTAAATTTTTTTTTATATATATATATATATATATATATATATATATTTGAGATTCTTCAAATAGCCACCCTTTGCCTTGATGACAGCTTTGCACACTCTTGGCATTATCTCAACCAGCTTCATGAAGTAGTCACCTTGAATGCTTTTCAATTAACAGGTGTGCCTTCTTACATTTACATTTTACATTTAGGTCATTTAGCAGACGCTCTTATCCAGAGCGACTTACAAATCCTGGGACTAAACACCTCCCTCTGCAACTGGATCCTGGACTTCCTGACGGGCCGCCCCCAGGTGGTAAGGGTAGGTAACAACACATCTGCCACACTGATCCTCAACACGGGGGCCCCTCAGGGGTGCGTGCTCAGTCCCCTCCTGTACTCTCTGTTCACCCATGACTGCATGGCCAGGCACGACTCCAACACCATCATTAAGTTTGCCGACGACACAACAGTGGTAGGCCTGATCACCGACAACGATGAGACAGCCTATAGGGAGGAGGTCAGAGATCAGGCCGTGTGGTGCCAGGACAACAACCTCTCCCTCAACGTGACCAAGACAAAGGAGATGATTGTGGACTACAGGAAAAAAAAGAGGACTGAGCACGCCCCCATTCTCATCGACGGGGCTGTAGTGGAACAGGTTGAGAGCTTCAAGTTCCTTGGTGTCCACATCACCAACGAACTATCATGGTCCAAACACACCAAGACAGTCGTGAAGAGGGCACGACAAAGCCTATTCCCCCTCAGGAGACTAAAAAGATTTGGCATGGGTCCTCAGATCCTCAAAAAATTCTACAGCTGCACCATCGAGAGCATCCTGACTGGTTGCATCACCGCCTGGTATGGCAACTGCTTGGCCTCTGACCGCAAGGCACTACAGAGGGTAGTGCGTACGGCCCAGTACATCACTGGGGCAAAGCTCCCTGCCATCCAGGACCTCTATACCAGGCGGTGTCAGAGGAAGGCCCTCAAAATTGTCAAAGACTCCAGCCACCCTAGTCATAGACTGTTCTCTCTGCTACCGCACGGCAAGCGGTACCGGAGTGCCAAGTCTAGGTCCAAAAGACTTCTCAACAGCTTCTACCCCCAAGCCATAAGACTCCTGAACAGCTAATCATGGCTACCCGGACTATTTGCACTGCCCCCCCACCACATCCTTTTACGCTGCTGCTACTCTGTTAATTATTTATGCATAGTCACTTTAACTCTACCCACATGTACATATTACCTCAACTACCTCAACTAGCCGGTGCCCCCGCACATTGACTCTGCAACGGTACCCCCCTGTATATATAGCCTCCCTACTGTCACTTTATTTTACTGTATATATAGCCTCCCTACTGTCACTTTATTTTACTTCTGCTCTTTTTTTCTCAACACTTTTTTGTTGTTGTTGTTTTATTCTTACTTTTTTTGTTTAAAATAAATGCACTGTTGGTTAAGGGCTGTAAGTAAGCATTTCACTGCAATGTCTGCACCTGTTGTATTCGGCGCATGTGACCAATAACATTTTATTTTATTTTATTTTATTCACCCTATAGCCAGTGGGATAACCACTTAACAATATATCTATTTTTTTTATTTTTTTTAGGGGGGGGGGGGGGGGGGGGGGGGGGTAGAAGGATTACTTTATCCTATCCCAGGTATTCCTTAAAGAGGTGGGGTTTCAAATGTCTCCGGAAGGTGGTGAGTGACTCCGCTGTCCTGGCGTCGTGAGGGAGCTTGTTCCACCATTGGGGTGCCAGAGCAGCGAACAGTTTTGACTGGGCTGAGCGGGAACTATGCTTCCGCAGAGGAAGGGGAGCCAGCAGGCCAGAGGTGGATGAACGCAATGCCCTCGTTTGGATGTAGGGACTGATCAGAGCCTGAAGGTACAGAGGTGCCGATCCCCTCACAGCTCCATAGGCAAGCACCATGGTCTTGTAACAGATGCGAGCTTCAACTGGAAGCCAGTGGAGTGTGCGGAGGAGCGGGGTGACGTGAGAGAACTTGGGAAGGTTGAACACCAGACGGGCTGCGGCATTCTGGATGAGTTGTAGGGGTTCTTAAAAGTTTCTTAAAAGTTAAGTTGTGGAATTTCTTTCATTCTTAATACTTTTGAGCTAATCAGTTGTGTTGTGACAAGGTAGGGGGGGTATACAGAAGATAGCCCTATTTGGTAAAAGACCAAGTCCATATTATGGCAAGAACAGCTCAAATAAGCAAAGAGAAACAAAAACCATAAGTACTTTAAGACATAAAGGTCAGTCAATACGGAACATTTCAAGAACTTTGAAAGTTTCTTCAAGTGCAGTCCCAAAAACCATCAAGCGCTATGATGAAACTGGCTCTCATGAGGACCACCACAGGAATGGAAGATCCAGAGTTACCTATGCTGCAGAGGATAAGGTCATTAGAGTTACCAGCCTCAGAAATTGCAGCCCAAATAAATGCTTCACAGAGTTCAAGTCACAGACACATCTCAACATCAACTGTTCAGAGGGGACTGTGTGAATCAGGCCTTCATGGTCGAATTGCTGCTAAAGGACACCAATAATAAGAAGAGACTTGCTTGGGCCAAGAAACACAAGCAATGGACATTAAACCGGTGGAAATGTGTCCTTTGGTCTGGAGTCGAAATTTGAGATTTTTGGTTCCAACCGCCGTGTCTTTGTGAGACACGATGTGGGTGAACGGATGATCTCCGCATGTGTAGTTCCCACTGTAAAGCATGGAGGAGGAGGTGTTATGGTGTGGGGATGTTTTGCTGGTGACACTGTTTGTTATTTGTTTAGAATTCAAGGCACACTTAACCAGCATGGCTACCATAGCATTCTGCAATGATACGCCATCCCATCTGGTTTGGATTTAGTGGGATTATCATTTGTTTTTCAACAGGACAATGACCCAACACACCTCCAGGCTGTGTAGGGGCTATTTTACCAAGAAGGAGAGTGATGGAGTGCTGCATCAGATGACCTGGCCTCCACAATCCCCCGGCCTCAACCCAATTGACATGGTTTGAGATGAGTCGGACCACTGAGTGAAGGAAAATCAGCCAACAAGTGCTAAGCATATGTGGGAACTCCTTCAAGACTGTTGGAAAAGCATTCCAGGTGAAGCTGGTTGAGAGAATGCCAAGAGTGTGCAAAGCTGTCATCAATGCAAAGGGTGGCTATTTGAATCACTATCAAAATATTTTTTGATTTGTTTAACACTTTCTTGGTTACTACATGATTCAGTATGTGTTATTCCATAGTTTTGATGTCTTCACTATTTTTTTACAATGTAGAGAATAGTAAAAATAAAGATAAACCCTTGACTGAGTAGGTGTGTCCAAACTTTTGACTGGTACTGTATACATGCTGCAACACCCTCAGCATCCATACTTCCCGTGGCTAGGCACACAACCTGCCATCTCTACCTATGTATGTAACCACGGTTCCTCCTTCTGAAAATAATCTGTGGCAAAACCTTGTAATAATATGGTTATTATGTGCTAAAAGAGCAAGGATTTCCTTCCTACTAAATCCAATTCTATGTATAGTATCACCAGGTCATCTACTATAACTGCAGGCATTTCAACGGTGTCACGCACAGCAACAGGGAGCCAGGGAGACATGCACTTACCTGTAACCAAATCCCCTACGTTAATCTTGAAATATAACTGCGACTTTAAAAATGTTGACTATTCTCGGAAATAAATTTAAAGTGTATTCTCGAAATATTGACACTTTATTCTCAAAATATTGCCACTTTATTCTCAAAATATTGCCACTTTGTTAAAGTACTATAGTACAAAAAATTATAATCCAAGTACCACCACCAGTTGCTGTTTTTTTTTCTTTCTCTTCTAATACTCTGCTGTGCATTCTTCCATCCTTTCAAGCACTCAAATTTCCATTCCATGTAGAACAGTTCATTATGCATGTAATGAATACTCGGACAGAGTGGTAAGATCCAATCGCAGAATTGCGATGTTTTATTAAAGTACAGACAAGGGAATTGCTTAATCGTGGTCGGGCGAGCTGTGGTCAAAACCGGGCAAGGCAGAGACAGGCAGAGGTACCAAGGGAGCGGGCGTAGTCGTAGTCGAGGGCACGGGCACAGGATCAGAGTACGGTAATCACTGGGAGAAACAAGCAGAGGATTAAGCAATTCGGGGAGTCAAACAACGAAGCACAGGTCTGATACACTGGTAATCAAAATAACAAACTCTCTCTCTCTCTGAACAAAACGCTTAGCAAGTCACAATGGAACAATACCTCGCACCGACTGAACTTCTGAGCACACCTTATATCCTAACTCTAATTACTGACAGGTGTGCTCAGAACTCAGGAGAAACAGATCGAGTCTGATGACTCCCCCTCTCTGTAGATCGGGGGAGTGTCAGACTCTGTCTAGACCCAGCCAAACCCCCGATCCCTTATAGTATCCCCCTCCCCAGGGCCGGCTCCTGACGGCCTTCTTCCTCTACTGGGTGGTCTTCCTCTGGGTCGGGGTGCTGGATGATCTGGGTGTTCAGCGTGGAAAGTGGCCTTGAGAGCGGAATCCAGTATGTCTTTAGCAGGGATCCAGGACCGTTCCTCAGGTCCATATCCCTCCCAGTCCACGAGAAATTCGATGCCCCCTCGTCTCCGTCTTGAATCCAGTATCTCGTGGACTGTATAGGTGATGTCCTGTTCATCCTCCAAAGGTGGTGTAGTAGGTTGTTGAGCGATTGGGGGGTACATCGGGCTATAGTGGACAGGTTTCAACAGAGAGACGTGGAACGTAGGGGTTATCCTGTAGTGTCGAGGGAGTAACAGACGGTAGCTGACAGGGTTAATACGTCTCAGTACCTTGAAAGGCCCGATGTACCTGGGTTGGAGCTTGTTGCAGCTCCGTCGGAGACGCAGATCCCGGGTAGACAGCCACACTCGTTGCCCGGGTTGATAAGTGGGAGTAGGTCTCCGGCGTCGGTCGGCGTAGGTCTTTTGCTGTTGTGAGGCCTGACTGAGATGTTGATGGGCCGTCTCCCAGGCCTGCGCACTCCGACGGAACCACTCGTCTACAGCCGGTACCATCCCTGGTTCAGTATCCCACGGGAACAGGGGTGGTTGATACCCTAGAACACACTGGAAGGGCGTTAGACGTAGGGAGGTGTGAATGAGGGAGTTCTGAGCATACTCTACCCAAGGAAGGAATCGGCTCCACTCTTGCGGCTGCCGCGAACATTGTTGCCGTAGATATTTCCCAATTTCTTGGTTGAGCCATTCTGTCTGCCCATTGGCCTGGGGATGATATCCGGAGGTTAGGCTCACCGAGATGCCCAAGCGTTCGCAGAAGGCTTTCCATTACCGGGATACAAATTGGGGTCCTCGGTCTGACACAATATCCTCCGGAACTCCAAACTGCCGGAACACCTGGTTAAACACAGTCTCAGCCATCTGAGTGGCGTTAGGCAAACAGGTCATGGGTACTAACCGGCACATCTTGGAGAATCGGTCGATGACCACGAGAATTACAGTATGGCAACAGTTGAGGTCGAAGCAGAGCTGGTACAAACACCTTTGACACCGGGGTTTCTGGAGGGGCTGGTTCCGCTTGTAGGCTCTCCTGAATAGTGTTATCGATAGCCCACCTCACAGGACCAGCACGGCAACTCATGGGGAGGATAGGTTCTGGTTCCACGGGTCTTTCCGCGCGCTCGAACCGTCAGGAAAGCGCGTCCGCCTTGCCATTCTTGGACCCGGGGATATAAGAGACTGTGAATCGGAAACGGTTGAAGAATAGAGACCACCTTGCCTGTCGGGAGTTCAGTCGTTTAGCACTGTGAAGATACTCCAGGTTGCGGTGGTCCGTGAGTACTTGGAAAGGATGATCTGCTCCCTCCAGCCAATGTCTCCACTCCTCCAGTGCTAACTTCACCGCCAGTAATTCACGATTTCCCACGGCGTAGTTCTGCTCGGCCAAATTCAGTTTCTTAGAAAAGAAAGCACAGGGTCATGATTTAGGCGGCTCACCTTGGCGCTGGGATAGCACGGCTCCAACTCCAACCTCCGAGGCGTCCACCTCCACGATAAACGGCAAGGTAGGATCCGGCTGACATAAAATGGGAACGGTGGTAAAGCGTTGTTTCAAAGTCTCAGAAGCACGCACTGCCCCCTCCGTCCAGTTCAGACCGCGACCCTTGTAGCTGGTCATCGCCGACAGGGGAGCTGCGGTTGTGCTGAAATTACGCATGAACCGTCTATAGTAATTGGCAAACCCTAAGAATCTCTGGAGCTCTTTCACCGTCTGGGGTTGAGGCCAGTCTCGTACCGCTTGCACCTTGGATTCATCCAGTTTTACCCCTTCGGGAGTGAGTATGGCCCCCAGGAAGGAAATCGTAGTGACATGGAATTCACTCTTTTCTGCCTTCACGAACAGAGAGTGTTGTCGGAGTCGGTCCAGAACCTGTCGTACATGGGACACATGTTCACTCAGAGAGTTAGAGTAGATTAGAATGTCATCAATGTACACTATAACAAAGCGATCAATCAAGTCCCTGAAAATGTCATTCATGAACGCCTGAAACACTGAGGGCGCGTTGGTAAGTCCATAGGGCATGACACAATATTCATAATGCCCTCGATGTGTGATGAAGGCGGTCTTCCATTCATCCCCTTCTCTAATGCGCACCAGATTGTACGCACTCCTGAGGTCCAGTTTACTGTAGATTGAGGCCTGCCCCACCTGCTCGAGGGCTGCCGGAATCAAAGGAAGAGGGTAACGATTTTTTATCGTAATATCGTTCAAACCTCGATAGTCTATACAAGGACGCAGTCCGCCATCCTTTTTCTTAACGAAGAAAAAACTGGATGCGGCGGGAGACGTAGATGGGCGAATGGCCCCTTGCTGTAGCGCCTCATCAATATACTTGCTCATAGATTCTCGTTCCGGCTGTGACAAAGGATAGATTCTTCCGCGAGGAGGTGTAGCTCCGGATAGCAGATCAATTGCGCAGTCCCAGGCCCGATGAGGTGGTAACACGGTAGCCCTCTCCTTGGAGAACACCTGCGCGTAATCCTGGTATTCTGTTGGAACAACAGTAGACACCGCACCCTGCGCATCCTCCACAGTAGACGTTTTGCAAGGTAAATTAAGGCACTCTGCCCTACATACCTCACTCCAAGCAGTGATATTACCAGATTTCCAGGAGATGACCGGATCATGGGTGACGAGCCAGGGGTGGCCGAGAACTAGCAGCTCCCGTGGAGCGGAGATGACGAACAGAATGATGTTCTCATGGTGCATGGAGCCCACTTGTAACTTTATTACCTCTGTACGGTGCGTAATGAACCCAGTGCCCATGGGCTCACCGTCTAGCGCGTTGACTCGCAGGGGTGGTTGAACTGGGATAAGTTGTACTCCCAATTCCTCAGCGAGACCCACATCCATAAAACTGGCAGCCGCCCCGGAATCAATAAGACCTTCCAACTTGCGCACTCTCTCTCCGACAGATAAGGTAACTGGCACATACATTTGTTTAGATGTAATGTTGAAAACTTGAGTCTCACTCACCGGTTTGGCAGTTCCGAGGCGATATTCTGGGGTACGGTTTGGTCGTACCGGACATTGACGAATGAAATGACCCGACTGACCACAGTACAGGCATAGTCCATCTTGCCGACGTTGTTGTCTCACCGAGCTTTGTAAGGGTGACCGTCCCAGTTGCATGGGTTCCTCCTCAGATTCTCTCCTCCGCTCTGTCGATTGCTTAGGACCAGTGACCGAGGGCTCCCGGACTGCGGATACCTTGTGTTGCACTAACAAATTATCAATAGAGATGGCTATGTTGATAAACTCATGCAGCGCAGTGATATCTCCCTGACAAGCCAACTCAGTCTGCACTTCTTTGCGCAGCCCTCTTCGGAAAACGGTGAGCAAAGCAGTCTCGCTCCAACCGCTACCGGCTGCTATTGTACGGAACTCTAATGCGTAGTCGGCTACTGTGCGACGGCCCTGCTGAAGTTCGCATAGTTGGTCTCCCACACTACGCCCAGATACTGGGTGGTCGAACACCTCTCGGAACAGTTTCTTAAACTGAACTTCCGCATTCAACTCGGGGACCTCAGCTGCCCACAGCGCAGTAGCCCAATCCAGTGCTCTTCCCGTTAGCAGGGAAATCATGAAATCCACCCTGCTACGGTCATCGGGAAACATTATTATTATTGGATTATAGGACGTATACAGGGACGTCTGGAGTAGAAACCCCTGACATTTGCCAGGTTCCCCGTCGTACTTTGTCGGTAGAGAAATCGGAGGTGCATGACGAGGACTGACCGTGCTCGGGGTGGTGCCTTCAGCCGCACCAGCGTTGAGTAGCTGCAGGAGTTCATCCATCCGTTTCTCCTGTATCTCCCATCGCCTCTGTAATTCCGCTGGATCCATGGTTGTGGCGAGGTATTCTGTAATGAATACTCGGACAGAGTGGTAAGATCCAATCGCAGAATTGCGATGTTTTATTAAAGTACAGACAAGGGAATTGCTTAATCGTGGTCGGGCGAGCTGTGGTCAAAACCGGGCAAGGCAGAGACAGGCAGAGGTACCAAGGGAGCGGGCGTAGTCGTAGTCGAGGGCACGGGCACAGGATCAGAGTACGGTAATCACTGGGAGAAACAAGCAGAGGATTAAGCAATTCGGGGAGTCAAAAAACGAAGCACAGGTCTGATACACTGGTAATCAAAATAACAAACTCTCTCTCTCTCTCTCTCTCTGAACAAAACACTTAGCAAGTCACAATGGAACAATACCTCGCACCGACTGAACTTCTGAGCACACCTTATATCCTAACTCTAATTACTGACAGGTGTGCTCAGAACTCAGGTGAAACAGATCGAGTCTGATGACTCCCCCTCTCTGTAGATCGGGGGAGTGTCAGACTCTGTCTAGACCCAGCCAAACCCCGATCCCTTATAATGCACCTGCTCAATAATGTTTTGATCATGTATGAGGAGGTTTTGTGGTTGTGATTCACTGCAGCTGCATTCTGAAGTGGGACATAAATATTAGAGGGAGTTATTATATGAAGTGGATAATGTGGGAACAACAGGTATATGATATATACATATAGCAACACTTCCCACTCTTCTCTAAATTGATATCTCCATGTAGTCGGTATGTCACCTGGTAATTGCAGTCCGACTCAAAGTA
Organism: Coregonus lavaretus; assembly: GCF_964263955.1. NCBI lineage: Eukaryota > Metazoa > Chordata > Actinopteri > Salmoniformes > Salmonidae > Coregonus > Coregonus lavaretus. Next base: position 23,014,204 of record NC_139998.1, on the reverse strand, counting down.
ACACCCAGTGGGACTCCAAACGTGCCAGCCCTGCCACTACCTCAAATCAAATCAAAGTTTATTGGTCGCATACACAGATTTGCAGGTGTTATAGCAGGTGCAGCGAAATGTTTTTGTTACTAGCTCCAACAATGAAGTAGAATGTCTCGCAAATACAATACAACTACACAAGTAATACAAAAATCAAAACAAGAAATCAAGAAATAACAATACAAATGAGATATTTTAGAGTGAATATAATACTGTATGTGGTGTGCATAGACAGTACAGTATATAATTTAGAAAATAAAATGGTATGTACAGTAGTAGGTACTGTATGTTCGGGCAGTATGTTCCATGTCCTGGTCTTTGTCACCCCTTCAAACAAAGATCAGGACATGGAACATAATTAAAGAGTTAATCAATAGCACTAAACTCATGAGTCTTTGGAGTGGCCATTACTCATGCTGCCTAATTATGTTAATGAAGAATTGCACAGTGGGGACTGAAGAGGATGCCACACGCAGGCCAGGCCTCCACAGCTCTCACACAGGAAGTAATTATCCAGGAAACACTACTGTATACATTATTCCTGGACCAGGTTCAGAGCCATAGTCCTCTCCCCAGGTGTCCATTACAAAACAATGGCTGGGCTGTCTGCCATTACTGCCAAATTAGCAGTTCTCTCTTTAAAACAACTTAAGGAAACCCAAGTGGTTGTGCACACACACTTGTGTTCCTTTATAAAATGTTGTTTTAAAGTGTATTCGTTCTTACATTTACATTTACAGTTTCGTCATTTAGCAGACGCTCTTATCCAGAGCGACTTACAAATTGGTGCATTCACCTTATGATAGCCAGTGGGACAACCACTTTACAATATATATATATATATATATATATATATATATATATATATATATATATATATATATATATATATATATATATATATATATATTTTTTTTCTCTTTGGGGTGGGGTAAGGGGGGGGTAGAAGGATTACTTTATTCTATCCCAGGTATTCCTTAAAGAGGTGGGGTTTCAAGTGTCTACGGAAGGTGGTGAGTGACTCCGCTGTCCTGGCGTCGTGAGGGAGCTTGTTCCACCATTGGGGTGCCAGAGCAGTGAACAGTTTTGACTGGGCTGAGCGGGAACTGTGCTTCCGCAGAGGTAGGGGGGCCTGCAGGCCATAGGTGGATGAACGCAATGCTCTCGTTTGGGTGTAGGGACTGATCAGAGCCTGAAGGTACGGAGGTGCCGTTCCCCTCAGAGCTCCGTAGGCAAGCACCATGGTCTTGTAGCAGATGCGAGCTTCAACTGGAAGCCAGTGGAGTGTGCGGAGGAGCCGGGGTGACGTGAGAGAACTTGGGAAGGTTGAACACCAGACGGGCTGCAGCGTTCTGGATGAGTTGTAGGGGTTTAATGGCACAGGCAGGGAGCCCAGCCAACAGCGAGTTGCAGTAATCCAGACGGGAGATGACAAGTGCCTGGATTAGGACTTGTGCCGCTTCCTGTGTAAGGCAGGGTCGTACTCTACGAATGTTGTAGAGCGTGAACCTACAGGATCGGGTCACAGTCTTGATGTTATCGGAGAACGACAGGGTGTTGTCCAGGGTCACGCCAAGGCTCTTTGCACTCTGGGAGGAGGACACAACAGAGTTGTCAACCGTGATGGCGAGATCATGGAACGGGTAGTCCTTCCCCGGGAGGAAGAGCAGCTCCGTCTTGCCGAGGTTCAGCTTGAGTAAAAACTAGATCAAACGTAAGGCCACTATGGGTGATAGAACACACACTTTATATATTTTTCTTTACCGCCTTTCTATCCATGCATGCATGCCACTACTTAGAGAAGAAGGATGGAGTAAAGTCCTAAGCATCTAATCTAATTGAGAAATTGAAAATGTTTCTACCCAGATGTCTGCCATTTCCTATTCAAACATGTTTAACAGTCAACCCTGGTGTTCTGTCCAAATCAGAGGGGTTACCACACAAGTCAGCTTTAAGCCTTTGGCCCTGCTGGGATTCAAAGGCTCTCCACTGGTGTGTACCATCTCACGTTTCAAACAGCCGCCAATGCATGTCATTACTGTTGCTGGATGTGTAATATCACAGAGTAATGGAACCCAGACAGGCCTATAGTAGCACCTCCCTCCCTTTCCTCACTTGTCCATAGAGGCAGAAATTGGCCATAGCAGGAATATATACACGAATACTATCATTCTGTTGAATCTAAACACCTCAACTCACTATCCAGTATCCATATTCTCATGCCACGTATTATCGCATCAAGAAAGTGCAGCCCAAAATGTATATAGGCCTCCGACACCATTCGATTACATCTGTACAAACGTTGAAATGGAGCTGCTTTTTTGCATTCCTGCTCCACATGACTTGTCACGCTCCAAATAGTGCTGCTGTGAAAATATCAGGGAGAGCCAGCGTTGACTTGACAGTGAAATAAATATATCACACCTAAGCAGGTTGTGGTCAGCAAATGCTGTTTTCCATTCCCCCCAAATAAGTTATTACCTGTATAGAATCAGGGGTGCCAGGCTCTACTCTTTGGATTAGGCTGTTGAAGGCATTTTACTTTTTTACAGTGTCAAGCAGGTACCGCAGCCAACGTCTCTAATAGCAGAGAACATTGTGGGTGAGGATAGTGGGCGCTTATCTTATTAGCTAGCGAGCAGAGGTAGATGGATGGCAGTGCAGTGGTGATCCTCTCTATCTGGGCTCCTGTCTGGTAATCTGGATGGTTATATACACTTCTAAGGATTGGTGGGTAGAGGCAGGGTTGGCAGAGGTTCAGGGCTGAGAGGCACACAGGCAGCTGGGGCAGATCATCCCAGGTCCCCAAGCGTCCATCTGCCTCTGCCTGCAGTCAGACAGTCAAAAGTTAAATTCAGTTCTTGTAGGCAGACATCTGTATTACTGCAGGAGAAATTCAAACATTTGTTTTGTGTTGATGGTGGTGGAAAACGCTGTCTCAGGCGTCGCTCCAGAATCTCCCATACATGTTCAATTGGGTTGAGCTCTGGTGACCGAGACACACACACACGCACCCTTTAAACCACCTATGCTCCTTTGAGACACCTCTTTCAAAGTCACTGAGATCTCTTTTTCTAACCATAGTAGCCAAAATAATGGGCAACTGGGCATTTTATACACTGCTCAAAATAATAAAGGGAACACTAAAATAACACATCCTAGATCTGAATGAATGAAATAATCTTATTAAATACTTTTTTCTTTACATAGTTGAATGTGCTGACAACAAAATCACACAAATATTATGAATGGAAATCAAATGTATCAACCCATGGAGGTCGGGATTTGGAGTCACCCTCAAAATTAAAGTGGAACACCACACTACAGGCTGATCCAACTTTGATGTAATGTCCTTAAAACAAGTCAAAATGAGGCTCAGTAGTGTGTGTGGCCTCCACGTGCCTGTATGACCTCCCTACAACGCCTGGGCATGCTACTGATGAGGTGGCGGATGGTCTCCTGAGGGATCTCCTCCCAGACCTGGACTAAAGCATCATCCAACTCCTGGACAGTCTGTGGTGCAACGTGGCGTTGGTGGATGGAGCGAGACATGATGTCCCAGATGTACTCAATTGGATTCAGGTCTGTGGAGCGGGCGGGCCAGTCCATAGCATCAATGCCTTCCTCTTGCAGGAACTGCTGACACACTCCAGTCACATGAGGTCTAGCATTGTCTTGCATTAGGAGGAACCCAGGGCCAACCGCACCAGCATATGGTCTCACAAGGGGTCTGAGGATCTCATCTCGGTACCTAATGGCAGTCAGGCTACCTCTGGCGAGCACATGGAGGGCTGTGCGGCCCCCCAAAGAAATGCCACCCCACACCATGACTGACCCACCGCCAAACCGGTCATGCTGGAGGATGTTGCAGGCAGCAGAACGTTCTCCACGGCATCTCCAGACTCTGTCACGTCTGTCACATGCTCAGTGTGAACCTGCTTTCATCTGTGAAGAGCACAGGGCGCCAGTGGCGAATTTGCCAATCTTGGTGTTCTCGGGCAAATGCCAAACGTCCTGCACGGTGTTGGGCTGTAAGCAAAACCCCCACCTGTGGATGTCGGGCCCTCATACCACCCTCATGGAGTCTGTTTCTGACCGTTTGAGCAGACACATGCACATTTGTGGCCTGCTGGAGGTCATTTTGCAGGGCTCTGGCAGTGCTCCTCCTGCTCCTCCTTGCACAAAGGCGGAGGTAGCAGTCCTGCTGCTGGGTTGTTGCCCTCCTACAGCCTCCTCCACGTCTCCTGATGTACTGGCCTGTCTCCTGGTAGCGCCTCCATGCTCTGGACACTACGCTGACAGACACAGTAAACCTTCTTCCCACAGCTCGCATTGATGTGCCATCCTGGATGAGCTGCACTACCTGAGCCACTTGTGTGGGTTGTAGACTCCGTCTCATGCTACCACTAGAGTGAAAGCACCGCCAGCATTCAAAAGTGACCAAAACATCAGCCAGGAAGCATAGGAACTAAAAAGTGGTCTGTGGTCACCAACTGCAAAACCAGTCCTTTATTGGGGGTGTCTTGCTAATTGCCTATAATTTCCACCTGTTGTCTATTCCATTTGCACAACAGCATGTGAAATGTATTGTCAATCAGTATTGCTTCCTAAGTGGACAGTTTGATTTCACAGAAGTGTGATTGACTTGGAGTTACATTGTGTTGTTTAAGTGTTCCCTTTATTTTTTTGAGCAGTGTACATGACCGTAAGCATGATGGGATGTTAAATGCTTAATTTGTTCAGGAACCACACCTGTGTGGAAGCACCTGCTTTCAATATACTTTGTATCCCTCATTTTACTCAAGTATTTCCTTTATCTTGGCAGTTACCTGTATGCCCTGTATGCTACCGCCGCCAAAGGCTTGCTTATGAATTGGAAAACTTATTTGCTATCCTTTCCCTTTTACTGGAAGACCAAGAACCATATAGTATATAGTCAGGGGCTAATTGTACATGTACTGTATATGTGTATTTAAATCTGATTATTTAGAAGAACATGGTATCCATGCAAGCATTTTCTTAATCTGTACATACTGTAAGTGGGATTCAAATATGTAGCTAGAGTGACAGATGACATAAAGGGATATCACCTTCACAAACAGAAAAATACAGCCACAGAGACTTTAGGTAAGTTCAAAAATGTCACGCCTGTTTTTTTTATTATCAATTTACCAACCCAAGCAAATGATCTGTTGTGGTCCTCTGCAGCTCAATTGGTAGAGCATGGCTCTTGTAACGCCAGAGTAGTGGGTTCGATCCCCGGGACCATCCATACGTAAAAATGTATGCACACATGACTGTAAGTCGCTTTGGATAAAAGCGTCTGCAAAATGGCATATTATATTATTATTATATCTGGACAGATAATGTAAGGACCAGTTTTGAAGCAAATATATGTTTTAATTTTTTTTTAAATATATATATAGATATATAGTTTCCTGATCTTTCTTATATCTCTCTGATATAGGACAGACACTTCAAAACAAACTTGACTATATGTTTTTCTATGTATGAATCAGTTATTCAATGTGTTTCTATGGGCTAATAGCAGTAAGGCCAAATTCAATGTTTCATGAAATATTTTTGTAAAATATTTTTTGGGTCCTAAAATTATAAATCAAATAGCTAAATAATCATTGGTATGACCATCTTAAAACAATGCCATTCGTTAGCTCAGTATAACCTCCCCCCCAACCCCCCTCCCCTAAATTACTTCCATATATAATTCCATTCATTTTCTTTTAACTGGGACCGGGCTGCCTTCAGGCAAGTCTTGTGAGGCTTGTGGGCATCCTAGACCAAAACATAAAAAACATATGTTTTTTTTTTTTTTACCAGGGGGTGCTGCAGCACCCTCAGCACCCCTACTTCCTGCGGCTATGGGTTGCAAACTGGCTGACTCTGGAGCATAGATTATACATGCAACTTTATAATTAATGTACAGTAAGGGAAAAAAGTATTTGATCCCCTGCTGATTTTGTACGTTTGCCCACTGACAAAGAAAGGATCAGTCTACAATTTTAATGGTAGGTTTATTTGTACAGTGAGAGACAGAATAACAACAACAAAATCCAGAAAAACGCATGTCAAAAATGTTATAAATTGATTTGCATTTTAATGAGGGAAATAAGTATTTGACCCCCTCTCAATCAAAAAGATTTCTGGCTCCCAGGTGTGTTTTATACAGGTAACGAGCTTAGATTAGGAGAACACTCCTGCAGCGTCCGCAAGGTCCCCCTGCTCAAGAATGCACATATACATGCCTGTCTGAAGTTTGCCAATGAACATCTTCTTGATTCAGAGGAGAACTGGGTGAAAGTGTTGTGGTCAGATGAGACCAAAATGGAGCTCTTTGGCATCAACTCAACTCGCCGTGTTTGGAGGAGGAGGAATGCTGCCTATGACCCCAAGAACACCATCTCCACTGTCAAACATGGAGGTGGAAACATTATGCTTTGGGGTTTTTTTTCTGCTAAGGAGACAGGACAACTTCACCGCATCAAAGGGACGATGGACGGGGCCATGTACCGTCAAATCTTGGGTGAGAACCTCCTTCCCTCAGCCAGGGCATTGAAAATGGATCGTGGATGGGTATTCCAGCATGACAATGACCCAAAACACACGGCCAAGGCAACAAAGGAGTGGCTCAAGAAGAAGCACATTAAGGTCCTGGAGTGGCCTAGCCAGTCTCCAGACCTTAATCCCATGGAAAATCTGTGGAGGGAGCTGAAGGTTCGAGTTGCCAAACGTCAGCCTCAAAACCTTAATGACTTGGAGAATATCTGCAAAGAGGAGTGGGACAAAATCCCTCCTGAGATGTGTGCAAACCTGGTGGCCAACTACAAGAAACTTCTGACCTCTGTGATTGCTAACAAAGGTTTTGCCACCAAGTAAGCGGGGCCTCCTGTAGCACAATTGGTAGAGCATGGCGCTTGCAACGACAGGGTTGTGGGTTCGATTCCCACGGGGGGCCAGTATGAAAAATGTATGCACTCACTAACTGTAAGTCGCTCTGGATAAGAGTGTCTACTAAATGTAAAATGTAAGTACTAAGTCATGTTTTGCAGAGGGGTCAAATAATTATTTTCCTCATTAAAATGCAAAACAATTTATAACATTTTTGACATGCGTTTTTCTGGATTTTTTTGTTGTTATTCTGTCTCTCACTGTTCAAATAAACCTACCATTAAAATTATAGACTGATCATTTCTTTGTCAGTGGGCAAACGTACAAAATCAGCAGGGGATCAAATACTTTTTTCCCTCACTGTACCTCCCTTCCCCTTGACGTTGTCAGACACATGCTGTCACGGGACACAAAGATTGACTCATCACCGGGAGAGACAGAGCCATTTCAGCGAATCACACGAGGATAAAACCTTTCCAATAAAATGAAGCTTTCTCTGAATATTTTAACTCCACTCGTCAAGGGAGGTAGGGAAATGAACATCATGGACAAAAAGTATACAAAGATGTACAGTACATGAGGTCTTTGAGAATGCAATGTAATGAGGGCAAAATTACATAATTAATCTGATCATTGATTAACCTTGATCAATCTAAAAGCCTGCATTTGTTCCTTGGATATAAAGACAGGCTCTTTCCAAAGGGATTCTGTCCAGGAACATATTACCCTCCCTTAGTTAAGACATACTATTGAGATAATAGGCCTCTCTGTGGACCTCCTGCTGGTCTCTCAGGTTCCAGATCCAGTGGATGCTGAGATGATTGCCCCTACATTGTGCTCTGCCTCCTGGGGAGGAGAGGGGTGGGTGATGGGTGAGACTTTCACATGGAGCCTGGGAGGTCCAGAGCAGTACGGGGAGCAGGGGAAATGCGGAGGGTAGAGCAGGCTGCCAACCAACGTGTTTCAGACCAGGGTTTTCCCCCAGCCATCATTAATTGCTGCATTACCAGCAGTGATTTGCGGTCCCGAAGCTGACAGTACAATCCGACCATAGCATATGTATGTGCAAGTGCTGCTGAAGTGCTCAGGCATAGGAGAGGGAAGTGTTGTGCAAGTGCTTATTTCATATTTTTCTTTAGCTTTGTTGTTTTCTCTCTCTCTCTCTCTTACACACACGTGCACACACACACACAAATACAGTTGTGAAGCATTTGCACAAACATGTTATCCTAAATATCATTAAGAACTGACAATGCAAAGAGACTCAGCAGGAGGTGGATTTAATACATACACTTCTAACTGCATGATCAATTTGTGTAATACATCCAGTATGTAGCCTCGGTTTCCCATTTGAATGCGATCATTTCATAGCAATTATATTTGCAATAATTGCAGTTCTCTTCGTAGCTTTCTGATCTCCATATCTTAGTGAGTAAAGCATGCAAAGATAGTATGGTGAAAATGAAAGAAAGCTTTTACGCTACATCTCTCTGATGCACCAAATACATTTGTTCTCTAATATGAGCCATTTGGAGAGACACTCTTAATGCACCACTTTCGGATATACATTTTTATGTCAAAGAATCTTCAAACTCCGAGACACTTAAAACCGTCTCTCTGCAAAGTATCAGACACAAACAACACACAGCCGAGTGTAACCATACATTTGTCTGCATTATGTACCAAGGTTTCCATTTTGATTTCTAAACCTTTGAAATAGTATTTACAAAATTCACGGTTGCATTAGACGTTATGAGGAGAAAAATAATGTTCTTACAGTATTTAGGCTTCGGCAACAAAACAAGTATAAGCCCTACACTGGACCCCCAGGGGGGGGGGGGGGGGAATTTGCACAGACAGTACCCATTCCAAAGCGAATATGGCTGTTAATGATATACCATCTCTACTACTACTATGAAATATATATCTGGAAAGATTTTCATTATCTGTGCTACCTGGTTCCATTTGTTTTCATTGTTCCATACTGGTGGCTCATAAATGGTAATCAACTACCACGGATCATGGGCAGAATTAAAGCTACATATGATTTTTTCAATTAACAATGCGCCGGTGTGGAACATGTCACAGAGATGTCTACACAGGGCACAGCAGGCCTCCAATTTTGTCCAGTGGTGTATCAAGTAAATTAATGGATTTTGTGCACACACATTAATCAATGACTTACTGCAATTTACATCGGTTGCAGCCTGCATTTATTGAAGGCACTGCCATTTGTGTCTATGCTGTACTTTTACAGAAAACAAACCAAACCAGACCATTTAGGTTAAATCTGCACCTGTTTTGAAGCATCCGTTGTGATTATTTACAGTGCAGTGAGTGTTGGCTGGCTGCTGCTGCAGAATTATATCAAAGCAGCTCATCCTGTAGCCCGCATGGCTCGGTGGCTGGGGGTAGAGACAGTCCTGGGGCTGTCTCGTCACCTGCGGTGAGAGCCAGGTGTTCGGTAGCTGCCTGTGCCTGGGGAGACCTGGGAATTGTGGCTAGGGCCGAGGGCTGACGCTGCCCTGTGAGGCAGTAGATAAGCCAGACAGTGGGCTGTGCAAGGCTACATCCCCTTCGGCAGGCCCCGAGGCATGGAGCCACATCACTCAGCCTGCCCAGAGCAGAAGCAGGAGGGCTGGAGTAGGGTCAGGGACAGGCAAGGAGCGGAGAGGGGATAATGGGGACCTGGTTCACCGAAGCAGATGACCGGGAGCTGTGGAAGCATTTGAGCTCTCTATCGCTCTTTCTCGAGGTCTCACTATGCATCTATCTTTGTGTAAGTAGGGCACTTACTTTAGTCTACGTAGCTCTATAATGTTAGTCCGAAGAAGAGATGCTCTGTAGACTGAATATTGTCAGTATCAATATCAAAAAGTATTTTCTGGGGACCCCAGATCCCTTTGTTCATCTCTCATTTACTCACAATATCCACTTGGATAGAAAGGATGTCCATGCCGGGCCATTTTAATTCCATTATTTTGCCTTCTTCCGCATCCACGCTCTTCCCCTTTATCCTCAGTCACTGTGGAGTCCCTAAGTGGGGCAGTGGCAGGCAGCATAGAGGGCTGGGGCCGGGGCTGGGTGGTATGGGTGAGGTGAGGGCTGCTCCCCCTGGGGTCTTTCTCTTCCTCTCTTTTGAGGGCCAGAGCTAAGGGAGTGAGGACTGGCCAAGTGATCAATCAAACACAATTGGCAGGGGCGACCAGGGTAATGACTCCCATCTGTTGGAGCCACAAATGAAAGAGAGAAGGAAAGAGGGGGTGCCAGTAAGGGAAAGAGGGATGATGGGACAAGAGATGAGGTGAAAAGGGAAAGGCGAGCAGAGCAGAACAGAACAGATTCAATGACTGGGAATGGTAATCCCAAGAAGCATTCAAAACAGTCAAACCAGGGCTATTGGAGCCTGTGCTGCAGTACATTTACTTACACCTTGAACTCAGAATGGAAACTCTCAAAGGAGACACGTTATTCTATGTTTTGACATTGGTCATCACCGACCCTGACTGGTTCTGACAACACCTCTGCCTGCTTGGCACGTATCAGTCCAGTTACCTGGCATAGCGTTCAGTTGCCAGGGTTTTAGGGAGAGGCAGGCCAACACATCCTCATCTACAGAAAGAAACATCACACCTGGCTGGCATCAGCATCACCGTGCTGCTGATGAACCATGATAAGATAAAATGAGAGACAAACTGAATCTGCCTTCTTTTTATACCATTAGTTGGTTTTATCAAGGTTTCAATTAATTGCTTGATTAATTGAGTTGAACTCTTTTATGTTATGTTTGTTGGTGAGGAGATACTTCAGTGTGTGCATGAAAAAGTGTGTAAGTAAAAAATGAGAGTCATTTTATGTGAGAAGTATAACTCAGCCCTTGGCTAATGAAATGGTGACAGCCGTTGAACAGTTATGGAGCAGCAACGTCAGTGAGAGTCGGCTTTAGAACTATTCACTGCATTTTTTTTTCACTGTGTGATTCATATACTTTCATCTTGGCCTTTCTCAGTTCATTTTGTCCCATTTGCTTTGAGAAGTATGTTCAGGGTCACTTCTGATCAGCAAAGGTTTCTTCTCAAGAGATTATGGCATCACAGAAAATAAGAAACAGAAGGAAAGAGAGAAAGAAACAGCCTCTGGTTTGTGTTAAAAAAAGAGATTCAGAATGTTATTGTGTTGTGAGATACAAAGGTCTTCAGATAGTCCATGAGTCTTTCAGTTTTACAGATGGTGTTTTGTACAGTAGCACTGTATATATTCCCTTCATTGGGCTGTGTTGAAATGGTTGTTGGAAGGTGACACACACACACACACACACACAGTGTACATCCTCTCTACTAGCAGCTCAACTTTTGTATTTGTATGAACAATATTCCTGTCTATTGATTTGTTATCTCTAGCCAAAGCAGTGTAAAAGGTGGACGCAGCTAACAGTGATTACTGATTAGGCCTGGCTCAGATCACATCACAGCTCCCTGCTCCTGCTCCCTGTCACTTTCTGCTCTCTGCTGCATCCTTTCATTCTGACAGTTCCTCTCCTCCGCTGCATCCTTTCATTCCTGCCCGTCGGCCAGCCAGCAGACTGGACAGAAGGTCAGAGCGTCTAGTGCTGCCAAAACTCGGGGGATGTTTGCCCCCCTCTTTCTTTTAGCATTCTCTTTCCTCAGAAGTGCATATTCTGGACCGCCTAATGAGTGTGTGTCACTCCCAGATACCATCTGTTCCTCAGTGCTCGCTGTGTGAATCAAATAAATATAGAACATATGAAACCCCCCCCCCCCCCCACACACACACACACACTGGTTGCACCACACACTGGTTGAATCAACGTTGTTTCCATGTTATTTCAATGAAATTACGTTAAACCAACGTCGACTAGACTCTGACATGCTGTCTATTGATATATGCTGGCTACGCTCTACAGTACACTATGTACTAGAGCCAGGACTGTAGCTAGATATGAGGACACCATTTAAAAATAAATAAATACAATTAAAATAAATACAATAATTTGGAACTCAGTCGGGGTCTCAATTTACATTTACATTTCAGTCATTTAGCAGACGCTCTTATCCAGAGCGACTTACAGTTAGTGAATGCATACATGTTTTTTTTTTTTTTATTCATACTGGCCCCCCGTGGGAAACGAACCCACATCGCTGCCAGCCAAACCCTCCCCTACCTTGGACGACGCTGGACCAATTGTGCACCGCCCATGGGTCTCCGGGTCGCGGCCGGCTGCGACAGAGCCTGGACTCGAACCAGGATCTCTAGTGGCACAGCTAGCACTGCGATGCAGTGCCTTAGACCACTGCGCCACTCGGGAGTAAAAAAATGTTTTTACTTATGAGAGTTAGAATAGTAGAATACACAAGGTGCAATTTCGAAACTTGGTTGTGCAGCAGTTTTCCTCTTGTGATATGTAACTCACTGAAAGTCATTCAATCAGCCAATGTCATTTTTTTATTTTTATAAATTAGTGTAGTTTGTCTAGCTATCTAAATGTGTGACGAGGTGTGAATGAAGGAGTCAGGCGCAGGAAGTAAAACACCGAAGTCCAGAGTTTATTCCGTTTACATAAATCAAACGCTCCCAGCATGAAAACGAAACTAAGAGAAAATAATCGACCTTGGCAAGTACAAATAGAAGAGTAGCTCAACCGAGCTACTCGCTCTCACAATAAACAATCACTCACAAAGACAAGGGGAACAGAGGGAACACTTATACACATACTAATTAGGGGAATGAGCACCAGGTGTGTGTGATTGACAAGACAAGACATGACAAGTGGAGTGATGAGAATGGGATCGGCAGTAGCTAGTAAGCCAGTGACGACGAATGCCGAAACCTGCCCGAACAAGGAGGGGAGGCAGCCTCGGCGGAAGTCGTGACAAAATGTGTACTAATACTGGCCAAATTACCGACTGGGCACGCAGAGCATGTGCCCAGGGGCCCTGTCCTCCAAGTGGCCCCCATTGAATTTGTTAGTCACTCTCACTCAGATATCATATTAACATGGCATATAAGTCATGGCAAAATGTGTAGCATTGCAGGAAATTTGCTTTAAAAACTGAAAAACATTCTCCACACATCATGGCAAAATGTGTAGAATTGCAGGAAATTTGCTGTTAAAACTGCAACAACCCAAAAAAAGTTATGTAAAGCAAACTTATTTGTTTAGCTTTTGTTAATAAAATAAATGTTCTAATAACAGATCCCTCAGTATGTGTTAAATTCCTGTTTTTAATCCCGGTGCTGAGTTAATGTGAGTTAATGTGTAGCGGCTAATAAGCTATGTATTTGTAGATCGGCTGATGTGAATGAAGCTACAGCATCCAATGTGATAATGGCTGGGGTAATTTTTGCTTGTTTTTGCTGTATTGAACATGTATTGGATTCCCCCAACTTTCTTAAAACGGCTTGGATCCCCACAGCACGTGTGTCATCTCTAAGAAGCAAGGAATTAGCATCACAGTGACAATTCGCTCCCAGTAATACAAAACCCAGGGAAATTTTGTTTCAATTTCACCCTCTCTAATTGCGAGCCATATGGAATCTGAGTAACAAGGCTGTGGGCCCGTGTCCTTCCAGGAAAACAGTGTGGGGGTGCTCAGTGTTCACCAGTGTTATTCCAATCAAATCATGCTCTGTCACAATCCATGAGCATCCTCCACTGCTTAACGACAAGTGACAGGTGAGAGCTCAGCTCTGGTAGGACAAACTGAGAACACCGGGAGGATGTTTTACATTGATTACCGTGGTGACACAGGACGAGAACAGGACACCAGCTTCAGGAGGAATACTGGGAGACTATAACCAGCAAAACACCATTAATAAGGAACATAGATTTGATATGACCCATTCTCAAAACTTTTTTACATTGTAAGGGGGGTGGTTGGAAAACTCACCTCATCCACTGCCAATGTGCAACATCCACCAGGGTGATGAGGCCACAGCAGCCATTTTGTATAAAGAAGCTAACAGCACAACAGTTATCACATTGGAGAAGATAGAAATGTATCATGCCAATAAGCACGCAATAAGATTCCTCACAGATGACTGTAAGACATAGGCATTTCTCTCTAGATGGCTTCATGATTGTTAGAGGCTATACTATATTGATGAGACATCGGGTGGATAGACTATAAATGGCACATATGCCTGGAGTCATCAAGGCAGAGTGATTAAGGCTGAAAGTGGTTTGAGTACTCACAGCCAGGCTGTGCCAGCAACAAGCTCTCACGGTCTCACTGCAGAATTAGACGTTCATCCACGTTCTCCAAACTTCAAATTTGGAAGTTACTCCAAGGTCAAATTTCAGAGAGTTTTTGTTGCTCCTGCTGCTCTGTATTGTTCCATTTCTCAAAAGTGAATGCTTAAGTTTAGGCACTCTTTCCGAATGGTTAACGTTAGGGTTAAAACACTAAGTTTAGGCACTCTTTCCGAATGGTTAAGGTTAGGGTTAAAAAACTAAGTTTAGGCACTCTTTCAGAATAGTTAAGGTTAGGGTTAAAACACTAAGTTTAGGCACTCATTCCAAATAGTTCAGGTAAAGGATTTTGGATCAGTGGAAAAACAGATTTAACCGTTGGCTAAAGCTCTCGTTGTAGTTAAGCATTTGGCCTGGTTTTAAATAGTCCTCACATAAATCACTTCTATACTTAATATCTTGTGATATGTCACAAATCTGAATCTTGGCAGTTATGTGCAATTGAAAATGATACTGTCAACATTATGAGCAGTCCTCTTTCTGGTTTTGCTATGCCTTATCAAGCATGATGACCTACTGTATACACGGTAGAGAAAAAAGTAATTTCAGCTCAATGTTTGCTTGATATAGTGGGCTCTTCTTTCTGTCCAGCTCCATTCGACCAATAGATGGGTTCTAAAAAAAAACTATGCACGTGCAACTATGGGGCTAAACAGCCATGAGTCAAAACACCTCAAAACAAGCCTTGGTATCAATAACAAGATACAACTAGCTGAAACAATCCACCTATGATTCCCCACATTGCAGCTTCTTTTCATTGTTGCAAGCTATCTGACCGTTCAGAATCATAACAATGCACGGCTTCCGGCCACATCGATGCACGTGCGTCATTTTCGTGACGTTATCAGCCAGCCCGTCTATACAAGACACATACACTGAGTGTACAAAACAATAGGAACACCTACTCTTTCCATGACATAGACTGACCAGGTGAATCCAGGTGAAAAATATGATCCCTTATTGATGTCACTTGTTAAATCCACTTCAATCAGTGTAGATGAAGGGGAGGAGACAGGTTAAAGAAGGATTTTTAAGCCTTGAGACAGTTGAGACATGGATTGTGTATGTGTGCCATTCAGACGGTGAATGGGCAAGAACTGCAACGGTGCTGGGTTGTCTCGCTCAAAAGTTTCTCGTGTGTATCAAGAATGGTCCACCACACAAAGGGCATCCAGCCAACTTGACACAACTGTGGAAAGCATTGGAGTCAACATTGGCCCGAATCCCTGTAGAATGCTTTCGACACCTTGTAGAGTCCATGCCCCGATGAATTTAGGCGTTTCTGAGGGGGTGCAACTCTAAATTAGGAAGGTGTTCCTAATTTTTTGTACACTCAGTGTAGAGTAGTTGGAGCTGACCTTATTGCATCAGAGATAATGAATATGTGCTACAGTAAGCAGAAAGTTAGAACTTTACTTCATTAATAGTGCATCGTCAAGTTCAGTCCTGTGCTAGAATGTATAGTGCTGAGTCCTACTGAACAGGAGAGGGGCTCCGTGCAGGACCCAGATAAACACGGTCTGTGTGTTTGTGTATGTGCCTGTGTGCGTGCCTGTGTTTGTGTGTGTGTGTGTGTACACACTGCTGCAGCCGTCCACAGACTGTCTCAGTAAATAATTAATCTGGTATGACTATCTCTCCCGCTGCTATCTGAGAAATTATACCAACAGTATGCATCCCATGAATCATGTGTGTTGTTGCTTTACGAGCCGCAATCTCCCACTGTCAGGCTGCATCCTGGGGCAGGCAGGGGTTCCTCGGCCCTCACAGCACAGCACATCCTGTCCAGTACCAACACTCCCTCCCACAATATTGGTGTCCTCCCCTGGCAAAAATATATTTCAGGCAAGGTCAAATTCCTTCCACCAAGATCCGGGTAGAGAGAAGCTTCGAAGGAGTGTTTTTTAAATTATTATTATTAGGATCCCCATTAGCAGATGCCTATGGTGACAGCTAGCCTTCCTGGGGTCCGACACATAACAAAAAATACATTACAGAAATAATGACTTTACAATTAACATACATTAAAAAAATTAACATAGACATTACAGACCTATATATATATACAGTGCCTTCACAAACTATTCACACCCCTTGACTTTTTCTAGGTGTGATTAAAATGTATTTAATACTCTTTTTCTTTTCTTTTTCTACACAAAATACTCTGTAATGTCAACATGGAAGAACATTTATGAAATATGTAACGAATATATCTTGATTAGAGAAGTATTCAACAACCTGAGTCAATACATGTTAGAATCACCTTTGGCAGTGATTTTTTATTTTTTATTTTATTTCACCTTTATTTAACCAGGTAAACCAGTTGAGAACAGGTTCTCATTTACAACTGCGACCTGGCCAAGATAAAGCAAAGCAGTGCAATAAAAACAACAAAGAGTTACATATGGGGTAAAAAAACATAAAGTCAAAAATACAACAGAAAATATATATACAGTGTGTGCAAATGTAGCAAGTTATGGAGGTAAGGCAATAAATAGGCTATAGTGCAGAATAATTACAATAGTATTAACACTGGAATGCTAGATGTGCAAGAGATTATGTGCAAATAGAGATACTGGGGTGCAAAAGAGCAAAATAAATAACAATATAGGGATGAGGTAGTTGGGTGGGCTAATTTCAGATGGGCTGTGTACAGGTGCAATGATCGGTAAGGTGCTCTGACAACTGATGCTTAAAGTTATTGAGGGAGATAAGAGTCTCCAGCTTCAGAGATTTTTGTAATTCGTTCCAGTCATTGGCAGCAGAGAACTGGAAGGAATGGCAGCCAAAGGAGGTGTTGGCTTTGGGAATGACCAGTGAGATATACCTGCTGGAGCGCAGACTACGGGTGGGTGCTGCTATGGTGACCAATGAGCTAAGATAAGGCGGGGATTTGCCTAGCAGTGATTTATAGATGGCCTGGAGCCAGTGGGTTTGACGATGAACATGTAGTGAGGACCAGCCAACAAGAGCGTACAGGTCACAGTGGTGGGTAGTGTATGGGGCTTTGGAGACAAAACGGATGGCACTGTGATAGACTACATCCAATTTGCTGAGTAGAGTGTTGGAGGCTATTTTGTAAATGACATCGCCGAAGTCAAGGATCGGTAGGATAGTCAGTTTTACGAGGGCATGTTTGGCAGCATGAGTGAAGGAGGCTTTGTTGCGAAATAGGAAGCCGATTCTAGATTTAACTTTGGATTGGAGATTCTTTATGTGAGTCTGGAAGTTGAGTTTACAGTCTAACCAGACACCTAGGTATTTGTAGTTGTCCACATACTCTAGGTCAGACCCGTCGAGAGTGGTGATTCTAGTCGGGTGGGCGGGTGCCAGCAGCGTTCGATTGAAAAGCATGCATTTAGTTTTACTAGTGTTTAAGGGCAGTTGGAGGCTACTGAAGGATTGTTGTATGGCATTGAAGCTCGTTTGGAGGTTTGTTAACACAGTGTCCAATGAAGGGCCAGATGTATACAAAATGGTGTCGTCTGCGTAGAGGTGGATCTGAGAGTCACCAGCAGCAAGAGCGACATCATTGATATACACGGAGAAAAGTGTCGGCCCAAGAATTGAACCCTGTGGCACCCCCATAGAGACTGCCATAGGTCCAGACAACAGGCCCTCCGATTTGACACACTGAACTCTATCTGAGAAGTAGTTGGTGAACCAGGCGAGGCAGTCATTTGAGAAACCAAGGCTATTTAGTCTGCCAATAAGAATGCGGTGGTTGACAGAGTCGAAAGCCTTGGCCAGGTCGATGAAGACGGCTGCACAGTACTGTCTATTATCAATTGCGGTTATAATATCGTTTATGACCTTGAGCGTGGCTGAAGTGCACCCGTGACCAGCTCGGAAACCGGATTGCATAGCGGAGAAGGTACGGTGGTATTCGAAATGGTCGGTGATCTGTTTGTTAACTTGGCTTTCAAATACTTTCGAAAGGCAGGGCAGGATGGATATAGGTCTGTAGCAGTTTGGATCTAGAGTGTCACCCCCTTTGAAGAGGGGGATGACCGCGGCAGCTTTCCAATCTCTGGGGATCTCAGACGTTATGAAAGAGAGGTTGAACAGACTAGTAATAGGGGTAGCGACAATTTCGTTGGCTAGTTTTAGAAAGAAAGGGTCCAGATTGTCTAGCCCAGCTGATTTGTAGGGGTCCAGATTTTGCAGCTCTTTCAAAACATCAGCTGTCTGAATTTGTGTGAAGGAGAAGCGGGGGGGGCATGGGCAAGTTGCAGCAGAGGGTGCAGAGTTGGTGGCCGGGTTAGTGGTAGCCAGATGGAAAGCATGGCCAGCTGTAGCAAAATGCTTGTTGAAATTCTCGATTATTGTAGATTTATCGGTGGTGATAGTGTTTCCTAGCCTCAGTGCAGTGGGCAGCTGGGAGGAAGTGCTCTTATTCTCCATGGACTTTACAGTGTCCCAAAACTTTTTGGAGTTAGTGCTACAGGATGCAAATTTCTGTTTGAAAAAGTTAGCCTTTGCTTTCCTGACTGCTTGTGTATATTGGTTCCTAACTTCCCTGAAAAGTTGCATATCGCGGGGGCTATTTGATGCTAATGCTGTACACCACAGGATGTTTTTGTGCTGGTCAAGGGTAGTCAAGTCTGAGGAGAACCAGGGGCTATATCGGTTCTTAGTTCTGTATTTTTTGAATGGGGCATGTTTATTTAAGATTGAGAGGAAATTACTTTTAAGGAACAACCAGGCATCCTCTACTGACGGAATGAGATCTATATCCATCCAGGATACCTGGGCCAGGTCAATTAGGAAGGCATGCTCGCTAAAGTGTTTTAGGGAGCGTTTGACAGTGATGAGGGGTGGTCGTTTGACCGCGGACCCGTTACGGACGCAGGCAATAAGGCAGTGATCGCTGAGATCCTGGTTGAAGACAGCTGAGGTGTATTTAGAGGGTATGTTAGTCAGGATGATATCTATGAGGGTACCCATGTTTACGGATTTAGGGTTGTACCTGGTAGGTTCGTTGATAATTTGCGTGAGGTTGAGGGCATCTAGCTTGGATTGTAGGATGGCTGGGGTATTAAGCATATCCCAATTTAGGTCACCAAGCAGTACAAACTCTGAGGATAAATGGGGGGCAATCAATTCACATATGGTGTCCAGGGCACAGCTGGGGGCTGAGGGGGGTCTGTAGCAAGCGGCAACAGTGAGAGACTTATTTCTGGAAAGGTGGATTTTTAGAAGTAGAAGCTCAAACTGTTTGGGCACAGACCTGGATAGTATGATAGAGCTCTGCAGGCTATCTCTACAGTAGATTGCAACTCCACCCCCTTTGGCAGTTCTATCTAGACGGAAAATGTTATAGTTGGGGATGGAAATTTCAGAATTGTTGGTGGCCTTCCTGAGCCAGGATTCAGACACTGCTAGAACATCAGGGTTGGCAGAGTGTGCTAACGCAGTGAATAACTCAAACTTAGGAAGTAGACTTCTGATATTTATGTGCAAGAAACCAAGACTTTTGCGATTACAGAAGTCATCAAATGATAGAGCCTGGGGAGTAGGAGTGATACTGAGGGCTGCAGGGCCTGGGTTAGCCTCTACATTACCAGAGGAACAGAGGAGGGCTAGAATAAGGATACGGCTAAAGGCTTTAAGAACTGGTCTTCTAGTGCGTTGGGTACATAGAATAAAGGGGGCAGATTTCCGGGTGTTATAGAAAAGATTCAGGGCATTATGTACAGACAAGGATATGGAAGAATATGAGTAAAGTGGAGGTAAACCTAAGCGTTGGGTAACAATGAAAGAGATAGCATCGCTGGAGGCATCAATTGAGTCGGTCTCCGCGTGTATAGGGGGAGGGGCAAAGGAGCTATCTAAGGCAGGTTTAGCTAGGCTGGGGGGTCTACAGTGATATAGTAAAATTTGAAATAACCGAAACAACAATAAACCAACCATGTTTGGGCTGAGGCTAAACATAAAAAGGATGTAGTACCGTAAAAAGGAACAGTCCAGCAGACATCAGCTGTATAGCTGAGTTATCATAAGGTCCGGTGGTAAACTAGTGAGTAAGAGGCCACGGCTAGCGTGTGCTAGCGGGCCGGGGCTAGCAGATGGATGGAATCTTCGTGGTTAACGTCGTAACCACATCAGACGATTTCGTCGGCAGACCAGTCGTGTAGGATCGGCGGGGCTCCGTGTCAACACTAGGTGGTCCCGTCCGGTTGACAGAGAGGTAGATAGCCGGGAGATGGGCCTAGCTCAGGATGATTAGCCAGACCACAGCGTCCGTTTTGTTGTAGCTAGCTGATAGCAATGAATCTGGAGTTAAAGGTCCAGTGATTCAGTGATTCCGGCGGAAAAACTGATATGTTCTGGGTCGATAACGCGCTGTGCAGACTGGCCGAATATCCGGTGATTAATGTCCAGTGATTAAAATTAATCTCACAGAAAAAAATCCAATGTTCTGGGTGAAATACCGCTAGCTGAGGCTAATAGCAAGTAGCTAGATAGCTGGCTAGCTGGCTAGCTAGTTTCAACTGGAGATTCTAGATTCTAGATAAAGGTAAGTCAATAATAGAATCCGTTCCACATTGAGTGAGGCGGGTTGCAGGAAAGTATATTTTGTAGATGGATGAAAAGTCTGATATGGAAATATGTACGAAAAATACAGAAAAATAGGGTATTTACAGGCTATTTACAGACATACGATAAAAACACAACTGCACTACTACGCCATCTTGGGCCGCATCTTGATTACAGCTATGAGTCTTCTGGGTAAGTCTCTCAGAGCTTTCCACACCTGGATTGAGCAACATTTGCAAATTATTATTTTCAAAATTCTTCAAGCTCTGCCAAATTGGTTGTTGATCATTTCTAGACAACCATTTTCAGGTCTTGCCATAGATTTTCAAACAGATTTAAGTAAAAAATGTAACTCGGCCACTCAGGAAAATTCACTGTCTTCTTGGTAAGCAACTCCAGTGTAGATTTGGCATTGTGTTTTAGGTTATTGTCCTGCTGAAAGGTGAATTCACTTCCCAGTGTCTGGTGGAAAGCAGACTGAACCAGGTTTTCCTTTAGGATTTTGCCTGTGCTTAGTTCTATTCCATTTCTTTTTTTTATCCTGAAAACATCCCCAGTCCTTAACGATTACAAGCATACCCATAACATGATGCAGCCACCACTATGCTTGAAAATTTGGAGAGTGGTACTCAGTAATGTGTTATTGGAATTAGATAACACTTTGTATTCAGGACAAAAAGTGAATTGCTTTGCCACATTCTTTGCAGCCTTACTTTAGTGCTTTGTTGCAAACAGGATGCATGTTTTGGAGAAAAAAAAAATATGTACAGGCTTCCTTCTTTTCACTCTGTCAATTAGGTTAACATTGTGGAGTTATTACAATGTTGTTGATCCATCCTCAGTTTTCTCCTATCACAGCCATTAAACTCTATAACTGTTTTAAAGTCACCATTGGCCTCATGGTGAAATCCCAGAGTGGTTCCTTCCTCTCAGACGCCTGTATCTTTGTCGTGACTGGGTGTATTGATACACCATCCAAAGTGTAATTAATAACTTCACCATGCTCAAAGGGAAATTCAAGGTCTGCTTTTTTTATTGTTACCCATCTACCAATAGTTGTCCTTCTTTGCGAGACATTGGAAAAACTCTCTGGTCTTTTTGGTTGAATCTGTGTTTGAAATTCTTATTATTAAAAACGTATTATCAATCAATTTTATTTTATTTTATGTGACTTCTTAAGAAACATTTTACTTCTAAACGTATTTAGGCTTGTCATAATAAAGAGGTTGAATACTTATTGACTGAAGACATTTCAGCTTTTAATTTTTAATTAATTTGTAAACATTTTGAAAAACATAATTCCACTTTGACATCATGGGGTATCGTGTGTATTTAATCAATTTTAAATTCAGGCTGTAACACAGCAAAATGTGGAAAACTACAACAACAGATATTTACACAAATAAGTGCTTAGACTTGCTTGAATAAAAATTACCAAGCAGTAGTTTTATTTGTCTATCTGCTCAATCTCGCTCTCTGCTGTCCTTCAACCCATCAATCCATCGACAAATTTACTTAATCTAGATGTTCTGGGAGGCTTTGAAAAGGGAATTGGAGTGCAATTTATTGCAATGTATTACCTGTTGGGCCCAGATTAATCAAAACAGATTTCATTTTCATTTTTCCATTGACTTTAGGTCAATCCATGACTTCTCAAGAATTGATCCAAACATTCAAAGAATAAATATTCCATGAAGAAGAAATACAGCTCAGAAGGTGGTGTGATCTATAGTGATTGTGGCCATAGGATGCATCATTTAATATATTTCCTTTAGAAGACCAGGCCCTCACTCATGTCCACTCAGCCTATGATAAAACCTATATGTACTGTATTTTTCTAACATGCTCTTACCAAATGGCTAGAGCTGTTGAAATGGTTATGTTCATAAATACTGTAATGTTTGTTAAGGAGGTAACATTCCCAGTGGTTAACTCTGTGTGTCATTATGGCTGGACCTGATTAAAGAGCAAAGATAAATGTGTGTGAGTGTGCACGCGAGAGTAAGTGCATGTGTGTGTGAGTGCATGCGTGTATGTTCAAAGGGAGCCATCCTTATTACCAGTATGATACAGTAATAATAACAATCTCTCTCTCTCGCTCTTCTCTCTCTCACTCTGGGCAGTGTGGAGAGAGAGACTGCAGCGAGCATTATAGTACTAACTGCTGTGTGAGGGCTGGCTGTGGTTCTCTCTAAACACTTCCTTTATTATGGCTCCATTAATGAGATCTCTCAGACCAACTCCCACAGCTCAGAGAGAGAGAGAGAGCGACGGATAGGGTGAACTGTGAAGAGGTGAAGGTGTTCCTAATGTTTGGTATACTCAGTGTAGAGCTCACCTCTCTGTATTGTCATTGGGCTGCTAATGAAAATTAGGGAGGGTAGACTACAGTTGAAGTCGGAAGTTTACATACACTTAGGTTGGAGTCAATAAAACTCGTTTTCCAACCAATCCACACATTTCTTGTTAACAAACTATAGTTTTGGCAAATCGGTTAGGACATCTACTTTCTGCATGACAGAATTGCCAACAATTGTTTACAGACAGATTATTTCACTTATATTTCACTGTATCACAATTCCAGTGGGTCATAAGTTTACATACACTAAGTTGACTGTGCCTATAAACAGCTTGGAAAACTCCAGAAAAAGCTTTAGACGCTTCTGATAGGCTAATTGACATCATTTGAGTCAATTGGAGGTGTACCTGTGGGTGTATTTCAAGGCCTACCTTCAAACTCAGTGCCTCTTTGCTTGACATCATGGGAAAATCAAAATAAATCAGCCAAGACCTCAGAAAACAAATTGTAGACCTCCACAAGTCTGGTTCATCCTTGGGAGCGATTTCCCAATGCCTTAAGGTACCACGTTCATCTGTACAAACAATAGTACGAAAGTATAAACACCATGGGACCACGCAGCCGTCTTACCGCTCAGGAATTACCTTGTGAAGATGCTGGAGGAAACAGGTACAAAAGTATCTATATCCACAGTAAAATGAGTCCTATATCGACATAACCTGAAAGGTCGCTCAGCAAGAAAGAAGCCACTGCTCCAAAACCGCCATAAAAAAGCCACACTACGGTTTTCAACTGCACATTGGGACAAATATCGTACTTTTTTGAGAAATGTCCTCTGGTCTGATGAAACAAAAATATAACTGTTTGGCCATAATGACCATTGTTATGTTTGGGCAATCAAACAGGTGCTTTCTGATTCATTCCACATTGAGTATGTTTACATGCATAGTAATAATTTGTTATTAAACTGATGACAGTAGGCAGATGATGCAATAGTCATGTAAACACCCTACTCTGCTTATCTTAGTCTGTGTAAGGTCAAAATCGAAGTAAGCATACGGCAATTAAAACACCTGGTTTTCTGAGCAATGTTTCAAATTATTAGGACATGTAAACACCTTAATCAGCGTTCCAGCGGTGTATTTCATCAGCTCATGTGCTAGCACCAGCTGAGCGAGCATCCCTCTTTAGCTTGAGTGAAGTGAGTTCGGAACAACTGAATGAATACGTCTTAGAAGTAGTTTTCACATACAAACTTTATATGTCCGAATTGAGAATCAAATATGCTTCCCAAAAATAACATGGTCGCTGTGGTAGAACATTTATTTTGATTGGCGATTTGCATTTATCAGAGTGCCATGAGGTAGCCTGATTTCAGATGTGTCCATGTAAACAGGATTATTAGGGAAATTGTTCTTCTTGCAAAGCAAGTAAACGTTTTAATCAAACTATTATATTAATCTGACTATCCACAATAATAACATTATTGTGTGCATGTAACCGTACTCATTGAAAATCTTTGGGCTGCTTAGAAGTCAATCTGAATACTCAGAACTCTAAAGGGAACAATGGGCAATGTGACTCTCCCAAGAATCACATCCTAAATGAGGAGAGTAAGAACACACACTAGGAACCAATCAGCTCGTAGGACCCCAGAGAAGCCATTTTTGTTTCTTATGTTTGGTGTTTTATGTTTGAGGGCCCTTTGTCGTCGAGCAGGATTCAGGGACAGTGGCCGCTGAGAATAAGAATGAAGGGAATAATGAAAGAGAGAATAATCCATGCATCAGCTGGAAACCTGCTTGTCACATTTGAAACATGAAGCTAATTTACTCTAAAGGGCATTATTGTAATGGAAGATGAAAGTGTTATAAATGCGAGTCTGGCTTTCTTCTCGTTGTGCTTGGGCAAAGAGAGATTTATTTCCTCCCTTTGAACCTGTCAGATGAATCTGATCATCATACACAAGGCGGATTTATACCAGAACTACCTATTCTGTAGAGCCATCCTTTTTCAGGGACATCAGATGCCTGTAATATAATAAACATTGCTTTGTGTTTGTTTAGTGAAATCAACTTTGCCTACGCATCTTTTTAATGTTCCGCTAAACTGTATGAGCATATGATATCAGAATGTGATGTGTCAGCAGAATGGCCCTAACCGTATCACCAAGCTTCTTTGTCAGCTCTGACAGACCTGCAGAGTGAGAGAGGGATGGAGAGAAAGAAAGAAAGAAAGAAAGAAAGAAAGAAAGAAAGAAAGAAAGAAAGAAAGAAAGAAAGAAAGAAAGAAAGAAAGAAAGTTTTTCTTTAAGAAGCCCTCCTGTTCTCCACTCATTACCTGTATTAACTGCACCTGTTTGAACTCGTTACCTGTATAAAAGACACCTGTCCACACACTCAATCAAACAGACTCTAACCTCTCCACAATGGCCAAGACCAGAGAGCTGTGTAAGGACATCAGGGATAAAATTGTAGACCTGCACAAGGCTGGGATGGGCTACAGGACAATAGGCAAGCAGCTTGGTGAGAAGGCAACAACTGTTGGTGCAATTATTAGAAAATGGAAGAAGTTCAAGATGACAGTCAATCACCCTCGGTCTGGGGCTCCATGCAAGATCTCAGCTCGTGGGGCATCAATGATCATGAGGAAGGTGAGGGATCAGCCCAGAACTACACGCCAGGACCACAGCTGGGACCACAGTCTCAAAGAAAACTATTAGTAACACACTAAACCGTCCTGGATTAAAATCCTGCAGCGCACGCAAGGTCCCCCTGCTCAAGCCAGCGCATGTCCAGGCCCGTCTGAAGTGTGCCAATGACCATCTGGATGATCCAGAGGAGGAATGGGAGAAGGTCGTGTGGTCTGATGAGACAAAAATAGAGCTTTTTGGTCTAAACTCCACTCGCCGTGTTTGGAGGAAGAAGAAGGATGAGTACAACCCCAAGAACACCATCCCAACCGTGAAGCATGGAGGTGGAAACATAATTATTTGGGGATGCTTTTCTGCAAAGGGGACAGGACGACTGCACCATATTGAGGGGAGGATGGATGGGGCCATGTATCGTGAGATCTTGTATGAGCATTGAAGATGGGTCGTGGCTGGGTCTTCCAGCATGACAACAACCCGAAACACACAGCCAGGGCAACTAAGGAGTGGCTCCGTAAGAAGCATCTCAAGGTCCTGGAGTGGCCTAGCCAGTCTCCAGACCTGAACCAAATAGAACATCTTTGGAGGGAGCTGAAAGTCCGTATTGCCCAGCGACAGCCCCGAAACCTGAAGGATCTGGAGAAGGTCTGTATGGAGGAGTGGGCCAAAATCCCTGCTGCAGTGTGTGCAAACCTGGTCAAGACCTACAGGAAACGTATGATCTCTGTAATTGCAAACAAAGTTTTCTGTACCAAATATTAAGTTCTGCTTTTCTGATGTATCAAATACTTATGTCATGCAATAAAATGCAAATTAATTACTTAAAAATCATACAATGTGATTTTCTGGATTTTTGTTTTAGATTCTGTCTCTCACAGTTGAAGTGTACCTATGATAAAAAATTACAGACCTCTACATGCTTTGTAAGTAGGAAAACCTGCAAAATCGGCAGTGTATCAAATACTTGTTCTCCCCACTGTAGATGGATGGATGGATGGATGGATGGATGGATGGATGGATGGATGGATGGATGGATGGATGGATGGATGGATGGATGGATGGATGGAAAATAAAAGGAAAAGGAGAGAGGGATTGAGATGGGTCGTTGCATACCCTCAGTCAAACAGCTCTTAAGTGGGCTGGCTCTCATAATGGACACATCATTAGAGGGCTGCAAGAACGCAACATGTAAAGTGTTGGTCCCATGTTTCATGAGCTGAAATAAAATATCCCAGAAATATTCCATACGCACAAAAAGCTTATTTTTTTCAAATGTTGTGCACAAATTTGTTTATATCCCTGTTAGTGAGCATTTCTCTTTTGCCAAGATAATCCATCCACCAAACAGATGTGGCATATCAAGAAGCTGTATAAAAAGCATGATCATTACACAGGTGCACCTTGTGCTGGGGACAATAAAAAGCCACTCTAAAATGTGCAGTTTTGTAACACAACATAATGCCACATTTGTCTCAAGTTGAGGGAGCATGCAATTGGTATGCTGACTGCAGCGTCTTTTTAGAGAATTTGGCAGTACGTCCAACGGCCTCACAACAGCACACCACGTGTATGGAGTCATGTGGGCGAGCGGTTTACTGATGTTAACATTGTGAACAGAGTGCCCCATGGTGGCGATGGGGTTATGGTATGGGCA
Organism: Coregonus lavaretus; assembly: GCF_964263955.1. Lineage (NCBI taxonomy): Eukaryota > Metazoa > Chordata > Actinopteri > Salmoniformes > Salmonidae > Coregonus > Coregonus lavaretus. Next base: position 22,986,855 of record NC_139998.1, on the reverse strand, counting down.
GGCATAAGCTACGGACAACAAACACAATTGCATTTTATCGATGGCAATTTGAATGCACAGAGATACTGTGTAAACAAGATCCTGAGGCTCATTGTCGTGCCATGCATCAGCTGCCATCACTTCATGTTTCAGAATGATAATGCAAGGCCCCATGACACAAGGATCTGTACACAATTCCCAGTTCTTCCATGGCCTGCATACTCACTAGACATGTCACCCATTGAGCATGTTTGGGATGCTCTGGATCGACGTGTACGACAGCGTGTTCCAGTTCCCGACAATATTCAGCAACTTTGCACAGCCATTGAAGAGGAGTGGGACAACATTTCACAGGCCACAATCAACATCCTGATCAACTCTATGCGAACTAGATGTGTTGCGCTGCATGAGGCAAATGGTGGACAGACCAGATACTGACTAGTTTTCTGATCCATGCCCCAAACATTTTTAACACATTAATAATGTAATTCACCCCTTGTCAAGCCCTGTCCACCTTAGCTACTGTTGCTTTCCAGGTCAAATTCACTATTAAATGATTTAACAATAAATAAATATATACAGTGCATTCGGAAAGTATTCAGACCCCTTGACTTTTTCCACATTTTGTTACGTTACAGCTTTATTCTAAAATTGATAAATCGTTGTTTTCCCTCATCAATCTACACACAATACACCATAATGACAAAGCAAAAACTATTTTTTTTTTTATATTTGCTAATAAAAAAATTGTAAAAAGGTGAAATATCACATTTACATAAGTATTCAGACCCTTTACTCAGTACTTTTTTTAAACACCTTTGGCAGTGATTACAGCCTCACGTCTTCTTGGGTATGACGCTACACGTTTGGCACACCTGTATTTGGGGAGTTTCTCACACTCTTCTCTGCAGATACTCTCAAGCTCTGTCAGGTTGGATGGGGAGCGTCGCTGCACAGCTATTTTCAGGCCTCTCCAGAGATGTTCGATCGGGTTCAAGTCCAGGCTCTGGCTGGGCCACTCAACGACATTCAGATACTTTTTTTAGGGGGTAGATCAGCTTTAATATTGCAGATAGATTGTAACTTCCATCAATGTAATTGTCTGCATCACTTCCAATCCCCCATATGTTTTTTTTTTTTTTTCGCATATATATACATACAGTGGGGAAAAAAAGTATTTAGTCAGCCACCAATTGTGCAAGTTCTCCCACTTAAAAAGATGAGAGAGGCCTGTAATTTTCATCATAGGTACACGTCAACTATGACAGACAAATTGAGAAAAAAAAATCCTGAAAATCACATTGTAGGATTTTTTATGAATTTATTTGCAAATTATGGTGGAAAATAAGTATTTGGTCACCTACAAACAAGCAATATTTCTGGCTCTCACAGACCTGTAACTTCTTCTTTAAGAGGCTCCCCTGTCCTCCACTTGTTACCTGTATTAATGGCACCTGTTTGAACTTGTTATCAGTATAAAAGACACCTGTCCACAACCTCAAACAGTAACACTCCAAACTCCACTATGGCCAAGACCAAAGAGCTGTCAAAGGACACCAGAAACAAAATTGTAGACCTGCACCAGGCTGGGAAGACTGAATCTGCAATAGGTAAGCAGCTTGGTTTGAAGAAATCAACTGTGGGAGCAATTATTAGGAAATGGAAGACATACAAGACCACTGATAATCTCCTTCGATCTGGGGCTCCACGCAAGATCTCACCCCGTGGGGTCAAAATGATCACAAGAACGGTGAGCAAAAATCCCAGAACCACACGGGGGGACCTAGTGAATGACCTGCAGAGAGCTGGGACCAAAGTAACAAAGCCTACCATCAGTAACACACTACGCCGCCAGGGACTCAAATCCTGCAGTGCCAGACGTGTCCCCCTGCTTAAGCCAGTACATGTCCAGGCCCGTCTGAAGTTTGCTAGAGTGCATTTGGATGATCCAGAAGAGGATTGGGAGAATGTCATATGGTCAGATGAAACCAAAATAGAGCTTTTTGGTAAAAACTCAACTCGTCGTGTTTGGAGGACAACGAATGCTGAGTTGCATCCAAAGAAAACCATACCTACTGTGAAGCATTGGGGTGGAAACATCATGCTTTGGGGCAGTTTTTCTGCAAAGGGATCAGGACGACTGATCCGTGTAAAGGAAAGAATGAATGGGGCCTTGTATGGTGAGATTTTGAGTGAAAACCTCCTTCCATCAGCAAGGGCATTGAAGATGAAACATGGCTGGGTCTTTCAGCATGACAATGATCCCAAACACACCGCCCGGGCAACAAAGGAGTGGCTTCGTCAGAAGCATTTCAAGGTCCTGGAGTGGCCTAGCCAGTCTCCAGATCTCAACCCCATAGAAAATCTTTGGAGGGAGTTGAAAGTCCGTGTTGCCCAGCGACAGCCCTAAAACATCACTGTTCTATAGGAGATCTGCATGGAGGAATGGGCCAAAATACCTTCAACAGTGTATGAAAACCTTGTGAAGACTTACAGAAAACGTTTGACCTGTGTCATTGCCAACAAAGGGTATATAACAAAGTATTGAGAAACTTTCGTTATTGACCAAATACTTATTTTCCACCATAATTTGCAAATAAATTCATTAAAAATCCTACAATGTGATTTTCTGGATTTTTTTTTTTCATTTTGTCTGTCATAGTTGACGTGTACCTATGATGAAAATTACAGGCCTCTCTCATCTTTTTAAGTGGGAGAACTTGCACAATTGGTGGCTGACTAAATACTTTTTTTCCCCATTGTACATACATACAGTGGGTAGAACAAGTATTTGATACACTGCCGATTTTGCAGGTTGACCTACTTACAAAGCATGTAGAGATCTGTAATTTTTATCATAGGTACACTTCAACTGTGAGAGACGGAATCTAAAACAAAAATCCAGAAAATCACATTGTATGATTTTTAAGTAATTAATTTACATTTTATTGCATGACATTAGTATTTGATACATCAGAAAAGCAGAACTTAATATTTGGTACAGAAACCTTTGTTTGCAATTACAGAGATCATACGTTTCCTGTAGGTCTTGACCAGGTTTGCACACACTGCAGCAGGGATTTTGGCCCACTCCTCCATACAACATTCTCCAGATCCTTCAGGTTTCGGGGCTGTCGCTGGGCAATACGGACTTTCAGCTCCCTCCAAAGATTTTCTATTGGGTTCAGGTCTGGAGACTGGCTAGGCCACTCCAGGACCTTGAGATGCTTCTTACGGAGCCACTCCTTAGTTGCCCTGGCTGTGTGTGTCGGGTCGTTGTCATGCTGGAAGACCCAGCCACGACCCATCTTCAATGCTCTTACTGAGGGAAGGAGGCTGTTTCCACCTCCATGCTTCACGGTTGGGATGGTGTTCTTGGGGTTGTACTCATCCTTCTTCTTCCCCCAAACACGGCGAGTGGAGTTTAGACCAAAAAGCTCAATTTTTGTCTCATCAGACCACATGACCTCCCATTCCTCCTCTGGATCATCCAGATGGTCATTGGCAAACTTCAGATGGGCCTGGACATGCGCTGGCTTGAGCAGGGGGACCTTGCGTGCGCTGCAGGATTTTAATCCATGACGGCGTAGTGTGTTACTAATGGTTTTCTTTGAGACTGTGGTCCCAGCTCTCTTCAGGTCATTGACCAGGTCCTGCCGTGTAGTTCTGGGCTGATCCCTCACCTTCCTCATGATCATTGATGCCCCACGAGGTGAGATCTTACATGGAGCCCCAGACCGAGGGTGAATGACCGTCATCTTGAGCATCATCATCTGCTGATTTTGTACGTTTGCCCACTGACAAAGACATGATCAGTCTATAATTTTAATGGTAGGTTTATTTGAACAGTGAGAGACAGAATAACAACAATAAAATCCAGAAAAATGCATGTCAAAAATGTTATAAATTGATTTGCATTTTAATGAGGGAAATAAGTATTTTACCCCCTCTCAATCAGAAAGATTTCTGGCTCCCAGGTGTCTTTTACACAGGTAACAAGCTGAGATTAGGAACACACTCTTAAAGGGAGTGCTCATAATTTCAGCTTGTTACCAGTATAAAAGACACCTGTCCACAGAAGCAATCAATCAATGTCACGGATTCTGCCGAGGCTGCCCCTCCTCCTTGCTCGGGCAGGCTTCGGCGTTCGTCGTCACCGGAATACTAGCTGCTGCGGATCTATGTTCTATGTTTCTATGTTCTACCTGTTGTCTGATTGTTACACACCTGTTTCCCATTATGTGATTACTCCTTCCCTATTTAACCCGGTGGCTCCCATTGTGTTTTGTGCGTGTTTGTTTTTCGTTTCGTGTGTCGTTGGTGAGCGGGTTTGTTCCTCCCTGTGTGGAGGTATTTTGTATTGGTTTCTTTACTTATTCAGTAAAGTACGTTTCATAGAGTTCTGTGTCCTGCGCCTGACTTCGATCCACCGCATTACACTGACACTTGTGACAGAAACACGCACCAAAGATGGAGTCAGCAGGTACAGCCAGTCAATCCGGATCGATGGAGGAACGCGTTCAACGACAGGAGAGCATGGTCCAGGCTCTCGGCACCGCTATGAAGAGTGTGGTGAATGCTATGGACCGATGGGAGAGAGGTGGCTTTCCTACACCTCCTCCAACCACTCAACCACCCACACCACTGTCCACCCCTTCGCCACCTGGGTCCAGTGGGATTCGGCTCTTGCTCCCGAGGGCATATGACGGTACTCCAGCTGGGTGTCAGGGTTACCTTCTCCAGGTAGAGCTCTACCTGGCAACCATTCACCCGGCGCCCTCGGGATACGAGAGCGTGTCCGCCCTCATCTCCTGTCTGTCGGGGAAGGAGCTTGAGTGGGCCAACACCGAGTGGGGAGGAATTGACGCTACAAGGATTGACGCTACGAGGATTTCACCCGCCGCTTCCGGAAGTTATTCGATCATCCACCGGAGGGGAGAGCGGCGGGCGAGCATCTTTTCCACCTAAGACAGGAGCGGAGGAGCGCCCAGGATTTTGCGCTGGAGTTCAGGACTCTGGCAGCCAGCGCAGGATGGAATGAGAGGGCCCTGATCGAACACTATTGTTGCAGCCTAAGGGAGGACGTTCGGCGGGAACTGGCCTGCAGGGATACCAACCTCAACCTGGACCAATTGGTGGAGATGTCCATCAGGCTGGATAACCTGTTGGAGACCCGCGGACGTTCTGATCAGGGCCCGTTCATTCCATCTCCCAGCACCTCCGACCCTACCCCCATGGAGCTCGGAGGTGCTGCGCTTAGGAAGACCAAGAGAGGGGCCGTCCCCTGCACCAACTCTGGCCACACACTGCGGGGGGTCACTGCGGGTCGGAGCTGGGAAGGGTCCCTAGGGAGTCGAGGCAGTAGGCAGAGCACTGGTCGACCATCTCAGGTGAGTAAATACCCGACTCACCCAGAGCTCCCTGTTGGTCAGCTGTGTATAGAGGTTGTTTTCCCAGAGTTTTCTCCTCATTCCCAGCATAAGGTGCTAGTAGATTCAGGCGCAGCTGGGTATTTTATTTATCATCAGTATTCACTTAGTTTAGGGATTCCCACTGTTCGTGTTGATGTGCCCTTCCCTGTACATGCATTAGATAGTCGCCCGTTAGGGTCAGGCCTAATCAGGGAGGTTACCACACCACTCTCAATGAGGACGCAGTGGGGTCATGAGGAGAGGATTTGTCTCTATCTGATTGATTCTCCTGCGTATCCTGTGGTGTTGGGACTTCCCTGGTTAACCACTCATGATCCCACTATTTCTTGGCAACAGAGGGCTCTCAAGGGATGGTCCAGTCAGTGCTCAGGGAGGTGTGTAGGGGTTTCCTTAGGGGCTACTACGGTGGAGAGTCCAAACCAGGTCTCCACAATGCACATTCCTTCTGAGTATGCCGATTTGGCTCTCGCCTTCAGTAAAAAGAGGGCGACTAAATGACCACGCCATCGTCCGGGGGATTGTGCGATAAATCTCCAGGTAGGCGCTGCACTTCCCCGGAGTCACGTGTACCCTCTGTCACAGGAGGAGAAGGCGGCTATGGAAACATATGTCTCCGAATCTCTGAGACAGTGATACATTCGGCCTTCCACTTCTGTTTCCTCTAGTTTCTTTTTCGTGAAGAAGAAGGATGGTGGGTTACACCCGTGCATTGATTACCGTGGTCTTAATCAGATCACCGTCAAGTACAGCTATCCATTACCTCTGATAGCTTGTATGACGGAGTCATTGCACGGGGCGCGCTTCTTCACGAAATTGGATCTCAGGAGCGCGTACAACCTGGTGCGTATCCAGGAGGGAGATGAGTGGAAGACGGCATTCAGTACTACCTCAGGACACTATGAGTACCTCGTCATGCCATACGGGTTGATGAATGTTCCATCAGTCTTCCAATCCTTTGTCGATGAGATTTTCAGGGATCTGCACGGACAGGGTGTAGAGGTGTATATTGATGACATTCTCATATACTCCGCTACACGGGCCGAGCATGTGTCCCTGGTGAGTAAAATGCTTGGACGACTGTTGAAGCATGACCTGTATGCCAAGGCGGAGAAATGCCTGTTCTTCCAGGAGTCCATCTCCTTCCTAGGGTACTACATGTCCACGTCTGGGGTGAGGATGGAGAGTGACCGCATTTGGCCGTGCGTAATTGGGCGACTCCAACCACGGTGAAGGAGGTGCAGCGATTTTTGGTGCTTGCCAATTACTACCGGAGGTTTATCCGGGGCTTTGGTCAGGTAGCGGCTCCCATTACGGCTCATCCGGATCCCTCCTTGGCTTTCATGGTTGAGGTGGACGCGTCGGAGGCTGGGATAGGTGCTGTACTTTTGCAGCGCTCGGGCACATCACCCAAGCTCCGCCCCTGTGCGTTATTTTTGAAGAAGCTCAGCTCGGCGGAGCGCAACTATGATGTGGGGGACCGGGAGCTGTTGACTGTGGTCCAAGCCCTGAAAGCATGGAGACATTGGCTTGAGGGGGCTAAACACCCTTTTCTCATTTTGACTGAGCACCGCAATCTGGAGAACATCCGGGGCGGCGAGGAGAATAAACCCTCGCCAGGCAAGGTGGTCCATGTTTCTCGCCCGTTTTGTGTTCACCCTTTTGTACAGGCCAGGTTCCCAGAACGCTAAGGCAGCTAAGGTGGTGTGGGAGGTGGACGCGGACATCGAGCGGGCGTTGCGTAACGAACCCACTCCTCCCCAGTGTCCAGAGGGTCGTGTGTATGTCCCGCTGGAGGTCCGCGATCGTTTGATCTATTGGGCTCACACGTCACCCTCCTCTGGTCATCCTGGTATCGGTCGGACAATGCATTGTCTTAGTGGGAAGTACTGGGGGCCCACTTTAGCTAAGGACGTGAGGGTTTATGTTTCCTCCTGCTTGGTGTGCGCCCAGTGTAAGGCTCCTAGACACCTGCACAGAGGGAAATTGCAACCCTTACCCGTTCCACAATGACCGTGGTCCCACCTATCGGTGGACTTCGTGACGGATCTTCCCCCCTCACAAGGGAACACCACGATCCTGGTCGTTGTGGATCGGTTTTCTAAGTCCTGCTGCCTCATTCCTCTGCCCAGTCTCCCTACGGCCCTACAGACTGCTGAGGCCCTATTTACACACGTCTTCCAGAACTATGGGGTACCTGAGGATATAGTGTCTGATCGGGGTTCACAGTTGACCTCGAGAGTCTGGAGGGCGTTCATGGAACGTCTGGGAGTCTCGGTCAGCCTGACCTCAGGGTTTCACCCTGAAAGTAACGGGCAGGTGGAGAGAGTCAACCAGGAGGTGGGTAGGTTTCTGTGGTCGTATTGCCAGGACCAACGGGGGAGTGGTCGGTTTTCCTCCCCTGGGCAGAGATGGCCCAAAACTGTCACGGATTCTACCGAGGCTGCCCCTCCTCCTTGCTCGGGCAGGCTTCGGCGTTCGTCGTCACTGGAATAATAGCTGCTGCCGATCTATGTTCTATGTTTCTATGTTCTACCTGTTGTCTGATTGTTACACACCTGTTTCCCATTATGTGATTACTACTTCCCTATTTAACCCGGTGGCTCCCATTGTTTTTTGTGCATGTTTGTTTTTTGTTTCGTGTGTCATTGGTGAGCGGGTTTGTTCCTCCCTGTGTGGAGGTATTGTGTATTGGTTTCTTTACTTATTCAGTAAAGTACGTTTCATAGAGTTCTGTGTCCTGCGCCTGACTTCGATCCACCGCATTACACTGACACTCGTGACAATCAATCAGATTCAAAACGCTCCACCATGGCCAAGACCAAAGAGCTCTCCAAGGATGTCAGGGACAAGATTGTAGACCTACACAAGGCTGGAATGGGCTACAAGACCATCGCCAAGCAGCTTGATGAGAAGGTGACAACAGTTGGTGTGATTATTCGCAAATGGAAGAAACACAAAATAACTGTCAATCTCCCTCGGCCAGGGGCTCCATGCAAGATCTCACCTCGTGGAGTTGCAATGATCATGAGAACGGTGAGGAACCAGCCCAGTACTACACGGGAGGATCTTGTCAATGATCTCAAGGCAGCTGGGACCATAGTCACCAAGAAAACATTTGGTAACACACTACGCCGTGAAGGACTGAAATCCTGCAGAACCCACAAGGTCCCCCTGCTGCTCAAGAAAGCACATATACATGCCCGTCTGAAGTTTGCCAATGAACATCTGAATGATTCAGAGGAGAACTGGGTGAAAGTGTTGTGGTCAGATGAGACCAAAATTGAGCTCTTTGGCATCAACTCAACTCGCCGTGTTTGGAGGAGGAGGAATGCTGCCTATGACCCAAAAACACCATCCCCACCGTCAAACATGGAGGTGGAAACATTATTCTTTGGGGGTTTTTTTCTGCTAACTGGACAGGACAACTTCACCGCATCAAAGGGACGATGGACGGGGCCATGTACCGTCAAATCTTGGGTGAGAACCTCCTTCCCTCAGCCAGGGCATTGAAAATGGTTCGTGGATGGGTATTCCAGCATGACAATGACCCAAAACACACGGCCAAGGCAACAAAGGAGTGGCTCAAGAAGAAGCACATTAAGGTCCTGGAGTGGCCTAGCCAGTCTCCAGACCTTAATCCCATGGAAAATCTGTGGAGGGAGCTGAAGGTTCGAGTTGCCAAACGTCAGCCTCGAAACCTTAATGACTTGGAGAAGATCTGCAAAGAGGAGTGGGACAAAATCCCTCCTGAGATGTGTGCAAACCTGGTGGCCAACTACAAGAAACGTCTGACCTCTGTGATTGCCAACAAGGGTTTTGCCACCAAGTACTAAGTCATGTTTTGCAGAGGGGTCAAATAATTATTTCCCTCATTAAAATGCAAATCAATTTATAACATTTTTGACATGTGTTTTTCTGGATTTTTTTGTTGTTATTCTGTCTCTCACTGTTCAAATAAACCTACCATTAAAATTATAGACTGATCATTTCTTAGTCAGTGGGCAAACGTACAAAATCAGCAGGGGATCAAATACTTTTTTCCCTCACTGTAAGTAACCCTACAATTGTTCTCCACTATTCCCCCCAATAAAGCCCCTCCCCATCCCAATGATCGGCATACCACCCCCGCCCACCCGGATCCCTAGGCCCTCGAGAGGCCAGGACCCATCCATCGAGAACAGCACACAGTGCCACCCTCAAAACAGAAGCAGGTCAACCGCCAAAAGCATTTCCAATGCTCTCACCTCAATATATATATATATATATAGCTTTTTAAAAATATATATCTATTCAAATATCTTCATTTCCATCATTATCAATTAATCATTCGTTGTTACACCTCTGTAATTACAGACTGCAATTACCACCGGATACATGTTGTTAGCACAGGGTAACTAGGAATTATTACAATGAATTACAATACTTGTTACAGTGTATCTAGCTACGTATGTAATTACACTGTAATAAGGACCCCATAAAATGAAGTGTTACTCTTGTGACTGTACACATCTTGTATTTGATTTGAAGTAGAAACTTGATAGACGTATGCAAGTACATATTAATAGAGGCTTTGTGTCAAGATATCTTCATAAGAAAAGCGGAGACTACAAATGATGATAAAGCACAACCATATATTCTTGAGACACTGTGTACACAGTAGATAAGAAATAAGGGAGAAGTTCCACTGAAGGTCTCATTGACAAATTACCAAATAATTTATCCTGTTATGCAGTGAGGATATCCTATTCATCTAAGAGACACAGAGGTCAAAAAGAACTTCACAGAAAAAGAGACAGAGAGAGAGAGAGAGAGAGAGAGAGAGAGAGAGAGAGAGAGAGAGAGAGAGAGAGAGAGAGAGAGAGAGAGAGAGAGAGAGAGAGAGAGAGAGAGAGAGAGAGAGAGAGAGAGAGGGGGGGGGGTAGTATTAGGGCTGCAAAATAAAGAGAAGAACTGCCATGGTCTCATATTATATCATATCCCATGCATTTCTCTATCATCCTACCCATCTCTGTGAAGGTTTGAAGCTTTAATGCAGTAATGAAGAGCACTGTCAACAGGCTCTCCTAGAATGGAAGGGGAATTAAACATACTTCAACAGTTACACTGACTTTCCGATGTGACACAAAGGGAATGAGCATGTCTGTAAAAAATAACTTTTCTGAAACATTCACTTCCTTCTGAACCCCAACACCCCCACGTTCATCTGATATGAACCACAAATACATATATTTGAAAAGTGATAATCATTCTATAGGTTTCTCAGAGTTCGATATACTACTTTATACAGTGGGGAAAAAAGTATTTAGTCAGCCACCAATTGTGCAAGTTCTCCCACTTAAAAAGATGAGAGAGGCCTGAAATGTTCATCATAGGTATACGTCAACTATGACAGACAAAATGAGAAAAACAAATCCAGAAAATCACATTGTAGGATTTTTAATGAATTTATTTGCAAATTATGGTGGAAAATAAGTATTTGGTCAATAACAAAAGTTTCTCAATACTTTGTTATATACCCTTTGTTGGCAATGACACAGGTCAAACGTTTTCTGTAAGTCTTCACAAGGTTTTCACACACTGTTGCTGGTATTTTGGCCCATTCCTCCATGCAGATCTCCTCTAGAGCAGTGATGTTTTGGGGTTGTCGCTGGGCAACACGGACTTTCAACTCCCTCCAAAGATTTTCTATGGGGTTGAGATCTGGAGACTGGCTAGGCCACTCCAGGGCCTTGAAATGCTTCTTACGAAGCCACTCCTTCGTTGCCCGGGCAGTGTGTTTGGGATCATTGTCATGCTGAAAGACCCAGCCACGTTTCATATTCAATGCCCTTGCTGATGGAAGGAGGTTTTCACTCAAAATCTCACGATACATGGCCCCATTCATTCTTTCCTTTACACAGATCAGTCGTCCTGGTCCCTTTGCAGAAAAACAGCCACAAAGCATGATGTTTCCACCCCCATGCTTCACAGTAGGTATGGTGTTCTTTGGATGCAACTCAGCATTCTTTGTCCTCCAAACACGACGAGTTGAGTTTTTACCAAAAAGTTCTATTTTGGTTTCATCTGACCATATGACATTCTCCCAATCCTCTTCTGGATCATCCAAATGCACTCTAGCAAACTTCAGACGGGCCTGGACATGTACTGGCTTAAGCAGGGTGACACGTCTGGCACTGCAGGATTTGAGTCCCTGGCGGTGTAGTGTGTTACTGATGGTAGGCTTTGTTACTTTGGTCCCAGCTCTCTGCAGGTCATTCACTAGGTCCCCCCGTGTGGTTCTGGGATTTTTGCTCACCGTTCTTGTAATCATTTTGACCCCACGTGGTGAGATCTTGCGTGGAGCCCCAGATCGAGGGAGATTATCAGTGGTCTTGTATGTCTTCCATTTCCTAATAATTGCTCCCACAGTTGATTTCTTCAAACCAAGCTGCTTACCTATTGCAGATTCAGTCTTCCCAGCCTGGTGCAGGTCTACAATTTTGTATCTGGTGTCCTTTGACAGCTCTTTGGTCTTGGCCATAGTGGAGTTTGGAGTGTGACTGTTTGAGGTTGTGGACAGGTGTCTTTTATACTGATAACAAATTCAAACAGGTGCCATTAATACAGGTAACGAGTGGAGGACAGAGGAGCCTCTTAAAGAAGAAGTTACAGGTCTGTGAGAGCCAGAAATCTTGCTTGTTTGTAGGTGACCAAATACTTATTTTCCACCATAATTTGCAAATAAATAAATTACAAATCCTACAATGTGATTTTCTGTTTTTTTTTTCTCAATTTGTCTATCATAGTTGACGTGTACCTATGATGAAAATCACAGGCCTCTCTCATCTTTTTTAAGTGGGAGAACTTGCACAATTGGTGGCTGACTAAATACTTTTTTTCCCCACTGTATATATTTATATATATATATGCGGTACCAGTCAAAAGTTTGGACACACCTTCTCATTCAAGGGTTTTTCTTTAATTATTACTATTTTTTACATTGTAGAATAATAGTGAAGACATCAAAACTATGAAATAACACATATGGAGTCATGTAGTAACCAAAAACGTGTTAAACTAATCAAAATATATGTAATATTTGAGATTATTCAAATAGCCACCCTTTGCCTTGCTGACAGCTTTGCACACTCTTGGCATTCTCTCAACCAAATTCACCTGGAATGCTTTTACAACAGTCTTGAAGGAATTCCCACATATACTGAGCACTTGTTGGCTGCTTTTCCTTCACTCTGCCGTCCTGGAGGTGTGTTGGTTCATTGTCCTGTTGAAAAACAAATGATAGTTACGGTGGGAAATACACATGAAGAGATCATCCGTTCACCCACACCGCGTCTCACAAAGCCACAGCGGTTGGAACCAAAAATCTCAAATTTGGACTCCAGACCAAAGGACAAATTTCCACCGGTCTAATGTCCATTGCTCGTGTTTCTTGGCCCAAGCAAGTCTGTTCTTATTATTGGTGTCCTTTAGTAGTGGTTTCTTTGCATCAATTTGACCATGAAGGCCTGATTCACACAGTCTCCTCTGAAAAGTTGATATTGAGATGTGTCTGTTACTTGAACTCTGTGAAACATTTATTTGGGCTGCAATTTCTGAGGCTGGGTAACTCTAATGAACTTATCCTCTGCATCAGAGGTAACTCTGGGCTTCCATTCCTATGGCAGTCCTCATGAGAGCCAGTTTCATCATAGCGCTTGATGGTTTTTGTGATTGCACTTAAAGAAACTTTCAAAGATATTAAAATGTTCTGTATTGACTGACCTTCATGTCTTAAAGTAATGATGGACTGTTGTTTCTCTTTGCTTATTTGAGCTGTTCTTGCCATAATATGGAATTGGTCTTAATTGGTTAATTAAAATGCATTCAAGGTAACTACCTCATGAAGCTGGTTGAGACAATGCCAAGAGTGTGCAAAGCTGTCATCAAGTCAAAGGGTGGCTATTTGAAGAATCTCATATATAAAATATATTTTGATTTGTTGAATACTTTTTTGGTTACTACATGATTCCATATGTGTTATTTCATAGTTTTGATGTCTTCACTATTATTCTACAATGTAAAAAATAATAAAAAATAATGAACCCTTGAATGAGTAGGTGTGTCCAAACTTTTGATTGGTTGTGTATATACAGTGAGGGAAAAAAGTATTTGATCCCCTGCTGATTTTGTACATTTGCCCATGGACAAAGACATGATCAGTCTTTCATTTTAATGGTAGGTTTATTTGAACAGTGAGAGACAGAATAACAACAAAAAAATCCAGAAAAACACATGTCAAACATTTTATTAATTGATTTGCATTTTAATGAGGGAAATAAGTATTGGACCCCTCTGCAAAACATGACTTAGTACTTGGTGGCAAAACCCTTGTTGGCAATCACAGAGGTCAGACGTTTCTTGTAGTTGGCCACCAGGTTTGCACACATCTCAGGAGGGATTTTGTTCCACTCCTCTTTGCAGATCTTCTCCAAGTCATTAAGGTTTTGAGGCTGACGTTTGGCAACTCGAACCTTCAGCTCCCTCCACAGATTTTCTATGGGATTAAGGTCTGGAGACTGGCTAGGCAACTCCAGGACCTTAATGTGCTTCTTTTTGAGCCACTCCTTTGTTGCCTTGGCCGTGTGTTTTGGGTCATTGTCATGCTGGAATACCAATCCACGACCCATTTTCAATGCCCTGGCTGAGGGAAGGAGGTTCTCACCCAAGATTTGACAGTACATGGCCCGTCCATCGTCCCTTTGATGCGGTGAAGTTGTCCTGTCCCCTTAGCAGAAAAACACCCCCAAAGCATAATTTTTCCACATCCATGTTTGACGGTGGAAATGGTGTTCTTGAGGTTATATGCAGCATTCCTCCTCCTCCAAACACGGCGAGTTGAGTTGATGGCAAAGAGCTTGATTTTGGACTCATCTGACCACAACACTTTCACCCAGTTCTCCTCTGAATCATTCAGATGTTCATTGGCAATACTTCAGACGGCCCTGTATATGTGCTTTCTTAAGCAGGGGGACCTTGCAGGCACTGCAGGATTTCAGTCGTTCACGGCGTAGTGTGTTACCAATTGTTTTCTTGGTGACTATGGTCCCAGCTGCCTTGAGATCATTGACAAGATCCTCCCTGTAGTTCTGGGCTGATTCCTCACGTTCTCATGATCATTGCAACTCCACGAGGTGAGATCTTGCATGGAGCCCCAGGCCGAGGGAGATTGACAGTTCTTTTGTGTTTCTTCCATTTGCGAATAATCGCACCAACTGTTGTCACCTTCTCACCAAGCAGCTTGGCGATGGTCTTGTAGCCCATTCCAGCCTTGTGTAGGTCTACAATCTTGTCCCTGTCAACCTCGGAGAGCTCTTTGGTCTTGGCCATGGTGGAGAGTTTGGAATCTGATTGATTGATTGCTTCTGTGGACAGGTGTCTTTTATACAGGTAACAAACTGAGATTAGGAGCACTCCCTTTAAGAGTGTGCTCCTAATCTCAGCTCGTTACCTGTATAAAAGACACCTGGGAGCCAGAAATCTTTCTGATTGAGAGGGGGTCAAATACTTATTTCCCTCATTAAAATGCAAATCAATTTATAACATTTTTGACATGCGTTTTTTCTGGATTTTGTTGTTGTTATTCTGTCTCTCACTGTTCAAATAAACCTACCATTAAAATTATAGACTGATCATTTCTTTGTCAGTGGGCAAACGTACAAAATCAACAGGGGATCAAATACTTTTTTCCCTCACTGTATATACATAACATAAATTATTCATTATATTTCAAGGATTATTTCGTCCTAATAAACCAGATTTCCAGCATTTCATTCATACATGATATTCATGTTGAATGTTTTATGAGTCAGGCAAATAATTCAGTGATTGAAAGCTTATTTTTTGTTAATGTGGAACTTATGCAGATGTGCACGGCCTGATGGTCACATTAAATGCTGGGTGAGGCTGGGGCAAGGCCACAAGGCTTGAGGTACAGAGTAAGTGGACAATTTGTGAAACTATTACTATTCAACCCCTGAATGGTCACATCATACCAACTGTATGGATGGAAGGGCTATGGGCCTACAGTCTGCAGCAAGTGTTTGTCTTTTGTGGTGACATTTGTTAGTGTGTTTGTGTGTATGTGTGCACGCTTATCTGTGTGTGTATTGCAGTCCTTGCTCTGACTCACCCTCCACTATCAGCCTAGGAGATTTTCAGTGCGCCCCACTGCAGCTCTTTCACGCAACTCTGGTCACATTTTTTCCTCCAACTGTATAACTGGGAAAAGAGGCAGAAATAGAACGACTGAATGTGGTTAAAATCACCATCAGCAATCAACTTCCCACCAATGGAAAGCTCATTCTTTACACTGTGATTCATTTGAATGTTTATGTTGATGTTTTTATAAAAGTACTAATGTATCTTTGCTGAGTATCTATGGTGCCTACAGAAAGTATTCACACCCCTTGACGTTTTACATATTTTGTTGTTACAGCCTGAATTTAAAATGTATTAAATTGAGATTTTGGGTCACTGATCTACACACAATACCCCATAATGTCAAAGTGGAATTATGTTTTTAGAAATGTAGAAAAACCCAAATGAGTCAATAAGTATTCAACCCTTTTGTTATGGCAAATAAATAAGTTTAGGAGTAAAAAATGTGCTTAACAAGACACATAATAACTTGCACTCTTTGTGCAATAATAGTGTTTAACATGATTTTTAAATGACTACCCCATCTCTGTACCCCACACATGCAATTATCTGTTAGGTCCCTAAATCGAGCAGCATAGATTCAAATTTCAAACACAGATTCAGCCATAAAGAACAGGGAGGTTTTCCTATGGTTCACAAAGAAGGGCACCTATTGGTAGATGGGTCAAAAAAAGCAAACATTGAACATCCCTTTGAGCATGGTGCAGTTATTAATTTTACACTTTGGATGGTGTATCAATACATCCAGTTACGACAAATATACAGGGGCCCTTCCTAAATCAGTTGCCAGAGAGTAAGGAAATCTCTCAGGGATTTCACCATGAGGCCAATGGTGATTTTAGTTACACTTACAGAGTTTAATGGCTGTGATAGGAGATAACTGAGGATGGATCAACAACATTGTAGTTAGTCCACAATACTAACATAAATTACAAAGTGAAAAGAAAGAAGCCTGTACAGAATAAAACATATTCCAAAACATGCATCCTGTTGGCAAAAAGGCTCTAAAGTAATACTGCAATAAATATGGGAAAGAAATGAACTTGTTATGTTTGGGGAAAATCCAACAAAACATATCACTGAGTTCTGTGCTTTATATTTTCAAGAATGGTGGTGGATGCATCATCAGCAAGGACATGGGAGTTTTTAGGATAAAAATAAACGGATTAGAGCTAAGCACAGGCAAATTCCTAGAGGAAAACCTGGTTCAGTCTGCTTTCCAACAGACACTGGGAGACAAGTTCACCTTTCAGCAGGATAATAACTCAAAACATAAGGCCAAACATACTGTACACTGGAATGTAATGTTCCTGAGTGTCCTACTTACATTTTTGACTGAAATCGGCTTGAAAATCTATGGCAAGACTGTCAAATGGCTTTCTAGCAATGATCAACAACCAACTTGACAGAGCTTGACACATTTTTTAAGAACAAGGCGCAAATATTCTACAATCCAGGTGTGCAAAGTTCTTAGAGACTTACCCAGAAACACTCACAGCTGTAATCATTTACATTTACATTTACGTCATTTAGCAGACGCTCTTATCCAGAGCGACTTACAAATTGGTGCATTCACCTTATAGCCAGTGGGATAACCACTTTACAATATGTTATTTGTATTTTATATTTTTTATAATCATTTTTTATTTATTTATTTTTATTATTTTTTTGGGGCACTACAGGTGAAATCACTGTGAAAGGTAATTCTAACATGTATTGACTCAGGGGATCGAATACTTATCTAATCGCGTTATATTCGTTTTTTTTTCTTCATTACAGGGTATTTTGTGTAGATCGTTGACAGAAAAATGACAATTAAATCAGTTTTAATCACACTTTGTAATACATCATAATGTGGAAAAAGTCAAGGGGTGTGAATACTTTTAGAAAACATTATATACAGTGTTGTGTGACTTTCTCATTAGATGTGCTTGCTGAACAACTATGAAATTATTCATACTTCTTATTTGCTTTGCTCCGCCACCTGTAGTGCCAAAACCTTAAAAGCTACCAACACCAAAACAACTTTTATACGTGCAGCCTGGCAATGGTACCGTTGAATGAATAAAACATTTTGATACTACTTATACTTTCACACTACAGATACATTTGCATTAATCCCAATGTATTTCCGTGGCTATAGACTTGAATGGTAAAAATGTCCAGCTTAAGTACTGTAGTTTTCAACCGTTAAAGCTAGAAATGCCATTCAAACTTCAAAGCAGGCAGACTGGTCTGGAATACGTTGCTCGTACACATATTTTTGACACCATATATACCTTTTGAATTAAATCCATTTAAAATGTGCATAAACGCTCCATAGGTTACAAAGGGATTTTTTTGGATTTGCCACTGCTCTTGAACCGTTAAAGCTACAAACATAAAATCATCGTTGACATGTACAGACTGACTCAACTTAGATGGTTTTAACAGTTTTTTTCTACCATTCATACTTCATAAACTATAATGCTGTTGTATCCTCATTAATTTCAATGGTGGAATGCAGGCTTCAACATTCTAAACTGAAATAACTGCACAAAACATTCAGAATGTTCAAACTAAATCATTATGAGAGCTTGAAAAACACATTCTATGGCTTATGATGCTATAATATTCACTCTAGCTTACTATACTAGCCCACTATAAACCACAATAATAACTCCACACCTACAAACCACCCCAAAATAGGTCACTATAACTAACCCATAGCCTATGAAAACCCTATTACTACCATTACTACTACTACAATGATTATTGCCATCACTACCACTACTACCACTACTAATGTATTTCACAATCATAAATACTTCAAAACTAGCAAGCACACACATTTACTTCAGGAAATGTTCTAGTTGTCTTTGTTTATTTCCTACACATTCCAATATAAGGTATGATTCATGGCTACGAGGGTTATTTCAGAAAAGACAAGAGACAATAGCCAAATTCCATCAGATAGCACATCATGCACAGACAATTACTCCGGTGGCATGCATTGAAATGCTTGGCCTTTTCGTGGCTTTCTTTTGCAAATTACTATGAATTAACTGACTTATTTCCTAAAACTTGTCAATACTAAACATCTTATTACAACCCCCTAAAGTTGATGTCCGTGTCCCTGCGGAAATATAATTAGCATAATTAAAACATCCACATAAAAATCTGTCAGTTTAAGCTTGAGATATCTGTTTTTTTTTGCATTGGATGCGTCTCAATCTACCGCATCTGCCTATGTTTCACTTCCGCATTTGTGGTGAAAGGCGACAGAGTTAGAGCAGTGTTTGTCAGACCATGAGACATCCTGAAAATCAGTCTTCTCACAAAATCGTCTGTAGCGTTCGAACGGTTTGGCCTACAAAACTATTATGACCCCTCTATGGAAAGATGAGACTCTCATGAACACGACCCCCACAAGCATATTGGGACTCGTCTGAAGTAAGTACAGCCAATCTGTCAACTTCTGTCTGTAGCGTCTGATCAGTTTGGGCTACACACTAATATGACCAATCTGTGGAAAGGTGAGACTCTCATGAAGACGTATATGTCAGTTTTGCTCTAGGACGCCCACAGGCCTCACAAGACTCGTCTGAAGGTCCCTCGGTACCAGCTGAAAAATGAATGGAAGTATACATTGGGGAAAAAAAGTATTTAGTCAGCCACCAATTGTGCAAGTTCTCCCACTTAAAAAGATGAGAGAGGCCTGTAATTTTAATCATAGGTACACGTCAACTATGACAGACAAAATGAGGAAAAAAAATCCAGAAAATCACATTGTAGGATTTTTTATGAATTTATTTGCAAATTATGGTGGAAAATAAGTATTTGGTCAATAACAAAAGTTTCTCAATACTTTGTTATATACCCTTTGTTGGCAATGACACAGGTCAAACGTTTTCTGTAAGTCTTCACAAGGTTTTCACACACTGTTGCTGGTATTTTGGCCCATTCCTCCATGCAGATCTCCTCTAGAGCAGTGATGTTTTGGGGCTGTCGCTGGGCTACACGGACTTTCAACTCCCTCCAAAGATTTTCTATGGGGTTGAGATCTGGAGACTGGCTAGGCCACTCCAGGACCTTGACATGCTTCTTACGAAGCCACTCCTTCGTTGCCCGGGAGGTGTGTTTGGGATCATTGTCATGCTGAAAGACCCAGCCACGTTTCATCTTCAATGCCCTTGCTGATGGAAGGAGGTTTTCATTCAAAATCTCATGATACATGGCCCCATTCATTATTTCCTTTACACGGATCAGTCGTCCTGGTCCCTTTGCAGAAAAACAGCCCCAAAGCATGATGTTTCCTCCCCCATGCTTCACAGTAGGTATGGTGTTCTTTGGATGCAACTCAGCATTCTTTGTCCTCCAAACACGACGAGTTGAGGTTTTACCAAAAAGTTATATTTTCTGACAATATGACATTCTCCCAATACTCTTCTGGATCATCCAAATGCACTCTAGCAAACTTGAGACGGGCCTGGACATGTACTGGCGTAAGCAGGGGGACACGTCTGGCACTGCAGGATTTGAGTCCCTGGCGGCGTAGTGTGTTACTGATGGTAGGCTTTGTTACTTTGGTTCCAGCTCTCTGCAGGTCATTCACTAGGTCCCCCCGTGTGGTTCTGGGATTTTTGCTCACCGTTCTTGTGATCATTTTGACCCCACGGGGTGAGATCTTGCGTGGAGCCCCAGATCGAGGGAGATTATCAGTGGTCTTGTATGTCTTCCATTTCCTAATAATTGCTCCCACAGTTGATTTCTTCAAACCAAGCTGCTTACCTATTGCAGATTCCATCTTCCCAGCCTGGTGCAGGTCTACAATTTTGTTTCTGGTGTCCTTTGACAGCTCTTTGGTCTTGGCCATAGTGGAGTTTGGAGTGTGACTGTTTGAGGTTGTGGACAGGTGTCTTTTATACTGATAACAAGTTCAAACAGGTGCCATTAATACAGGTAACGAGTGGAGGACAGAGGAGCCTCTTAAAGAAGAAGTTACAGGTCTGTGAGAGCCAGAAATCTTGCTTGTTTGTAGTTGACCAAATACTTATTTTCCACCATAATCTGCAAATAAATTCATTAAAAATCCTACAATGTGATTTTCTGGATAATTTTTTCTCATTTTGTCTGTCATAGTTGACGTGTACCTATGATGAACATTACAGGCCTCTCTCATCTTTTTAAGTGGGAGAACTTGCACAATTGGTGGCTGACTAAATAATTTTTTTACCCACTGTATATTGAGACTGTTTAGTGCCAAAGATAAGGGGTTAAATACATGTACAAAAAAAATAACAAATGTTTCCTGATCTTTCTTATTTCACTCAGATATAGGACAGACACTTTAGCACAAACTTCCTTTTGTTTTTTTGGGGGAAAATCTGTTGTTCCATGTAGTGAATCTGTTGCTCAATGTGTTTGTATTGGCTAATAGCAGTAAGGCTATTTTTGTTTACTTCAAGGGGTCTTAAAATTCTAAATCAAATAGCAAAATGATCCTTGGTATGACCTTCTTAAAACAATTCTAAATAGCTATGTAGACATCCAATATGACAGACCTGCGACTCTATGACCAGCGCAAGCTAAATTGTAAGGGATAATCAAACTCCAAAAAGAGAAAACGTAATCATTAGAAAACAATTCCTGTAAATTCAATGTGCGGGTCACAGGACTTGAAACTGATGTGGAAGCGGGCAACCCAAGTTCCTTCAAGGGCAATCTTTTCTATGAACTGCTCGGGCAGGAGAAGCTGGGTCCCATGCCATTAATTAACATTGCGCACAGCACGGGTCAACTCCGCAACGGCTCTCGCTGTATGATTGTACGGATCCACGGCTTTGAAGTCAAGTGGCGAATTGTTCGACTTGCAGCTGAATCCAGGGGTCTGAGCTATGCAGGGAAGAGGATGAGCATCTACCCAGACCTGAGTGCCGAATTGCTCAAATTGAGGGAGACCTACAACGAAGTGAGATCTCAGCTACTCTATCTAAACCTGAGATACAGCTTCAAACACACTGCAAAACTCATCTTGACTTTCCAGCACACAACACAAACATTTTCCACTGCGATGGAAGCTCAAGTGTTCTTCGAGAAGCACATCAAACCCAACACACAAGGGGACAAGCCGACAAATGGAACCCTATGACTGGCTCATTATTCAGGTATGCTATCCATGCACAATCATGCAGCCAAGCCTATGGCTATGACGCTGTCGTCAGCAAAAGACAATGAGGACACCCCTCATGTTTGAGTACAAGAACAATATTACTATTATTGCTGAGCATCGAACTTGATATAATTATATTGCCTATGGTCCAGGACATTTACACAGTGAGGATACCATGCCAATTAATGAACAATGAATAATATATGGATCCTACAGCTATCCTAGTTTTCACTGTTAGGCATTAGGCTTGCATATCTGTCATATTTTCTTTTTGTTTTCATGTTCGTTCTTTTTTCTTCATTATCCACCCGTACTCGTCATCAAAATTGTAAATGTCTGAATTGGTTACTTATTTTGTTTTACTTTATTATTATTATGTATTTTTTAAATACCTTAAGACCAAAATATGCTGCTTATTTTTGGCAACTCCTTTTTTCTATATTTACAATTTAGGTCAGCTATGCTGGCCTATGGAGTCCCTTGGGAAACCCAACTACCAAACGATCCAATGATTTATAAGTAAATTATCTGGGCTCCCTAAAGGACTGATCTCTACGGAAGCACAGTTCCCGCTCAGCCCAGTCAAAGTTATTTATATTTTATTTTTCTTAATTTTTCTTTAACCTTTATTTAACCAGGTAAGCCAGTTGAGAACAAGTTCTCATTTACAACTGCAACTTGGCCAAGATAAAGCAAAGCAGTGCGATAAAAACAACAACACAGAGGTAAAACAAAACATAAAGTCAAAAATACCACAGAAAATATATATACAGTGTGTGCAAATGTAGCAAATTATGGAGGTAAGGCAATAGATAGGCCATAGTGCAAAATAATTACAATTAGTATTAACACTGGAATGCTAGATGTGCAAGAGATGATGTGCAAATAGAGATACTAGGGTGCAAATGAGCAAAATAAATAACAATATGGGGATGAGGTAGTTGAGTGGGCTAATTTCAGAAGGGCTGTGTACAGGTGCAGTGATCGGTAAGGTGCTCTGACAACTGATGCTTAAAGTTAGTGAGGGAGATAAGAGTCTCCAGCTTCAGAGATTTTTGCAGTTTGTTCCAGTCATTAGCAGCAGAGAACAGGAAGGAATGGCGGCCAAAGGAGGTGTTGGCTTTGGGGATGACCAGTGAGATATACCTGCTGGAGCGCATACTATGGGTGGGTGTTGCTATGGTGACCAATGAGCTAAGATAAGGCGGAGATTTGCCTAGCAGTGATTTATAGAGGGCGAATATGTAGTGAGGACCAGCCAACAAGAGCGTACAGGTCACAGTGGTGGGTAGTATATGGGGCTTTGGTGACAAAACGGATGGCACTGTGATAGACTACATCCAATTTGCTGAGTAGAGTGTTGGAGGCTATTTTGTAAATGACATCGCCAAAGTCAAGGATCGGTAGGATAGTCAGTTTTACGAGGGCATATTTGGCAGCATGAGTGAAGGAGGCTTTGTTGCGAAATAGGAAGCCGATTCTAGATTTAACTTTGGATTGGCGATGCTTACTGTGAGTCTGGAAGGAGAGTTTACAGTCTAACCAGACACCTAGGTATTTGTAGTTGTCCACATACTCTAGGTCAGACCCGTCGAGAGTAATGATTCTAGTCGGGTGGGCGGGTGCCAGCAGCGTTCGATTGAAGAGCATGCATTTAGTTTTACTAGTGTTTAAGAGCAGTTGGAGGCTACGGAAGGAGTGTTGTATGGCATTGAAGCTTGTTTGGAGGTTTGTTAACACAGTGTCCAATGAAGGGCCAGATGTATACAAAATGGTGTCGTCTGCGTAGAGGTGGATCTGAGAGTCACCAGCAGCAAGAGCGACATCATTGATATACACAGAGAAAAGAGTTGGCCCAAGAATTGAACCCTGTGGCACCCCATAGAGACTGCCATAGGTCCAGACAACAGGCCCTCCGATTTGACACATTGAACTCTATGGCATATCTGAGAAGTAGTTGGTGAACCAGGCGAGGCAGTCATTTGAGAAACCAAGGCTATTTAGTCTGCCAATAAGAATGCGGTGGTTGACAGAGTCGAAAGCCTTGGCCAGGTCGATGAAGACGGCTGCACAGTACTGTCTATTATCGATCGCGGTTATAATATCGTTTAGGACCTTGAGCGTGGCTGAGGTGCACCCATGACCAGCTCGGAAACCGCATTGCATAGCGGAGAAGGTACGCTGGGATTCGAAATGGTCGGTGATCTGTTTGTTAACTTGGCTTTCAAAAAATGTCGAAAGGCAGGGCAGGATGGATATAGGTCTGTAACAGTTTGGATCTAGATTGTCACCCCCTTTGAAGAGGGGGATGACCGCGGCAGCTTTCCAATCTCTGGGGATCTCAGACGTTACGAAAGAGAGGTTGAACAGGCTAGTAATAGGGGTTGCGACAATTTCGGCGGCTATTTTGGTTTGGCACCCTAATGGTGGAACAAGTTCCCCCACGACGCCAGGACAGCGGAGTCACTGACCACCTTCCGGAGACACTTGAAACCCTACCTCTTTAAGGAATACCTGGAATAGTATAACAGTAATCCTTCTACATTAACTTATACATTTAAAGTGTTTTTACAGAATGTTTTTAACACCAAGGAAAAGTCTTACTGTGAAATTGGCCTCAACTCCGAACTGCTCACTGTGTCCCCTAAATCAGGTAGGCACATTCCTTCAAATGATGTGGGAGTGCCATGCAGTTAAATGCTTCAGGGACAAAGTAAAAAAATAAATCATTTTGAAGTATGAATGTAAATATTCAATGTGTTCCATCTCCAAATCAATCAGAGACGATTACTACTGGCAGGAGGCACTGCCGGCAAAAAAAAACTATGCTGGCTCTTAGATGGCAATCACCCCACTCTCTCCCATGCGGGGGGTTGGATTGAGACATGTTGGGCTGGGGGGAATGGGATGGGGAGTTGGGGGTGTAGGCCCACTTCTTTTGTTTCTCTTTTCTTTATATACTAATTTTATTATTACTAAATCCTGTGTGATCAATATGATAATTTCTCTGTATGTACTTACTCAGCTTACGGGTACATGTTGTATAAACTAATTGTGTAAATTGACATGAATATTGTACCTGTAAACCCCCAACAATTTTTTTTATAAACGGCAAAGCAAGTAAAACCTTTGTTAAAAAAAAAGAAAAAAAGAAAAGAGAGAATGACTGTGGGTGCTGCATTACACTGCAAAACAGTCCCTACATCTAGGGCCAAGTTGTGGCAGCTGAGTGATAAAAAAAGAGAATCATCATCATTATTTTAATAATCTGTCGAAAGGCACTCGGTGTGTCCCCTAATCCTTTTGTGTAAATCTGAGTCATTCATCCTCTCTCAAAGTTAATATTCTGCCTTTGTTGAGCCCATAAAGCCCTAGTGAAAATGTTGGATGTGGTTAGGCCAACTCTATAAACAAGTACAATGGCTAACCTGTGTGGCTGGGAGGCCCTGTGTTTGTTGAGGTAATTAGCATGGTGGAATATGACAGCTCGGGAAGGGCATTGAACAGGATTTAAACAGCAAAGCTGGCAGGATTGTGAACTCTAATGGGCATGCCTGACTCATTTGTCCTGGGGGTTTCATAGGGGATTATATTCCAGAGTGGGCCTACTGTTTCACTTCCCTGCAGCCGTTCCAATGCAGCTGTTTTTATCTCAATATCAAATCTGGGTAACAATGAAGTACCTTACTGTGATTGTTTTAAATACAATACCCCCCCCCCCCCCTCAAGTAATAATTTTGCTAGGACTGTCTGGTTGGGGAGGAAGAAAACTGAAAATTAGCTGAGGTTTGGAACTCTGTTTCTTTTGGTCTATTAAAGGTGCAATATGCAGAAATCTCTCCGCCATTTCCTGGTTGCTAAAATTCGAGTAGTTCACCTAATTTCAGTTTACATGACAAAACAAGCGACGTATAGTGTAGAGAATCATTATACTATCTAAACAGCTGTGAAATATATTTTCAATAAACACAAATTGTCACGGTTTCGGCCGAGGCTGCCTCTCTTCCTTGCTCGGGCAGGCTTCGGCGTTCGTCGTCTCCGGAATACTAGCTGCCACCGTTGTATGTTTCTATGTTTGTTTGGTCTTGTCTGGAATTGTACACCTGTTGTCGTTTAGTGTCATTAGTGTCCTATAAGTTCTCGTTGTGTTTGTCAGGTGTTGTGTGTGATTGTTTCGCTGTCGTGTATTTGCTCTACAGTATACCGTTTGCTCGTTGTAGCTTTTCTCCTCTGTTAAGGAGAGTATACTCGCACATGTTTAGTGCGCCCTTTTGTTTTACGCCTGCGTGCGGAGTTTCTCGCCTCAGGGCTTTTGTCTCGTGTATTAGTTTGTGCCTTCACTAAAGTCTTTTGGACTTATTTTCTGCGTCCTGCGCCTGATTCCAACACCACACCCACCTACAGCAAACACTGACAGAATCACACACCATTCTGAATGGAATCAGCAGGAGCCGCAGCAGCACAGGAGACGTTGGAGGATCGGGTCCGGGAGCAGAATGACCAGATCCTGCGGATCGGGACCGCCCTGCAGGATGTGATCAACACACTCCAACGCTGGGAGACCCGAGGGACACCCCCAACGCCACCTTCCCTAACATCACCATCAGCAAGTCAGCCCATTCCCGCTCCGGAACCCAGAGGAATTCGACTCTCGCTCCCGAGGGCCTACGATGGGACCGCTGCCGGGTGTCAGGGCTTCCTTCTCCAGGTGGAGCTTTACCTGGCCACCGTGCACCCGGCGCCCTCGGGACACGAGAGCGTGTCCGCCCTTATCTCCTGCCTTTCCGGCAAGGCGTTAGAATGGGCCAACGCCGAGTGGAGGAGGATAGACGCTACCACCATCACATACGCTGAGTTCTCCCGCCGCTTCAGGGCGGTGTTTGACCATCCACCGGAGGGGAAAGCGGCGGGGGAGCGTCTGTTCTGCCTCCGGCAGGGGAAGAGGAGTGCCCAGGAGTTCGCGTTGGAATTCCGTACTCTAGCGGCGGATGCAGGGTGGAATGAGCGGGCCCTCATCGATCACTACCGCTGTAGTCTACGTGAGGACGTCCGTCGGGAGCTGGCCTGTCGGGATACCAGCCTCTCTTTCGACCAGTTAGTCAACATGTCCATCAGGCTGGACACCCTGCTGGCTACCCGCGGACGTCCCGAGGGAGGTCCGTCCATTTCACCCTCCAGCGCCTCCGAGCCGAGCCCCATGGAGCTTGGGGGCGCTGGCACTAGAGAGAGGAGGGGTCGGAGTATGAGGGGGTCCATCTCCTGCACCAACTGTGGTCGGGGAGGACACACCGCGGCTAGGTGCTGGGGATGGCCTCCTAGGGGAGAAGACGACATGCCCCGCACTGGGGAGTCCTTCCAGGTGAGTAGGCGCCCCACTCACCCAGAGCTCTCTGTTGCGCACTTCTGTATACCTGTGCGTTTTCCACAGGTAGCACCTCATTCCCAGCATAAGGCGCTGGTAGATTCAGGCGCGGCTGGGAATTTTGTTGATAGGAAATTTTGTTTAGATTTAGGGATTCCCCTTCTTCCTGTTGACGTCCCCTTCCCCGTTCATGCCCTAGATAGCCGTCCGTTGGGATCGGGCTTGATCAGGGAGGTCACGGCGCCACTTAGGATGTGTGCGCAGGGGGGTCATCAGGAGATGATCCAGCTATTTCTGATCGACTCGCCTGCGTATCCGGTGGTGCTGGGCATGCCCTGGTTGAGTACCCATAACCCGTCTATTTCGTGGCAGGAGAGGGCTCTGATGGAGTGGTCTGATCAGTGTGTGGGTCGATGTTTAGGCGTTTCCGTAGGGGCTACCTCGGTGGAGAGTCCAAACCAGGTGCCCGCATTGCACGTTCCCCCTGAGTATGGGAATTTGGCTATTGTGTTCAGTAAGTCGAGGGCGACGCAGTTGCCTCCCCATAGGCAGGGAGATTGTGCGATAGACCTCCAGGCAGGAGCTGCGCTCCCACGGAGCCATGTGTATCCTCTATCTCAGGAGGAGAAGAGAGCTATGGAGACTTACATAGACGAATCTCTGAGACAAGGATACATACGGCCCTCCACTTCCCCTGCGTCCTCGAGTTTCTTTTTTGTGAAGAAAAAGGATGGTGGGTTACGCCCGTGCATTGATTACCGTAGTCTCAATCAGATCACAGTGAAGTACAGTTATCCACTCCCGCTGATTGCGACCATGACGGAGTCATTGCACGGGGCGCGTTTCTTCACTAAATTGGATCTCAGGAGCGCGTACAACTTGGTGCGCATTAGGGGGGGCGATGAATGGAAGACAGCCTTTAGTACCACCTCGGGCCATTACGAGTATCTTGTCATGCCATACGGGTTGATGAACGCTCCTTCAGTTTTCCAATCATTCGTGGATGAGATATTCAGGGACATGCAGGGGCAGGGGGTGGTCGTGTACATAGATGACATTCTCGTGTACTCGTCTACCCGAGTCGAGCATGTGGCTCTGGTGCGCCGAGTGTTGCGGAGGCTGTTGGAGCACGACCTGTATGTCAAGGCAGAGAAGTGTCTGTTTTTCCAGGAGTCGGTCTCCTTTTTGGGTTATCAGTTGTCTGCGTCAGGGGTGAAGATGGAGGTAGACCGGGTGTCAGCCGTGCGTAATTGGCAAACGCCAACCACTGTGAAGGAGGTGCAGCAGTTTTTGGGGTTTGCGAATTACTACCGGAGGTTTATCCGGGGTTTTGGACAGGTGGCAGCTCCCATAACGTCTCTTTTGAAGGGGGGTCCGGTGCGTTTGCAGTGGTCAGCCGAGGCGGACAGGGCGTTTGGGAGGCTGAAGGACCTGTTTACCTCGGCTCCGGTGCTGGCGCATCCGGATCCCTCTTTACCATTTCAGGTAGAGGTGGACGCGTCAGAGGCCGGTATAGGAGCCGTGCTTTCGCAACGGTCCGGCACGCCACCTAAACTCCGCCCCTGTGCTTTTTATTCCAAGAAGCTCAGTCCGGCGGAGCGAAATTATGACGTAGGGGACAGGGAGCTGTTAGCCGTGGTACAGGCCCTAAAGGTGTGGAGGCACTGGCTTGAGGGGGCTCAACACCCTTTCCTCATTTTGACGGACCACCGTAACCTGGAGTACATCCGGGCAGCTAGGAGACTGAACCCTCGCCAGGCGCGGTGGAATATGTTTTTGACCCGGTTCGTATTTAAGATCACGTACATCCCTGGGTCACAGAACGGTAAGGCAGACGCACTGTCTCGGCGGTATGACACGGAGGAGAGGTCCGTGGAGCCCACTCCCATACTGCCGGAGTCTTGTCTGGTGGCACCGGTAGTGTGGGAGGTCGATGCTGAACTCGAGCGGGCGTTGCGCACCGACCCTAGTCCACCTCAATGCCCGGAGGGTCGGAAGTACGTTCCGCTCGAGGTTCGGGATCGATTGATCTATTGGGCTCACACGTCACCCTCCTCTGGACATCCTGGTATCGGCCGGACAGTGCACTTCCTTAGTACTAAGTACTGGTGGCCCACGTTGGCGAGGGATGTGAGGGTTTATGTCTCCTCCTGCTCGATGTGCGCCCAGTGTAAGGCGCCTAGACATCTGCCTAGGGGTAAGTTACTACCCCTGCCCGTTCCACAACGACCATGGTCTCACCTCTCGGTGGATTTCATCACTGACCTTCCTCCCTCACAGGGGAATACTACTATACTGGTCGTTGTGGACCGGTTCTCTAAGGCCTGTCGTTTGCTCCCTATGCTGGGCCTTCCTACTGCCCTACAGACCGCCGAAGCGCTATTCACCCATGTTTTCCGGCACTACGGGATACCCGAGGATATTGTGTCTGATCGAGGTCCCCAATTTACCTCCAGAGTCTGGAGAGCCTTTATGGAGCGGTTGGGGGTCTCGGTGAGCCTCACCTCGGGTTACCATCCGGAGAGTAATGGGCAGGTGGAACGTGTGAACCAGGATGTGGGTAGGTTTCTTAGATCATACTGCCAGGACCGGCTGGAGGAGTGGGCACGGTACGTTCCCTGGGCAGAAATGGCCCAGAATTCCCTACGCCATTCCTCCACTAACCTAACCCCTTTCCAATGTGTGTTAGGTTACCAGCCGGTTCTGGCACCTTGGCAGCAGAGCCAGATCGAGGCTCCTGCGGTGGATGAGTGGGTGCGGCGCTCGGAGGAGACGTGGAACGCTGCACACGTCCACCTGCAGCGGGCCCTCCGTCGTCAAAAGGCGAGCGCCGATCTCCACCGCAGTGAGGGACCGGTGTACGCACCTGGTGATCGAGTCTGGCTCTCTACCAGAAACCTGCCCCTCCGCCTGCCCTGTCGGAAACTGGGTTGGCGGTTTGTGGGGCCGTTTAAAGTCCTGAGAAGATTGAACGAGGTGTGTTACAGATTACAACTACCTGTTGAGTATAAAAGTATTAACCCCTCGTTCCATGTGTCTCTTCTCAGGCAGGTGGTAGCTGGCCCACTCCAAGAAAATGAGATCAGGGAGACTCCTCCGCCCACATTGGACATCGAGGGGGCACCGGCGTACTCTGTGCGGTCCATCTTGGATTCGAGACGTCGGATGGGGGGTCTCCAATATCTGGTGGAGTGGGAGGGGTACGGCCCGGAGGAACGGTGCTGGGTGCCGAGGAGAGACATTTTGGACCCGTCTCTCCTGACGGAATTCCATCGTAGTCACCCGACGCGCCCTGCTCCGCGTCCTCCTGGTCGTCCCCGAGGCCGGAGTCGGCGCACGTCTGGAGCCGCGCGTCAAGGGGGGGGTACTGTCACGGTTTCGGCCGAGGCTGCCTCTCTTCCTTGCTCGGGCAGGCTTCGGCGTTCGTCGTCTCCGGAATACTAGCTGCCACCGTTGTATGTTTCTATGTTTGTTTGGTCTTGTCTGGAATTGTACACCTGTTGTCGTTTAGTGTCATTAGTGTCCTATAAGTTCTCGTTGTGTTTGTCAGGTGTTGTGTGTGATTGTTTCGCTGTCGTGTATTTGCTCTACAGTATACCGTTTGCTCGTTGTAGCTTTTCTCCTCTGTTAAGGAGAGTATACTCGCACATGTTTAGTGCGCCCTTTTGTTTTACGCCTGCGTGCGGAGTTTCTCGCCTCAGGGCTTTTGTCTCGTGTATTAGTTTGTGCCTTCACTAAAGTCTTTTGGACTTATTTTCTGCGTCCTGCGCCTGATTCCAACACCACACCCACCTACAGCAAACACTGACACAAATATTGTATTTTCAGTTGTTTGAAGCTGTTGTATAAAACCAAAAGTAAAACACACTTAATCAAAACTTAAGAATGGAAGCAAAGAAATAACGCACATAGATCCGATATACTGTTTCTTAGACTTGCTTTCAATGAGAATGACAGATCTATAACTCTATCACTAAATTGATCACTTACATTTTGAAGCTGAGCCATTTGCTCGTGCTCTGCTGTGCAGTACAGTAATATCACAACATACACTTAGTATTACTTTCTTAGCTACAGTATACATATCTCCCTGGCATATTACATCATTTATGCAGCAGCATACAAGACATTTTTGGACTCACCTTTTTGTTCTGTGATCACTTGAACAGGAAGGTGGCGCGGCGGTCCTTCTTGTGGGCAAATTTTGTCAGCAAATGTTGTCATCAAAGTCTGGCATTCTATGGTTTTATGGTGCTTTCAAGAGCTAATTTTTTTCTGAGTTCCCAGTTGTCTTGAACTCACTGCAGTCTGAGATTTCCTATTTCCGAGTTTCCAGTTATTTTGAACGCGGCAGAAGTCATGCTGGATTGACAGCATGGCCAATGTACTCAACCTTTTCTGTCCCATGTGAATGTTTTAAGCTTGGAAAAGAGACCCTTGAACACAGACTTGGACCAAACACCCTCTCCACTGAATAGCAAGCTAGTGATTGCTTTGCAACGCTTGCATTTAGCCACTGATTCCTTCCAAACCACTCAATATTGCATTTGCGATTTCCAACTTGTTGTGTAATGTTTAAATCCAATGACCGATAAGCACTGATACATTTTATCTATAATTGATCTTCATATGACAAGGATTGAAAAGGATTTGCCAGTAGATTGTGACTTAATTCATAATGATAACTGCTTGTCTAGCTTGCTAGCTAAGATTTTGAAAGTATGATATTGACATGATTAGTCCAATCAAAGCTACGGTAGATATAACAGGATTTGACATCATTTTATCTGTGGCCAATGACATTGAGCCTTCTTGGATGGCACTTCTAATGTAAATCTATGGCAGCACCCAAGAGCCCCACTGTAGATTTTGCGGTATTCCCATGAGTGACAAAACACTGAGCCAATCATGGCGCAATTAGAGAACATTACCAACCCCTACTCTCTGTATTTTCCGCTGGCTGCCACACCACCACAGATAGAGCTAGCCTGAAGCACCTGCATTTTGGAGCTGCCTTACGCAGCTTTATTAACTCAATGATATATTTTCCCTCCATTGTTTGCAAACTGATATGTGACACGTATTAATGCCAAAATAATATACAAAACAGGCTCTGTCCCACCTGCCCTGAATGACGGGTCGACATTGTGTGTCAGAAATGCTTCAACCTCGTCAAATATAAGACAGGAGAGATTATTTCACAGAAAATAATAAAGTTCCTTCAGTTTTGTCGGAGTTTAGAGTGATGAGTAGCTAACAGCTAACTGCTCTCTAATGTATCGTCATTGAGCAGAGCAGCCCAAGCTGGGCCATTGCTATGGATACTCAGACCCAAAGCTGCCATGAGCAGAGCACAGGAGCGAGTGACTGACAGAGTCGAGCAGCTAATGGATTTACAAACAGAGGAAGTTATTTCAGATTTTGGGTTTCGGGCAGGGCCGGGCCCTAAATTTGGCAGAAGACATCGGGCCTGGGTAGGGTAGGGCCTGAGTGTCGCGGGCATGGGTAGGGCTTAAAATTAATGCCCGTGCAGGGCTCTACCGCATGGCCAAAACCCAATCTCACCAAAACAGGCTGAAATTTCAGGCAGTCTTTTCAAACAGCTCTTACACACAGCTCTTTTCACAGTATTATTCCAACCTCATAGTGTAGAAATATATGTAAAACACAGGAAAATCACGTTTTTGACTGCACTGGGCCTTTAACTCTTCTTCCTGTACACAAATACAAATTAACATGCTGACCAGACCAGACCCCTCACGTGCGTGAGCGTTGCAAAATAAATGTACACATACATGTTATTCAATCATTGAACCCACACTGCTCATGCGAGTCAGCAAGCGTCTGCGTGGCCAGGCGGTAAATATTTGTGATGCTTGACGCGCTGGAAGTCCTGCCTTTTTAGAAGCATGTACCCACATGGGTGATTGAAAGATGAACTGAGGTCCACACTCCAGTCCAGTTGTTGGTGGTAATGCATCTTAAAGTTGGTTGCCAACCGACAAATAAAGTCCAAAGAAGAGTGGCGCAGTGGTCTAAGGCACTGCATTGCAGTGCTAGCTGTGCCACTAGAGATCCTGGTTCGAATCCAGGCTCTGTCGTAGCCGGCCGCGACTGGGAGACCCATGGGGCGGCGCACAATTGGCCCAGCGTCGTCCAGGGTAGGGGAGGGAATGGCCGGCAGGGGATGTAGCTCAGTTGGTAGAGCATAGCGTTTGCAACGCCAGGGTTGTGGGTTTGATAAAATAATATATGTGCTAACTGTAAGTCGCTCTGGATAAGAGCGTCTGCTAAATGACTAAAATGTAAATGTAAATGTAAGAAGAAGCCTGCAGGAAGCCTGAATTTTGTTTACCGTTTTATCTGTGGATTAATGGTTGGAGTAGAGGACCTTGTGCATGTCAGGTAAAATAACAACCCAATGTTTATATCCCAGGACAAAAGAGCCAGCAACAGCAAGCTAGCTAGCTAAATTACCATAAATGTTTAATTACATTTACATTTTTGTCATTTAGCAGACGCTCTTATCCAGAGCGACTTACAGTTAGTGAATACATTTTTTATTTTTTTTATTTTTTATACTGGCCCCCCGTGGGAATCGAACCCACAACCCCGGCGTTGCAAACGCCATGCTCTATCAACTGAGCTACATCCCTGCCGGCCATTCCCTCCCCTACCCTGGACGACGCTGGGCCAATTGTGCGCCGCCCATGAGTCTCCCGGTCGCGGCCGGCTGCGACAGAGCCTGGATTCGAACCAGGATCTCTAGTGGCACAGTTAGCACTGCGCAGCTCAGGCGCAGTGGTCTACCTGTCCCCAAGTTAATATAGTTTGTTCAGAGTTCGTTTTGAAATTTCAACCTGCTTGTCCTGATCTGGGAGGATCACCATGTAAAACTATTTTGAAGTTGTGTTTTCTTTTGTTCAGGTACTGAATTGGTCACAATGAAATGGTGATAACTAAGCTATTTGGAGTACTGTAACTACTGAACTTTCATATATTTACAAAAGTGACGCATACTTTATTTCCTTCACTAATCTCCCACCTCCTTTAATTTGACGTGTGTGACAAAGTTGAACTTCCGGTTGCCCTACAGAAGTGGCCTGCACATTGGGGGGTGTTACTGCGACCTGTCAACCACACATATCAATTATTTAAAGCCAGCAGATAATGCAGTGATCTGGGAGGCTGAGGCTGCAGTAGCAGTGGCAGGGTAGTCAGAGTGTACTGTTGAAATCAGAGCAGTAGCACGGTAGTCAGTGTGTTGTTGTGTTCGGAGGGAGCAGTGTGCTCTCTGTCACATGACGCCAGGCCTCAGAGCTGAGCGCTGGGCGATGCACCATGACAAACTCAGGGAGGAGAGAAGCTCACAGAGGAATAGCAACACAGTTTGTCACCCCACTCTCTACACCCACTGGCTGAGGCTGCATGGGGTGAGTCTG
The DNA here is from genome assembly GCF_964263955.1 of Coregonus lavaretus. Classification (NCBI taxonomy): domain Eukaryota; kingdom Metazoa; phylum Chordata; class Actinopteri; order Salmoniformes; family Salmonidae; genus Coregonus; species Coregonus lavaretus. The sequence goes on along the minus strand of NC_139998.1, from coordinate 22,952,292 downwards.
TGTCAGAGGGCATGCAGTACACTGTTTTATAACCTCTGAATTTCACTTCCACTTACTGTGCTGAATTACTAGGAACATCTGAGTGCCTTTAATAATGTGTTTATGACGTCTATAGAGATATATAAAAATGTTCTGTTCATGTCTATGATGACTTCAGTGTGGCTGTTTGTGCTCTTACCTGCAAGTGTCTAGATAATGGCACATATCACAGTTTTATAGCTTTTCAGAGATGCATGTTTCTCTATGGCCATCATCCAACAATAAATGTTATTAACCATGGAGAAAAAACAGGACAGTAGTTGATGTTGTGAGAGAGAGCATCAAACTCAGTCCTCCTTTGTTTTTCACATGTAGGCTGCATTGACGTCAAGAATTAACGTGAGTTCATTTTAAATTCATACCTGTCATGGCAGTTGATGGTAACAGGTTAAGATGTTGATGTACATTTTTATTCTTGTCCGTATCTCAGCTCCGCTGGCTGGTCCTAATTCTCAGGCCGGGGTTATTGGAGCTTGTAGCCAGAGGCTATTTTTTCATCATTCATTTCCATCAATCTGCAACTGGAGACAAAGAAAAAGACATCATGACTGACTTGTTGTGACACACAGTCAAAAGGCCGGTTTCAGCTGAAAGGGTGGCCTTGTCCTATGATCTCTGTACATCTGGGGAATGGTGGACTTCACAGAGGGCTGTTTCAATGTCCAAGTGCACATACTGGAGGAAGCAGAGAATCAGCCTATATGCCACAAAAGAGGGAAATGGATTTCAGAAAAAGTGATTGATGGAGGTGGATGAAAATGCTGATATTAGTATCACAGTTAAGCAGAAAATATACCAACACTGACAGTACAGACCAACTCTCACCAATTCATCTGTACAGTGTATCAGCCATTAAAACTATTTTTCTCACTTGTGATTTGCCCACTAGTCTACAATTTGTGACCTTTCTCATCTAACAACATGGGGCATGAGATTGGGAAGAGACCCGTCTGTGCTGTCAACACTAATGAAGGGGTGTGTGTGTGTGTGTGTGTGCGCGTGCGCGTGTGTGTGCACAGTTACTTTGTCTGTTTAGGAGGGAGAGAAAGGTAGGGAGAAGGTGAAATGGAGAGGCAAAGAGAGGGAGAGAGAAGTGGTGAGTGTATCATATGATACAGGCAAGACATTGTGTGTGTGTGCCAACCTGCCATGGGGTAGAGAGGGATATGTTGGAATTTATATTCTGGTTTGCTGTAGGGACCATATATACTGAACAAAAATATAAACGCAACATGCAACAATTTCAAAGATTTTGCTAAGTTACAGTTCATATAACGAAATCAGTCAATTGAAATAAATGTATTAGGCCCTAATCTATGGATTTCACATGACTGGGCAGGGGCGCAGCCATGGGTGGGCCTGGGAGGGCATAGGTCCACCCACTTGGGAGCCAGGCCGACCCACTGGGGAGCCAATCAGAATTTGTTTTTCCACACAAAATGGCTTTATTACAGACAGAAATACTCCTCCGCACCCATGTTTTTGTGCGTGTGGAACATTGGGATGTTTTATTTCAACTCAGAAACATGGGACCAGCACTTTACATGTTGCGTTTATATTTTTGTTCAGTGTAGATTAGTGTGGGGCTAGTGAATCCTTCAGGGGGATCTTCTATCCTCTGCATGTTCCTCTCCAGCCAGGAGTGAGACTGGGAGGGATTAGTTATGAGAGGGAAAGGAAGGCTTTAATGGAAGGCAGAGTTTTTGGAGCAAAGATTATGACAGTTTGCTGGGTTAGTGCCCTGTGCCGTGGATGCAGGGTCTTTCTAAGCAATCCCAGTAAGAGGCAGTGGGGCTGGGGTGCAGAAATTGGCCTGCAGTGTGGTATTGCATGCCATTGTATGTCATTGCCTGGCTATCACCCAAAACATAGGATTATCATGAGACCTGGGAGCATGGCTGCTGCTCGCTGACTTCTGTACATCCCTCCTTCTCTGTTTGTCGCTCTTTCTCTTGCTCCCTCTCTCACACATCATTTTTCTATCTAAACACTAACACATCTTATCCCTCCCTATTTTCTTTAACTTGGTTGTGAAGTGCATTTGAGGTCACTGTTAGAGCTTGGGGTGGAGTAACATGATTAGTTCTCTGTGACCGCTTTCATGTCTCACACACACGCTGCCACACACAAAGCTTTTTATTACTTGTACAGAATATTCCACAGTTATTTGTTTATATAGCTATGTTGCGTATTAATTTTCTGCACTAGTAATCATGGACTCATTAACCACCAACAACTAAAAATCTACACTGAGTATACAAAACATTAAGAACACCTGCACTTTCCATGACAGAGACTGATCAGGTGAATCCAGGTGAAAGCTATGATCCCTTATTGATGTCACTTGTTAAATTCACTTCCACCAGTGTAGATGAAGGGGAGGAGACAGGTTAAAGAAGGATTTTTAAGTCTTGAGACAATTTAGACATGGATTGTGTATGTGTGCCATTCAGGGGGTGAATGGGCAAGACAATAGATTTAAGTGCCCTTGAACAGGGTTTGGTAGTAAGTGCCAGGCACACCGGTTTGTGTCAAGAACTGCAACACTGCTGGGTTTTTTCATGCTCAACAGTTTCCCGTGTGTATCAAGAATGGTCCATCATCCAAAGGACATCCAGCAAACTTCACACAACTGTGCGAAGCATTGGAGTTAACATGGACCAGCAACCCATGTTTGGAGGTGCTGCAATTATTTTGACAAATTATTATTTAGCCCGCGCTACAGACGGCTATATTGGTCCGCTACAGGACTACTGAAGGACCAGTGCACTACTTGATTAAAGAATATATATATTTCCCCAAAAAATATTATTTGTAATAATATTTATTTTGCATTCAGCTTTTTCAGGGGGTGCTGCAGCACCTATGGGTGCAACTCAATATTAGGAAGGTATTCCTAATGTTTGGTATACTCAGTGTAGGGTGTCAGGTAGCCGAGCGGTTAAGAGTGTTGGGCCAGTAACTGAAAGATTGCTGGTTTGAATCCCGGCGCTGACTAAATGAAAAATCGGTTGATGTACCCTTGAGCAAGGTACTTAACCCTAATTGCTCTTGTAAGTTGCACTGGATAAGAGCGTCTGCTAAATGACTAAAATGTATATTTCTACAGAAACCATACAATTATTCAAAAGTCAGAGGCTTTATTTTACCACTTATGGTGGGGGGGGGGGGGGGGGGGGGTTAAGCGCTGCATAAACATTATAGCATTTATAAAGGTTGGGTCGTAAACATAGCTCAGTGAGCAGGGTTATACAGAACTACAGTGGACCACTGACCCACAACAGAAAGGACTCATACTATCATGGTCACCTATGCTCTTTGTGTGTTGACCCTCACTGAACCATTTTGCTAAATATTCAAAGTGACAGACTATCTGACTCACATAACCAGGGCCGGACTACTGCATTTGGGGGCCCGACCAATTTCTTTTTGGGGGGGAAACAGCTAACTTCCTGCATTTAAACACATCTTGTGTTGAAAAACATTTGCAGTTTTATTGTGGTATTCAACAAATATTTTCATGAGGCTAAGAAAAATGTTGTGGTTTGAAAGCTAATTTCCTGACATTCTACACCTTTTTGCCATGGGTCAGAGAGAAAGATGTGCTGTTTTATGCTCATCTCATGTTAACATTTTGCCATCAGGCTGAGAGACAATGTTGCAGTTTTAAAGCACATTTCCTGCAATTCTACACATTTTGCTATCATTTGAAGATCAGGAATACGGTTTTAGCTTGACACAATGCTCGTCACTAGATACCACAGCCACAAAGTCATAATTATGTCTAAACCCCGCCTATTTCTGCAATTTATCTCCTTAAAATCTGATTTTAAACCTATCCCATATCTTCACCCTAACCTTAACCACACTGCTAACCTTATGCCTAACCTTGACCCTAAATTAAGACCAAAAAGCTAATTTTTGTTTTTATTACTTTTGACTATATATCCACTTTGTGGCTATGGTAACTAGTGACAACCTGTTAAAATGGGATTCTCAAGACATAACATGCACAGTTTTAGCTACTCCAGGAAGTGGCATTGCAGGCTGCAACCAGGAGAAAATGATTGCCCCCTCTCATCCTTATAACCGCTTCTGTGTGCGATAAAAAAATCGTCTTCAGATTTGTATTTACACCAATATTGACCACGAAGATTGCCATTTTCCCATTTACTATAATGGAGGATTCTGCTTTCTGGATACAACAGCCTGCAGTATCCCGGTTGGCCTTGAACTTCAGAGCTTCAATGAGAGTGGGCAGTCATTCTCCCCTGTACATGACACTAACTATTTATTTATCGGGAAGGTACATTCCACACTAGTGCCGGTGCTGGCTTCCTGAGTATTCAAGTCAGTTGGTTTCAGTCCTTCGGGAGAGGAGGGGACCTGCAATTGTGCCTACCTATCACCACCCTTGGCCGTGAGACACGATATCATTTTACTGCGTTCACAACATCTCATAAATTTGTAAATACCAGCACACCACTGGGAAAAATCCCTTTTAATGCCCCTCCAGCTGGTAATTACTAGTGGGAATCTTGTCTATCATCTCTGTGCTCCGACTTCTCCCACATGCTGAACTCTGACGTCACATACTCAATAACAGCATTTTCGGCAGTTAAAGGTTGGGTTCCCCTTCTCAAACATTGCATGCATCAACCAATGGTTGCGTGCCATGTCATCGACTGTGAGGTCAGAAACTAGATTTCTGAAGCATATTATGTGGTTAGCTGATACGTAAAATACCTATCCAGCCGTTGTAAGATCTGGCATGCGTAAGCAACTTCTAAGCAGAGGAACAAAGCAACAACAAAACATTATTCATGAAAAATGATCTATTAATATGGTTTTTGAACAGTATAATTTGTTTGCGAGCATGATAGCTGTAATTTTACTTTATGGTTGACGCAGCTTGTTTGCCATTAGCCAATCAGCATTCTCAACGACTTCAATGCACATGAACGCACACAACTCCTTAAACCCCAGTTTACAAGTACCATTTTCTGGGGTTTCCCACTTGTTATGAACGCAGCATTAGACATTTACCTCAAAGCATAAATCAAAACAATGGATTTGACAAAAGAAGTTGCAGGTTTGTAATTAGTGAATTATAAAAAAGGACCAACGGTCACATTCTGTGTGGTTTGAAACGTACAAAAAAAAAAGTAAAGCCATGTCCATGAGTTATCTGCCCGGATAAACTAATGCAATTGAAAGGTAGCAACAGACTCTTAAACCTCCTAAGGATCAGACCCTTTTTTTCAATTTTCGCCTAAAATGACACCCAAATCTAACTGCCTGATGCTCAGGACCTGAAGCAAGGATATGCAAATTCCTGATACTATTTGAAAAGAAACACTTTGAAGTTTGTGGAAATGTAAAATTAATGTAGGAGAATATAACACATTAGATCTGGTAAAAGGTAATACAAAACCAAAAAACATACGTTTTCATTTTTAATTATTTTTTATCATCTTTGAAATGCAAGAGAAAGGCTACAATATAATATTGCAGTTTAGGCGCAATTTAGATATTGGCCACTAGATGTCAGCAGTGTAAGTGCACAGTTTCAGATTGATGGCACATCGACAGATTTTTCACCTGGTCGGCTCGGGGATTAGAACAAGCGACATTTTCGGTTACTGGCACAACGCTCTTAACCACTAAGGTACCTGCCGCCCCAGGATCATTAGCTTACACACTAACTTTCACACATCTAGATGGCCGGGCGGGATGGGTGTGGAGCCAGAGACAGCAGGGGTTCAAACTGTAGAACCCAGTTCCTACATTTGAATATAAAAATGTATTTTATCAAGCAAAACTATGCTACATTTTATCTCTGGGACCCTTAGGATGACAAATCAGAGCAAGATTACTGAATGTAAGTACATTATTTACCTTCAGAGGTGAATGTAACAAACCAGTTAACGTGATACATTTTTTGTTGTTGTGCACTCTCCTCAAACAATAGCATGCTATTTTTTCACTGTAATAGCTACATTGGACATTGCAGTTAGATTAACAATAATGTAAGCTTTCTGCCCATATAAGACATGTCTATGTCCTGGAAAGTTTGCTGTTACTTATAACAGTCATGCTAATCACATTAGCGCACATTAGCTCAACCGTCCCGTATACGGGACACCGATCCCGAAGAGGTTAAAAGGAGGGGAAAGTATGCATGAACTCTTTACTGTAGCTAATGATCCTTTCTAAATGATTGTGCAAAAATGTCAATTGAGCATGGACATGGTTCTGAAAATATGTATTAAGGTCTACCGACTTTACCTCCGGAAAGTATTCAGACCCCTTGACCTTATTCACATTTTGTTACGTCACAGCCTTATTCTAAAATGGATTAATTAAAACAATTTCCTCATCAATCTACACACAAAACCCCTTCATGACAAAGTGAAAACAGGTTTTTAGAAATGCTTGGAGTTTGCCAAAAGGCACCTAAAGTCTCTCAGACCATGAGAAACGAGATTCTCTGGTCTGATGAAACTAAGATTGAACTCATTGGCCTGAATGCCAAGCGTCACGTCTGGAGGAAACCTGGCACAATCCCTACGGTGAAGCATGGTGTTGGCAGCATCATTCTGTGGGGGTGTTTTTCAGCGGCAGTGAATGGCAGACTAGTCAGGATCAAGAGAAAGATGAATGGAGCAAGTACAGAGAGATCATTGATTAAAACCTGCTCCAGAGCGCTCAGGACCTCAGACTGGGGCGAAGGTTCACCTTCCAACAGGACAATGACCCAAAGCACACAGCCAAGACAACGCAGGAGTGGCTTCAGGACAGTTCTCTGAATGTCCTTGAGTGGCCCAGCCAGAGCCCGGACTTGAACCCGATCGAACATCTCTGGAGAGACCTGAAAATAGCTGTGCAGCAACTTTCCTAATCCAACCTGACAGAGCTTGAGAGGATCTGCAGAGAAGAATGGGAGAAACTCTCCAAATACAGGTGTGGCAAGCTTGTAGCGTCATACCCAAGAAGACTCGAGGCTGTAATCGCTGCCAATGGCGCTTCAACAAAGTACTGGGCGGCAGGTAGCTTAGTGGTTAAGAGCGTTGTGCCAGTAACCGAAAGGTCGCTGGTTCTAATCCCTGAGCCGACTAGGTGAAAAAACTGTCTGTGCCCTTGAGCAAGGCACTTAACCCTAATTGCTCCTGTAAGTCACTCTGGATAAGAGCGTCTGCTAAATGACCTTTTTTTTTTTTTTTTTACTGAGTAAAGGGTCTGAGTACTTATGTTAATGTTGTATTTAAGTTTTTTATTTGTAATAAATGTGCACACATTTCTAAAAACCTGGTTTTGTTTTGTCATTATGGGGTATTCTATGTAGATTAATGAGGGGAAAAAACAATGTAATCCATTTTAGAATAAGGCTGTAATGTAACAAAATGTGGAAAAAGTCAAGTGGTCTGAATACTTTCCGAATGCACTGTATGTAAGCACAGAAAATACTGTACCCTACAAACCAACAATATGCTACATGCACAACTAGAACTTCAGTGATGAGGCATCCCTACTATAATGAGAGGCACTGGAAGGAATTATCTACATTCTCATATTGTTTGACTGTTGGTACAGAAATTCAGTAGCTTCAGCTTAAATTTATGGACTTGTTTACTATCACACTGATGATGAAAACGTACAGGGATTACCTGAGTTGTGGAATGATGGGATTTTGAACAAGGATATCACAAGGACATTCTCAGTGAGGACAAATACATTAAATAGCTACTGTAGAAAAGTAGTTGCATTTCGGTGTGACTGTTGTTACAGAACTGCTAAAAACTGTCTGTGCCCTTGAGCAAGGCACTTAACCCTAATTGCTCCTGTAAGTCACTCTGGATAAGAGCGTCTGCTAAATGACCTTTTTTTTTTTTTTTTTACTGAGTAAAGGGTCTGAGTACTTATGTTAATGTTGTATTTAAGTTTTTTATTTGTAATAAATGTGCACACATTTCTAAAAACCTGGTTTTGTTTTGTCATTATGGGGTATTCTATGTAGATTAATGAGGGGAAAAAACAATGTAATCCATTTTAGAATAAGGCTGTAATGTAACAAAATGTGGAAAAAGTCAAGTGGTCTGAATACTTTCCGAATGCACTGTATGTAAGCACAGAAAATACTGTACCCTACAAACCAACAATATGCTACATGCACAACTAGAACTTCAGTGATGAGGCATCCCTACTATAATGAGAGGCACTGGAAGGAATTATCTACATTCTCATATTGTTTGACTGTTGGTACAGAAATTCAGTAGCTTCAGCTTAAATTTATGGACTTGTTTACTATCACACTGATGATGAAAACGTACAGGGATTACCTGAGTTGTGGAATGATGGGATTTTGAACAAGGATATCACAAGGACATTCTCAGTGAGGACAAATACATTAAATAGCTACTGTAGAAAAGTAGTTGCATTTCGGTGTGACTGTTGTTACAGAACTGCTAAAATAGCACAAAGTTTCCACTCTGCACTTTCCACTTTGCATGTGTTCCCACTCCACACTTTTGCTAAATATTTTTCTGGCACAAGGTTGTGTTTACCCGACCTACTCTATGCCTCTCCCAAGCAGAAATGCAGGGTTCTAATATAGAGTTTTTATTTATACTGTGAGTGGCCAGAGATCAAGTGTCTTTCTGCCAGCAGCTTTTTCTCTGGCAATTTAGCTAGTGATGCAGCTCTTAAACTAATGCCAAAAGAGAAATGCCTAAAAGCTATCTCTGCATTTCATGCTAGCACTGGACAATGTCCATGACATTTCAGGGAGAGCTAGAGCCCTCATCCTAGACTTCAATAATATCTCCCACATATGCAAACTTCACAGCTGTAATGTGTTTTTTATTTGACTAATGATTTTGACTACAGGGAGGTTTTGGAGGATGTGTCTTTGATACAGTATTTTCACAATAATATATTGGCAATGACAGAGCTTTTGAATAGTGCATACGAATGTGCAGTTCATTGACTATTATGAGTTATGAAATGTAATATCAGTGAAAGGAAGATAAACGAAAGGGAAATATATATTCTATATGTCAATCTCTTTTATAAACAACCAGTGCCGTGCACTGTGTTGTGAGTGTCCAGTTGACTTTGAGTTGCCAGGCGATACTGAGAATACTGTCTCTCTCCAGTGTGGAGGAAGGACAAGGTCAAGGGCAGGTGGACTCAACAAAGATGATTTCAACTGGCGGGCCTGAGGATCTAGGAAGGACAATGATAACCGTTACACACTCACAACCACAGCACTCCCATGGAGGTGGCCAAGAGCATTGTTGTGACATATGCAATAACATCCTGTCATTCAATAGGATGTTCACTAACCATGTGTTCAGCAGGGGGCCTGAGGAATCAATCTTTAGGACAATCAATTAATGTTCTGCTGGATCCTAACAATGTTCCCTTCTATTACATTAAGTCTATGATTTCAAGCACACTCATCCTAAAACGATTCAACATTCAGCAATCAAGAGGTGCTAACTTCACAGCTTATAGCTAGCTGTCCAATTCCAAAGAATACCATTGTTGCATGGCCTGATCGCTCATTAGCAGGTAAAAACTGTGAAATTACATCATTTCGATTAGTCAAATTTGATTTGAATGGCGAAAATGCATATGTTTCCAGTTAACATAATTGCTGTAGTCAGGTTAGAGTTAAATTACTTTCCTGGCCATTCCACTGTGTTTAATGGTTATGTCAAGTCACATTTGGCACCCACTCTATTCTTCACCTCTAGGCTAATCACTGTAAGACATGTTACCTTGCTCATCAACTGTGGCCCTGGGGAATATATAGTTATGAATGTCATCAGTTGCCAGTCATTGACTCCTTAACTAGACTATCAAACTACCTTTCTCTGGACAGGATGAAAGTAATCATCACTTGTGTGATGTCTCTAAGTGGTTTGCCAGAACTTTTCAAATGGGATCTCGATCATGTTCTGAACCCCACTCTTCTCATTTAACCCACATATGACCTAGTGTTGTTTGTACATTGAATCTGGAGAGATATTTATATTCTTGTCACTTCAAGCCAACTCTTGATTATCCTTGTGGTTCTTATGATGCCAGCAGTAGAAAATTACATTTTAATGGAAACAGGTATTGTAAAGGATGATCCTACAGAGTGTCATACTGCAGTAACTCCTGACTTCGCTACCATCTCAAGGTGTAAATATTGTACTAACTGTATCGCACAGTGTAAGTGTAACCATCGCACAAACACTAACACACACCTCTCAATACCTCATTAAATGGCATAGCACTCTGTCTCCCATGAGCTTACAGCTTCAACGACGACACACGTCCTCATGAGACAATGCAAATGTTCCTACCAGATGCAGAATCAAACATGTACTCTTCCAAACCATTATCTCTTCTGTAAGGTCTGTTCATTTGCAAGGCTGTGTTCTTCTCAGAACCATGTATCTTTAATAGTTTCTCTCTGTGTTCCATGGCAGGGTCAATGAGGATGGAAGGCTGCTCACTCCACTGCCAACACGTCTGAACAGACACTGCTACACAGAGGATTAGAGAGGGTATCGCCATCCGGCCACAAATCTGCTCCTCCACTCCTCACGACTGAATAGGTACGCCATTGTTTGGAGCGCTGCTTGGTTTTACCACAGTCAGAGATGCAGCCGAGGGAGAAAACAGGCCCAGATCTGGGTTTAGGCCATTGAAAGTCCACTGTGATAGGGGATTACAAGGTTGTACTCCATGCTTAAAGAACCGTACCCTGATGTTAAGTCAAGATCTAGAGCTTCAGTTTATGTGCTGGTATAGAGCTTTAGCGTATCCCCTATCACGAAAAAACATGAACAAATCACTTGATAAAAAACGTGAAAAAAAGACGAGGTTTTCAGACACGTGTGAAGTTTCATGTGTTTTCACCTCGTGAAAAAAAATACATTTGAATTTCACCACTTCCAGCTACATCTGGTCTCCCGTCCAGGGACCAGCAGTGGGATGCAGGGTGGTATGTTGCTGGAATGAATGTGACAAAACTTGCAACTGCAAAAAAAGGCAGTGAAAGCAAAGGCCAGGTTATTGTAGGAAAGAGGGAGGCGTTTTACTTAATTGCGTTATCTTAACGGTTAATCCAAAATGGCGTAGTAGTGCAGTCCTGTTTTTGTCGTGTGTCTGTAAATACCCTGTAAATACCCATATTTCCCTATCAGACTTTTCACCCTTCTACAAAATATACTTTCCTGCAACCCGCCTCACTCAATGTGGAACGGATTCTATTATTGACTTACCTTTTAATCTAGAATCTCCAGTTGAAACTAGCTAGCCAGCTAACTAGCTACTTGCTATTAGCCACAGTTAGCGGTATTTCACCCAGAACATTGAATTTTTGCCTGAATAATTTAATCACTGGACATTAATCACCGGATCGCAACTAGCTAGCCGCAACCGAATGGATGTTGCTGTTTGGCTAATCACCACTGCCCCCAATGCAAGCACCAGTTAGCCTCGAGCTAGCCTAGAGCCAGGCCCATATCCCGGCTATCTACCTCTTGGTCTACCGGACGGGAGTAGCCAACTAGCTACTTGCTATTAGCTACCGTTAGTGGTTTTTCACCCTTGTCCGTGGCCTGCACCACCTACCAGCCAGCTCTAGACTGGACTATTATTCAGCCAGTCTGCACTGTCTGCACAGCGCATTATCGACCCAGAACATATCAGTTTTTCTGCCGGAATCACTGAATCACTGGACCTTTAACTCCGGATTCATCGCTACCAGCTAGCTGCAACAAAATGGACGTTGTGGTTTGGCTAATCATCCTGAGCTAGGCCCATCTCCCGGCTATCTACCTCTCTGTCAACCAGACGGGACCACCTAGTGTTGACATGGAGCCCCGCCGATCCTACACGACTGGTCTGCCTACGAAATCGTCTGATGTGGTTACAACAGGCTTCCCGTTACGACGTCGACCACGAAGATTCCATCTGCTAGCCCCGGCCCGCTAGCACACACTAGCCGTGGCCTCTTGCTCGCTAGTGCTTTAGCAGCCCCCGAACTACCTCCGAACTATCCTATTGCTGTTCACCGGACCTTATGATAACTCAGCTATAAAGCTGATGCCTGCTGGACTGTTCCTTTTTACGGTACCGCATCATGTTTATGTTTAGCCTCAGCCCAAACTGTGTCGCCATTACCAGCTGTTGTCTTAGCTCTCTCAAATTACGCCTGTGATTGCTTTATGCCTCTCTCCCATGTAAATTTGGTTTGCTTATTGCTGTTTCACTTATTTCTAATTGTACTATTTCACTGTAGATCCCCCAGCCCAGCTAAACCTGCCTTAGAAAGCTCCTTTGTCCCACCCCCCATACACACGGAGACCGACTCAATCGGTGACTTCAGTGATGCTATCTCTTTCATTGTTACCCAACCCTTAGGTTTACCTCCACTTTACTCATATCCTTCCATATCCTTGTCTGTACATAATGCCCTGAATCTTTTCTACAATGCCCGGAAATCTGCCCCCTTTATTCTATGTACCCAATGCACTAGAAGACCAGTTCTTAAAGCCTTTAGCCGTATCCTTATTCTAGTCCTCCTCTGTTCCTCTGGTGATGTAGAGGCTAACCCAGGCCCTGCAGCCCTCAGTATCACTCCTACTCCCCAGGCGCTATCATTTGTTGACTTCTGTAACCGTAAAAGCCTTGGTTTCTTGCATGTTAATATCAGAAGTCTCCTTCCTAAGTTTGAGTTATTCACTGCGTTAGCACACTCCGCCAACCCTGATGTTCTAGCAGTATCTGAATCCTGGCTTAGGAAGGCCACCAAAAATGCTGAAATGTCCATCCCCAACTATAACATTTTCCGTCTAGATAGAACTGCCAAAGGGGGTGGAGTTGCAATCTACTCTAGATATAGCCTGCAGAGCTCTATCATACTATCCAGGTCTGTGCCCAAACAGTTTGAGCTTCTACTTCTAAAAATCCACCTTTCCAGAAATAAGTCTCTCACTGTTGCCGCTTGCTACAGACCCCCCTCAGCCCCCAGCTGTGCCCTGGACACCATATGTGAATTGATTGCCCCCCACTTATCCTCAGAGTTCGTACTGCTTGGTGACCTAAATTGGGATATGCTTAACACCCCGGCCATCCTACAATCCAAACTAGATGCCCTCAATCTCACACAAATGATCAACGAACCTACCAGGTACAACCCTAAATCCGTAAACATGGGTACCCTCATAGATATCATCCTGACTAACTTACCCTCTAAATACACCTCCGCTGTCTTCAACCAGGATCTCAGCGATCACTGCCTTATTGCCTGCGTCCGTAACGGGTCCGCGGTCAAACAACCACCCCTCATCACTGTCAAACGCTCCCTAAAACACTTTAGCGAGCAAGCCTTCCTAATTGACCTGGCCAAGGTATCCTGGATGGATATAGATCTCATTCCGTCAGAAGAGGATGCCTGGTTGTTCTTTTAAAAGTAATTTCCTCTCGATCTTAAATAAACATGCCCCATTCAAAAAATACAGAACTAAGAACAGATATAGCCCCTGGTTCTCCTCAGACTTGACTACCCTTGACCAGCACAAAAACATCCTGTGGCGTATTGCATTAGCATCAAATAGCCCCCGCGTTATGCAACTTTTCAGGGAAGTTAGGAACCAATATACACAAGCAGTCAGGAAAGAAAAAGGCTAACTTTTTCAAACAGAAATTTGCATCCTGTAGTACTAACTCCAAAAAGTTTTGGGACACTGTAAAGTCCATGGAGACTAAGAGCACTTCCTCTCAGCTGCGCACTGCACTGAGGCTAGGAAACACTATCACCACCGATAAATCTACAATAATTGAGAATTTCAACAAGCATTTTGCTATGGCTGGCCATGCTTTCCACCTGGCTACCACTATCCCGGCCACCACCTCTGCACCCTCCGCTGCAACTTGCCCATGCCCCCCCCCGCTTCTCCTTCACACAAATTCAGACAGCTGATGTTCTGAAAGACCTGCAAAATCTGGACCCCTACAAATCAGCTGGGCTAGACAATCTGGACCCTTTCTTTCTAAAACTAGCCGCTGAAATTGTCTCAACCCCTATTACTAACCTGTTCAACCTCTCTTTCGTAACGTCTGAGATCCCCAGAGATTGGAAAGCTGCCGCGTTCATCCCCCTCTTCAAAGGGGGTGACACTCTAGATCCAAACTGTTACAGACCTATATCCATCCTGCCCTGCCTTTCGAAAGTATTTGAAAGCCAAGTTAACAAACAGATCACCGACCATTTCGAATCCCACCGTACCTTCTCCGCTATGCAATCCGGTTTCCGAGCTGGTCATGGGTGCACTTCAGCCACGCTCAAAGTCCTAAACGATATTATAACCGCGATCGATAATAGACAGTACTGTGCAGCCGTCTTCATCGACCTGGCCAAGGCTTTCGACTCTGTCAACCACCGCATTCTTATTGGCAGACTAAATAGCCTTGGTTTCTCAAATGACTGCCTCGCCTGGTTCACCAACTACTTCTCAGATAGAGTTCAATGTGTCAAATCGGAGGACGTTGTCTGGACCTATGGCAGTCTCTATGGGGGTGCCACAGGGTTCAATTCTTGGGCTGACTCTTTTCTCCGTGTATATCAATGATATCGCTCTTGCTGCTGGTGACTCTCAGATCCACCTCTACGCAGACGACACCATTTTGTATACATCTGGCCCTTCATTGGACACTGTGTTAACAAACCTCCAAACGAGCTTCAATGCCATACAACACTCCTTCAGTAGCCTCCAACTGCTCTGAAACACTAGTAAAACTAAATGCATGCTCTTCAATCGAACGCTGCTGGCACCCGCCCACCCGACTAGAATCACTACTCTCGACGGGTCTGACCTAGAGTATGTGGACAACTACAAATACCTAGGTGTCTGGTTAGACTGTAAACGCTCCTTCCAGACTCACTATAAGAATCTCCAATCCAAAGTTAAATCTAGAATTGGCTTCCTATTTCGCAACAAAGCCTCCTTCACTCATGCTGCCAAACATGCCCTCGTAAAACGGACTATCCTACCGATCCTTGACTTCAGCGATGTCATTTACAAAATAGCCTCCAACACTCTACTCAGCAAACTGGATGTAGTGTATCACAGTGCCATCCGTTTTGTCTCCAAAGCTCCATACACTACCCATCACTGTGACCTGTACGCTCTTGTTGGCTGGTCCTCACTAAATGTTCGTCGTCAAACCCACTGGCTCCAGGCCATCTATAAATCACTGCTAGGCAAATCCCAGCCTTATCTTAGCTCATTGGTCACCATAGCAGCACCCACCCGTAGTCTGCGCTCCAGCAGGTATATCTCACTGGTCATCCCCAAAGCCAACACCTCCTTTGGCCGCCATTCCTTCCAGTTCTCTGCTGCCAATGACTGGAACGAATTGCAAAAATCTCTGAAGCTGGAGACTCTTATCTCCCTCACTAACTTTAAGCATCAGTTGTCAGAGCACCTTACCGATCACTGCACCTGTACACAGCCCATCTGAAATTAGCCCACCCAACTACCTCATCCCTATATTGTTATTTATTTTGCTCTTTTGCACCCCAGTATCTCTATTTGCACATAATCTCTTGCACATCTATCATTCCAGTGTTAATACTAATTGTAATTATTTTGCACTATAGCCTATTTATTGCCTTACCTCCATAACTTGCTACATTTGCACACACTGTATATATATTTTCTGTTGTATTTTTTGACTTTATGTTTTTTTACCCCATATGTAACTCTGTGTTGTTGTTTTTATCGCACTGCTTTGCTTTATCTTGGCCAGGTCGCAGTTGTAAATGAGAACTTGTTCTCAACTGGCTTACCTGGTTAAATAAATAAATTCATATTTAAAATTGCATATATATTTTTTCATTTCTACATTATTTTCTTGCAATATTTATTTTTGCTATCAATACCTTTTGAGTTTATGTTTTGCTTTCAATATCATTATTTTTGTATGCTATACTAAGAATTTTGTTCTCGACTTCAGAAGTTTCCTTGATATTAATGGCACAATGCCCCTTTAACAGGCATTGACCTTCATACAGCAGAACAATGTCGCCATTTCAACACGATCCATTAACCTGCTCCCAAAAATGTTATTCTGTCCATGAATGTCTCGCAAAATCGTTCCCTTGTCCTGTGTTTGGGCTTTTAAGATGTCGTCACCCTAATTCCACCGGTGGAAACATTGCTACACGATCGTTTCACATGTGAGGAGGATAACATTATTTAATTCTTCAATTCCACATGTGAAAGTGAGTTTTTTGGTACATGTGAAGTGGCAAATGGGATTTTCACGTGGATTTTTTTCATGTGGAAATGCGATTTCACATGTACACATGTGAAAGTGAGATTTTCACATGTGAATGTTTTTCACATGTAAAACTGCATATCCAATTTTCACATGTGAAC
The DNA here is from genome assembly GCF_964263955.1 of Coregonus lavaretus. Taxonomy (NCBI): domain Eukaryota; kingdom Metazoa; phylum Chordata; class Actinopteri; order Salmoniformes; family Salmonidae; genus Coregonus; species Coregonus lavaretus. The sequence continues at coordinate 22,935,808 of NC_139998.1, read as the reverse complement.
GCATATCAAATTTTCACATGTGAATCTGCAATTCACATGTGATGTGAAAACATGTTATTCTCCTCACATATGAAAAGGTGGTGTTAACATGTGAACTCTAAATGTAATACATGTAAATAGATATTATGGTTTCACATTTAAGTTCAACATATGAAAACAGCTGTTTCATATGTGAAAATGTATTGATTTCACATTTGAAACTACTAAGTTGACATGTTTTTTTTAAGGGTCTACTTACTCAATATAATGTCTGAGTGATTTCACCCTTTTTCCCTTATAGCATGGCCCTCAGGGAGCATGACCCTAATTTTAACTCACCATTCAGTACATTTAAAATTGAATTCCTATTGTATTAATATAACTCACTGTTATCTGAATTACTGCAAATACGCTCTCTACATATTTTAATTCAATTGTAATTGAAAACCAATCCCAGTCTACACATTTCTATTCAGTATTTGTGCATCATTTTGTGTAGCAGACATACCAAAACACTACACACAATAGAATGGGTGAATGAATGTGAGTGCCCATTACAGCCTGAGGAGACATGGCAGAGAATTGCTGGTGGTTTCTCATGCATAACCTCCTTCTCCGGGTTTTTGTTCACCTGCAGAAGAAACAGCTGGCTGTGTTTGACTCACAACATCTGAGCACATTACAGAGAGATATATCCTTTGAGAATTGCATGCCTGGTGCCATTGAGGTTTTTCTGGCTGACGAAATTCTGGCAAATAGGACGGAAGAGCAATATCCCTGAGAGCTTTGCAAAAGGCAGTGTTAGAGCCAGGGTTCCATGAGGACAAACCATAATGTGTACCACTATAATTTCAAAACAACTATTCCTCCCCTTCTCATCCCAAATCCCAAATTCACAATTATTGAGGTAACATTTGTTTTATAAGAGACTGTATTGTTTAGATTTAATGAGAGTAACTGTTGCTGTGTTGGTCAGTTTGTTAAGACAAGATATGTTTATTTGTTCCATATTTTGTCATTTGAGGAAATCAAAATAATGGGGTGAGTCATTCTTTTTAAAGTGGACCCACAAAATACCCATCCAAGGCCAAATTACTATTTTTTTGGCATTTTAGGATATGCCCATATCTTGAACCACCTGACAGAGTAGACTACACGGTATGCCCCCACTACCTACTCCCCTTCAGAGCCTCTCTGTTAGTCATGGCATAATGTCACTGGCGCAGTGCAGAAAAGGGTACAGATATGTACATTCCCTCATTGGAAGTATAAAATGTAATCTTCCCTCAAAATGGAGTTGACTCCAGTCCCCTAATACATGCACATTGTATAAGTGCAAACTCTGTTTCAGTTCAGTGCCGTTCTTTAACTCCAATTATAATGAATTCCTTCTTCTTGATGGAGACTTCTACATGCTCCATGCATGCATTCAAGATAGTACCAAGTAATTGCATATCATCAGGAGTTGTCAGTCATACATTATATGGGCAACATAGTGATTGTACTAAGATGAGGTTGCTGTGTTTTTTATGTGTATTCTCCTGTTTGTTACTAATGGTAGTGCTTCCGCCTGTGGGCCTGCAGCTACTGCTGCTGCTGAAGATGAATAATAAGGATGAATGTGATGATAGTGATTATGGTTATCATGATCATCATACATCCTGTCATCCATCCATGTACATTATACTGCCCTTCTCCTTTCTCCTTACTGTTCTGTGCTGCAGCTAAAATCCAATAACCCTGCCAGTCATTAAGCCCTCCTTTACCTATCATAAAGTGAAATTGAAGCAAGGTGGAGGATGCTATTAGGGTGGGACCGGCTTTGAATTATTTAAATGTGGCCAGATGAAGGGGTGGAATAGAGGAATCAAGGCAGCGATGGGTGGCTGCTGGCAGTGAGTTAAGAATTAGGAGTGTGCTGCTGCTCTTCGATCACAAGCCCTTTGGGCCAAAATAATCCTTGGATAACGAGTACAGTGAGAGATAAGTGTGGATCAAAGTGGAGATTAAACAGGATGGCAAACACATTGATGCGCCTAATTAGGAAGGCTGTGAAATTTGCTGAACCGCTATGAATCGCATAGATGACGCTGAGGTGTTTGTTGGGATTTTACTCATTGAGTTTTCCACTATATTGTATGGCAACGTGTTTTTCCCCGCTCTGGGGATGTACAGTGCATACAATATGTATCACCAGAGTCCTTGTTGTGGTGCTAGCTAATATTAGGTTGGAGGAACTAAAAGCATTACTGTAGCAGACAAGATGAGCTGTCAATTACTACCTTTCTCAACAACTGTGGCTGAACATTTACTGTTAGATTTACTGTTAGACAAGGCAGTGAAAACAAAGAGAAACAAAGTATTAGAGATCAGAGAGAGAACAGAGCGAGAGAAACAGAGAGAGGAGATGAGCGAGAGATGTACGCCCTTCACCACTGTAATCCCAGCTGCCACCAGGCCTGCTGGAGCAGATTTGAAGCCATTGACGAGTGGCACTCTCAGAGAGACACAAATTCAGGCTCTCGCCTCTCAACAGCTGCCTCTTCATTTCCCACGTTATTCTATTTGTCTCCAAGTCCCAGGAGGACTAGAGAAGTGGCGCTACTGAATATCCTCCAAAAACAACACCATAAATAATAAAAGCAAAGAACGTTGAATCCAGCAGCAATTTTTAGAGCCATTCAAGGGTGTTGTTTTGGAGGGAGATGTGGAAGTGGGGCAAATCAAGAGATGCACATACTCTGTTAGAGCCATGTCCAGTATGTGCTTCTGTACCAAGCCTTTTCCTGTTTGCTGTAGCTTGCCTCGTATTACTGTGCAGGTTAATCTTAGATTAAGGTCCCACCTGACTATGAAACCAGGTTTGTCAAAACAGACATGACATCATCGACAACAGTAATTTGAGCAATGTTCAAGTGAAGAGAGTCAGCTAGACCTACAGAGACATGGAATGAAACATTATTTTATGATTATTTATCCTTCAGTATACAGTGGGGGGGGAAAGTATTTAGTCAGCCACCAATTGTGCAAGTTCTCCCACTTAAAAAGATGAGAGAGACCTGTAATTTTCATCATAGGTACACGTCAACTATGACAGACAAAATGAGAAAAAAATATCCAGAATATCACATTGTAGGATTTTTAATGAATTTATTTGCAAATTATGGTGGAAAATAAGTATTTGGTCAATAACAAAAGTTTCTCAATACTTTGTTATATACCCTTTGTTGGCAATGACACAGGTCAAACGTTTTCTGTAAGTCTTCACAAGGTTTTCACACACTGTTGCTGGTATTTTGGCCCATTCCTCCATGCAGATCTCCTCTAGAGCAGTGATGTTTTGGGGCTGTCGCTGGGCAACACGGACTTTCAACTCCCTCCAAAGATTTTCTATGGGGTTGAGATCTGGAGACTGGCTAGGCCACTCCAGGACCTTGAAATGCTTCTTACGAAGCCACTCCTTCGTTGCCCGGGCGGTGTGTTTGGGATCATTGTCATGCTGAAAGACCCAGCCACGTTTCATCTTCAATGCCCTTGCTGATGGAAGGAGGTTTTCACTCAAAATCTCACGATACATGGCCCCATTCATTATTTCCTTTACACGGGTCAGTCGTCCTGGTCCCTTTGCAGAAAAACAGCACCAAAGCATGATGTTTCCACCCCCATGCTTCACAGTAGGTATGGTGTTCTTTGGATGCAACTCAGCATTCTTTGTCCTCCAAACACGACGAGTTTAGTTTTTACCAAAAAGTTCTATTTTGGTTTCATCTGACCATATGACATTCTCCCAATCCTCTTCTGGATCATCCAAATGCACTCTAGCAAACTTCAGACGGGCCTGGACATGTACTGGCTTAAGCAGGGGGACATGTCTGGCACTGCAGGATTTGAGTCCCTGGCGGCGTAGTGTGTTACTGATGGTAGGCTTTGTTACTTTTGTCCCAGCTCTCTGCAGGTCATTCACTTGGTCCCCCCGTGTGGTTCTGGGATTTTTGCTCACCGTTCTTGTGATCATTTTGACCCCACGGGGTGAGATCTTGCGTGGAGCCCCAGATCGAGGGAGGTTATCAGTGGTCTTGTATGTCTTCCATTTCCTAATAATTGCTCCCACAGTTGATTTCTTCAAACCAAGCTGCTTACCTATTGCAGATTCAGTCTTCCCAGCCTGGTGCAGGTCTACAATTTTGTTTCTGGTGTCCTTTGACAGCTCTTTGGTCTTGGCCATAGTGGAGTTTGGAGTGTGACTGTTTGAGGTTGTGGACAGGTGTCTTTTATACTGATAACAAGTTCAAACAGGTGCCATTTAAAACAGGTAACGAGTGGAGGACAGAGGAGCCTCTTAAAGAAGAAGTTACAGGTCTGTGAGAGCCAGAAATCTTGCTTTTTTGTAGGTGACCAAATACTTATTTTCCACCATAATTTGCAAATAAATTCATTAAAAATCCTACAATGTGATTTTCTGGAGAAATAAAAACTCAATTTGTCTGTCATAGTTGACGTGTACCTATGATGAAAATTACAGGCCTCTCTCATCTTTTTAAGTGGGAGAACTTGCACAATTGGTGGCTGACTAAATACTTTTTTCCCTCACTGTATATCTAATTTAATAATGCTATCTTATACTGTCTGGCATCAAGTAACAATAAACACACAGCTGGAAGTTTGTATACTTTGATCTCTCTTAATGGCAACTCAATATCATCCCCCATATTTTGTAAAATTTTCTTCCACCAAAAGAGGATGTTGAGCAGAGCAGATAAAGCTGAGCAATGTGTAGCATATTGCTTTTGATCGTTGACTGAATCCTATGTGATATCCCCACCATGATTATTACATTATCTAATTGCATCCCAGCACATGTTTTATTTAAGGCCTGACAACCCAATAGTCCCAGGGAGAGGAAGAAAGCTATGCGCCTTTAGCACTTTCTGAATACTGTCTTACTGCGATCCTCTTCTCCCTTGTCATAACAACGTATTTTCTGAGTTGACTATCCAAGGGGACAATATAGAATGTGCGGCAGTGGTAAAAATAAACATTTCCAGCCAACACAGATGTTTAGTGTAATTCAATTAGTCTATATGTCATTGATGGGTTTACTGTACTGCCTGTATCTGTCTTATCCTTCTCTTAGCATGGTACAGTATGATCAATAATACATATACGAAGATGCGATAACATAACAGTAAGCCTACTTAAGGTTAATCTTGTCCTCGTGTATTTCACCTAACCTGAAACTATAATGTTACCTTTGTAGACACTTGACACTAATTCTGAGTATCCTAATATCCTAACATACACCAACACATCCTAACACACATCAACACAACAAAGTATCCTAATACATACTAGCACAGTCTTGAAGAAGGCACGACAACACCTCTTCCCCTCAGGAGACTGAATTGATTCGGCATGGTCCCTCAGATCCTCAAAAAGTTCTACAACTGCACCATTGAGAGCATCTTGACTGGTTGCCTCTCTGCTTGGTATGGCAACTTCTTGGCATCCGACTGCAAGGCGCTACAGAGGGTAGTGTGTACGGCCCTGTACATCACTGGGGCCGAGCTCCCTGCCATCCAGGACTTCTATACCAGGCGGTGTCAGAGGAAGGCCCTAAAATTGGCAAAGACTCCAGCCACCCAACTCATAGACTGTTCACTCTGCTACCGCACGGTAAGTGGTACCGATGCACCAAGTCTGGAACCAACAGGACCTTGAACAGCTTCTACCCCCCCACTTTATCCCTACCTACATGTACATGTCTACCTCATACCCCTGCACATCGACTCAGTACTGGTACCCCGTGTATATAGCCAAGTTGTTGTTACTCATTGTGTATTTATTCCTTGTGTTATAATATATATATATTTTTTCTCTTTTCTCTCTCTGCATCATTGGGAAAGGCCTGTAAGTAAGCATTTCACTGGTAGTCTACACCTGTTGTTACGAAGTATGTTACAAAAACTATTTGATTTTAATTTGATTTGATTCTAATGATGATCACAAGGGCACGGGTCTTGCCCTTTCAGAGTACAAGGACACATAGTTCACAGAAATAAGACAAGACCCCTTTTAGAAGTGGTCACCAGAAAATCACAGGAGAGTGGTCAAATTAAAGCCTTAAATCTGAACCATTAGGCATGGCTGTCATAACATGGCTGTTATTATTGCAGAGTGCTCATTGAAAGTGAGTACAAAAATACATGTGAGCAGCATGAATCTGCTGTGCGGGGGCAAGGGAGAGATTATTGGAAAAGTGAGAACAGAATGAGAACCGAATACAGAGTAAACAAACATATGTTCTACAGCACATCCTCTGGATCAGAAGAATGCATACAGGCCAGAGGGAGGGAGGGAGGGAAGGAGGGGGGGGGGGGGGAAGAGAGACCATTTAATGTCAAACAATTAAAATGGCTCAATCATGGGTGAGGAAAGCAGGATGGCAGCAGTGCACTTTGAGAGATGAATGGCCAACAACTTGCAAACAGGCACGTTGACAGTTATGAAGACTGATGAATGATGCAACACTTTCACTGTTGAGGGAGATGTGATGAGATGTTGACAGCTGGACAGACACTTGTGATAACTCCACTTTGCTGAATTATGTTGGCTAAAATAGGTTCGATCTTGAGTCGTGTTTGTGTGCATAATATGTAATAATATGGCTATAACCATGCAGGACATTCAGATGGCGACATTCTTGCTTCCAAAAATGGACCTGTGGTCTGCCCGGCTGCTCCAGTAGCCCGTGGCTCTGATGGTGTCATAGAGGGGGAACGGGGAGTCGGTAGGTGGCAGTCGTGTCCCATCTCCCTCTCCCGCTCTCTCTCTCTTTAACACACATACACATCCCTAAATCTTACACGCACGGGAGCACAAACGCGCTTACACGCACCCATATTATCCCCAGACGCATCGCTCCTCATGACATCAAATGATAATGCAATTGACCAATCAATGGGTAGATGATGGCAGGAAATTTGATAATTGTATTTCACCCATCAAACGTGAGGTGCGTGGGGAAAATATAGGGGGACGCCACACATGAATGCGCGTCAAAGGAAATATGTTGAGCCAGTCTAGAGGGAGTATTTCTGGCATTAAAGGCAGCATCCGCGCCTCTGATAGCGGCATCAATCCAGCAGCACTGACTGGCGGAATACTGATGGTCTTGTTCTGAATGAGGGAGGAAGCCAGTCCGGTGTGGGTGTGAGGCTGTCATCACACTGCAACATAGGAAAAAATACTTCCCATCACTGCCCACTGTTTAGTGTCTACCTCCGAATTTGGGCATGCATATGATTTATATGAGAGTGCACAAATGCATTGCGTATTTTAAGTTGGAGTTTGGTGGATGTAAACTTATTCTTAGCCTGGTGATTTGTGGTCAGTATTGCCCATCATCTTAAACGCGCAATTTGAGTTTGTGAAGAGCGCGCGACGAGGATCATCACCAGGTGGATATTCGTTCACTCTTGTGAGATGTCAGTGAATTGGCCGTGCTGGGGAGTCTGAGATCGTATAGCGCAAGAGCGCAGAGAGAGGGGAGTCTATGATTGCTGTGGGGGAAAAGTGACAGGTGTAGATTGTCGAACAAACGGCTCTCGAGATGCGATGAGAAGTCGGGACACGAAACCTTTGGAACTATAAGAATACTATAGCGAATGCTGTGAAACATCCTCCTAAATGTAGCATTTGATTGAAAAGTCACAGATCAAGGAAGGATGTTTTCGTGGTGAACAAGGCTTTAACGCACCTATGTGGTCTTTATAGGCTGCTTCTATAAGGAGACCTGCTTGATTTCCCCCCTGACGCGCCGTAGTTCCTACATCAAACATACAGTAGCCTATGAAAATCGATGGAGGAATCTATCAGAAGACAAAGATAAGCCTGACGACTTTATCATTCTTCGCCCCATCCACCTGACGAATTCATATGCTAGCATCTCCGAGACCTAATCCAACGACAATCAATACGGAGGCAAAGATCAATAAGAAAATTGAAATCCGCACTGGGTTGTGAGTTTAAATCTGATCAGATTCCTGGGGGGTTGCAGAGTAGCAAGGGGAAGAGGGAGAAAAAAGTTCCAGCTAAAAGTGTGACACCGGAATGACAACCATCAAACACTTCATGTTTGCTCAGTATGTGGATGATGTTCAGCCATAGATTATGACGAAGTTTCAGGATGTTATCAATCTGCGGGTCCACGGCTGCGTGAGACGGTGTCTATAGTAGTCTGGCTCTGAAGAGGTTGGTTGTTTGTTTTATTGAAAATGAAAACGTGAAGGCTGGATCTGGGAAGAGTTCGGATTTCTCCTAAATTCCTCACTGATAAACGAAATGGCACCAGATAGTGACACATAGCATTTAGCCTTGTTAACCGCACAGCGGGTATCGCTCTCCATTTAACCATTCGTTTCAACGGTGGCACTTGTGGGTGCCTTCGTATATTTGCGTCTTGAAAAATATGAATGGGGGATGGATAAATTGACTCTATCTTCATTGTGCATAATAATTGATGGATTAAATGGTACATCGTTTACAATGTGGGGACCGGATAAACTGTGTGAAAGTATCACCACGGAGTCTGGCAAATTGCTTGAGAATTGCGGATGTAGCCTATTTTCGATGCAGTTTTCGAGGGCAAGGAGCTGAAGAGGGAACTGTCCTTGTTTGAATCAGATCTCCTGCCAACATCAGCATCTTTGGTGACAAGTAAGTTATCTTTATTTGTTTAATTGAATTGATTTCTAAACGACACCGACGCCTTGCCCACAGTGTGTTACGGTTCTAGCTGAAGCCTATTGGTAACCTCATAGACTAATTAAAAGAAGTGTTCCTTTGCTGCTCTATCCCACTTTGCCTTATTATCTTACTACTATAGCAACCAATAGCACTTCAATGAAGGCATAGCCTGAAAGCTTCATCTGACGTCATCTGACAAAAAAGCACATTTTTGTGTGATGTGATGAATGGACCATTCGATTCGGCGTGTGTGTGTGCGCGCGCGTGCGTGTGTGGAGGGCGCGTATAACAGCTTGTCGATTCAGCCTTTATTCGACTAACCTAGAAGATAAAGACTGCAATATCTGTTCAATCCATGCATTGATTATTTGTATTTATTTTATTTGATCATAAGCCTGATGCTGATACGATGCTGATAGGCTACTGATCATAATGTGTGAAGAGGCTGGTTGACTTGGTCGTGTTGAGTAGTGGTGATGCAGTCTGTTGCAGCGTCCCATGCTGTATTCGGACCGTTGCACTTCAGCATCTATACCTAAGGCCTAATAACATTCAGAATGTTTAATATTTTATGCCGATTAGAATATGTAAGTAGGAAACCCACCAAAGCTATTTGCAGAGCACATTTCAGAGCACATTGCAGTCCAATGGACTTTAAACAGTTGTATTGCTAAGGCTCATTGCATGCGCCCTGGAGAAAATCCCAACATATGAGCACCGCCATCTCTTTGAGAATGATGTTGTAAGAACACTATAGAGCTGCAGCATATGCACTTTAATTTCCACCTAACCATGGAGGTGTAATGTCTGTTTTAATGCTGAAGCGCTGCACTCTAATGTATGCTCGAGTAGGCCTAGTTGGCTCGCGGTTGCTGGCCGCGTTCGCTCAGCGCTGGCATTGAGGGAGCTGTCCATGGTGAAATGACAAGCTTCGCCTGTCCTTGAGGCCGCTATGCAGTCTGCTGGCTAGAAAGAAAGAAGCATAATGTGTGGTATACACTGTGTACAAAACATTAAAAACACCTGCTCTTTCCATGACATAGACTGTGACCAGTTGAATCCAGGTGAAAGCTATGATCCCTTATTGATGTCACTTGTTAAATCCACTTCAATCAGTTTAGATGAAGGGGAGGAGACAGGTTAAATCCTTAAATTCTAGGGGAGGGGGGGTTGTGTCTAGGGGGGGGGGGGGGGGGGGGGGGGTTGTGCTAAACTGACATATGGAATTGTTTGTATATGGTTAGCTTTTTAGGACCCATTTAGGTTTAAAAACCAAACATATATATATATTTTTTGATATATTATTTTTTGGGGCCTTTACTACTAAAGCCCATAGCAACACATTGATTAACACATTCATAAATGGGAAAAAGGATGGTCAAAAAAGTAATAATAAGAAATATGTTTTTGAAGTGTTTGTCTTAAATCTAGGAGATATAAAAAAAAAAAAAAACTCTGGATATATATATATATATATATACAGTGCTATGAAAAAGTATTTGCCCCCTTTCTAATTTTCTCTACTTTCGCATATTTGTGATACTGAATGCTATCAGATCGTCAACCAAAACCTAATATTAGATAAAGGGAACATAAGTGAACAAATAACACAACAATTACATATTTATTTCATAAACAAAGTTATGCAACACCCAAATTCCCCTGTGTGAAAAATTAATTGCCCCCTTACACTCAATAACTGGTTGTGCCACCTTTAGCTGCAATGACTCCAACCAAATGCTTCCTGTAGTTGTTGATCAGTGTCTCACGTCGCTGTGGAGGAATTTTGGCCCACTCTTCCATGCAGAACTGCTTTAACTCAGTGACGTGTGGATTTTCAAGCATGAACTGCTCGTTGCAAGTCCTACCACAATATCTCAATTGGGATTAGGTCTGGACTTTGACTAGGCCATTCCAAAACGTCCAATTTGTTGCATTTTAGCACTTTTCATGTAGATTTGATTGTGTGTTTTGGATCATTGTCTTGCTGCATTACCCAGCTGTGCTTCAGCTTCAGCTCACAGACGAATGGTCTGACATTCTCCTGTAGAATTCTCTGATACAGAGCAGAATTCATGGTTCCTTCTATTAAGGCAAGTCGTCCAGGTCCTGAGGCAGCAAAGCATCCCCAAACCATCACACCACCACCACCATGCTTGACTGAATGCAGAGTTTGGTTTTCACCAGGCATTAATGGAACCATGTCGTCCAAAAAGTTATACTTTTGAATCATCTGTCCATAGAACGTTCTTCCAAGAGTCTTGATGATCATCCAGGTGCTTTTTGGCAAACTTAAGTCAACGCTTTGGACGAGATGGGTCCCATCCCATTGCAGCTAAAGGTGGCACAACCAGTTATTGAGTGTAAGGGGGCAATTACTTTTTCACACAGGGGAATTGGGTGTTGCATAACTTTGTTTATGAAATAAATATGTAATTGTTGTGTTATTTGTTCACTTATGTTCCCTTTATCTAATATTAGGTTTTGGTTGAAGATCTGATAACATTCAGTATCACACATACGCAAAAGTAGAGACAATTAGAAAGGGGGCAAATACTTTTTCATAGCACTGTGTGTGTATATGTGTATATATATATATTAGTACCAGTCCAAAGTTTGGACACACCTACTCATTCAAGGGTTTTTCTTTATTTTTACAGTTTTTTACATTGTAGAATAATAGTGAAGACATCAAAACTAGGAAATGACACATATGGAATCATGTAGTAACCAAAAAAGTGTTAAACAAATCAAAATATATTTTATATTTGAGATTCTTCAAATAGCCACCATTTGCCTTGATGACAGCTTTGCACACTCTTGGCATTATCTCAACAAGCTTCATGAGGTAGTCACCTGGAATGCATTTCAATTAACAGGTGTGCCTTCTTAAAAGTTAATTTGTGGAATTTATTTCCTTCTTAATGCGTTTTAGCCAGTCAGTTATGTTGTGACAAGGTAGGGGGGGTATACTTGGTAAAGTACCAAGTCGATATTATGGCAAGAACAGCTCAAATAAGCAAAGAGAAATGGCAGTCCATCATTACTTTAAGACATGAAGGTCAGTCAATACGGAACATTTCAAGAACTTTGAAAGTTTCTTCAAGTGCAGTCACAAAAACAATCAAGCACTATGATGAAACTGGCTCTCATGAGGACCTCCACAGGAATGGAAGACCCTGAGTTACTTCTGCTGCAGAGGATAAGTTCATCAGAGTTACCAGCCTCAGAAATTGCAGCCCAAATAAATGCTTCACAGAGTTCAAGTAACAGACACACCTCAACATCAACTGTTCAGAGGGGACTGTGTGAATCAGGCCTTCATGGTCGAATTGCTGCAAAGAAACCACTACTAAAGGACACCAATAATAATAAGAAGAGACCTGCTTTGGCCAAGAAACATGAGCAATGGACATTAGACCGGTGGAGATTTGTCCTTTGGTCTGGAGTCCAAATTTGAGATTTTTGGTTCAAACCGACGTGTCTTCGTGAGACACAGTGTGGGTGAACAGATTATCTCTGCATGTGTAGTTCCCACCGTAAAGCATAGAGGAGGAGGTGTTATGGCATGGGGGTGCTTTGCTGGTGACACTGTCTGTGATATATTTAGAATTCAAGGCACACTTAACCAGCATGGCTACCACAGCATTCTGCAGTGATACGCCATCCCATCTGGTTTGGGCTTAGTGGGACTATCATTTGTTTTTCAACAGGACAATGAACCAACACACCTCCAGGCTGTGTAAGGGCTATTTTACCAAGAAGGAGTGTGATGGAGTGCTGCATCAGATGACCTAGCCTCCACAATCCCCCGACCTCAACCCAATTGAGATGGTTTGGGATGAGTCGGACGGCAGAGTGAAGGAAAAGCAGCCAACAAGTGCTCAGCATATGTGGGAACTCCTTCAAGACTGTTGGAAAAGCATTCCAGGTTACTACCTCATGAAGCTGGTTGAGAGAATGCCAAGAGTGTGCAAAGCTGTCTTCAAGGCAAAGGGTGGCTATTTGAAGAATCTCAAATATAAAATATATTTTGATTTGTTTAACCTTTACAGGATTGGTGTCTGGTAAACATGACGGTTGAGCTAACGTGCGCTAATGTGATTAGCATGACTGTTGTAAGTAATAGCAAACTTTCCAGGATGTACAGTGGGGGAAAAAAATATTTAGTCAGCCACCAATTGTGCAAGTTCTCCCACTTAAAAAGATGGATCATCCAAATGCACTCTAGCAAACTTCAGACGGGCCTGGACATGTACTGGCTTAAGCAGGGGGACATGTCTTGCACTGCAGGATTTGAGTCCCTGGCGGCGTAGTGTGTTACTGATGGTAGGCTTTGTTACTTTGGTCCCAGCTCTCTGCAGGTCATTCACTAGGTCTCCCCGTGTGGTTCTGGGATTTTTGCTCACCGTTCTTGTGATCATTTTGACCCCACGGGGTGAGATCTTGCGTGGAGCCCCAGATCAAGGGAGATTGTCAGTGGTCTTGTATGTCTTCCATTTCCTAATAATTGCTCCCACAGTTGATTTCTTCAAACCAAGCTGCTTACCTATTGCAGATTCAGTCTTCCCAGCCTGGTGCAGGTCTACAATTTTGTTTCTGGTGTCCTTTGACAGCTCTTTGGTCTTGGCCATAGTGGAGTTTGGAGTGTGACTGTTTGAGGTTGTGGACAGGTGTCTTTTATACTGATAACAAGTTCAAACAGGTGCCATTAATACAGGTAACGAGTGGAGGACAGAGGAGCCTCTTAAAGAAGAAGTTACAGGTCTGTGAGAGCCAGATATCTTGCTTGTTTGTAGGTGACCAAATACTTATTTCCACCATAATTTGCAAATAAATTCATTACAAATCCTACAATGTGATTTTCTGGATTTTTTTTCCTCAATTTGTCTGTCATAGTTGAGGTGTACCTATGATGAAAATTACAGGCCTCTCTCATCTTTTTAAGTGGGAGAACTTGCACAATTGGTGGCTGACTAAATACTTTTTTTCCCCACTGTAGACATGTCTTATATGGGCAGAAAGCTCAAATTCTTGTTAATCTATCTGCACTGTCCAATTTACAGTAGCTATTACAGTGAAAAAATGCCATGCTATTGTTTGAGGAGAGTGCACAACAACAAAAAACACAGCACTGCAACTGGTTTGGTACATTCACCTCTGAAGGTAAATAATGTACTTGCATTCAGTAATCTTGCTCTGATTTGTCATCCTAAGGGTCCCAGAGATAAAATGTAGCATAGTTTTGTTTGATTAAATACATTTTTATATTCAAATGTAGGAACTGGGTTCTACAGTTTGAACACCGGCCATCTAGATGTGTGAAAGTTAGTGTATAAGTTAATGATCCATCATGTATGACATTCCTGGGAGTGTGTAAACTTACATTTTGTATTACCGTATCATTTTTGTATGTTCTCTATAGAAAATGTATCAATTGACCAATTCGGCATATTTGGGCATATTTGATACCAAATTGTCTAGTATTGCAACGCTTCACTGGATCAATCTGAAACTTTGCACATACACTGCTGCCATCTAGTGGCCAAAATCTATATTGCGCCTAAACTGCCATATTATATTGTGGCCTTTCTCTTGCATTTCAAAGATGATAAAATAAATAAAAATACGCACTTTTTTTGTTTTGTATTATATTTTACCAGATCTAATGTGTTATATTCTCCTACATTAATTTCACATTTCCACAAACTTCAAAGTGTTTCCTTTCAAATGGTTTCAAGAATCTCCATATCCTTGCATCAGGTCCTGAGCTACAGGAATTTAGATTTGGGTATGTCATTTTAGGCGAAAATTGAAAAAAATTGTCTGATCCTTAAGAGGTTAACACTTTTCTGGTTACTACATGATTCCATATGTGTTATTTTATAGTTTTGATGTCTTCACTATTATTCTACAATTAATTTTTTTTAAAATAAATAAATAAAAACCCTTGAATGAGTAGGTGTGTGGAGGAACTCATCGCTGGCCTGTTGCTGTGTTCTACAACATGCTTGACTTGGCTGCTATCAACGCACATGTGTTGTTCATGGAGTGCATGAACAACACCCTTGAGCAGAAGAGACTTCATCATGAGTCTGGCACACGGGCTAAGTGAGAGACAAATGAAGGCCAAGGCAGCAGCAAAGATTCCACTTGAGCCATTGCGTGAGCCAAATTGCGCACAGCTCCCGGGGAGGAGAAGCTGCAAGGTGGGCATATGCAATCTGAACAGAACCCGGACACCTGTTTCAGCTGCAAGTGACTTGTTTGTGGGAAGTGTTGAAATCAAGTGAAAGTGACAAAGATTTGTGGTGACTCTTAGGACAAGAAATAACAGTATAATGAAATCCAATTATTGTGTGAAGACGCACACCATACTTTAAGCACGAGCGAGGCCACTTATGTGTTCAATAACTGCAATAATATACTATTTTTTACCGTTGTCATATTGACACTTATATTCATTATAATGCCATTATTGCTTTTGTGCTGATTTTCACTATTCACAAGCATGCTTGGTGCTTACACTGATATTTAGGCTACTGATATTTTCTGATATTTTCTTCATTGACCACATGCCTTGCGGTTTAGGTATTTTCATTTGTTTTGTAGTTATAAAAATAAGCGTTTACAATGTTTCAATGCACAATTCAGTTGTAACAAAGGCACTCCATGAATAATATTGAAATTCTGTTTTTATTGGTTTTACATATAGCCTACAGTAACATAAACAAATGAAAATGGTATTATGTTCTTTCAAGTATTGACATTTGGTATTCTAATGTTACCTAAGACCTTCATAAACACAACCAAATGACATTAGCACTAAGGGGGGTCCAATGAGGCCAGGCCTTTTCTAGTTAAATGGATTTATTAGGCTGGCGGCTATTGGTACTCCTCGAGCCCTGCTAGTCTGCTGTTAAATGTGCATACGGTCATTTTGACTGTCATGGCACTTTGAGGATGAAATGCTCAGAACAAAAAAAAAAAAAAAAAAAAAAGATATTTGTCTGACAGTACTGCTAGAGTGTAAAATACACATATTTAGGAAAAGTCAGGGACAGGTGTGTTCAAGGTTTTTATTGAAATGAAGTTATTGAAATTACTACATTGAAAATAATAATAATATAATATCATATGCCATTTAGCAGACGCTTTTATCCAAAGCGACTTACAGTCATGCGTGCATACATTTTTGTATATGGGTGGTCCCGGGGATCGAACCCACTACCTTGGCGTTACAAGCGCCGTGCTCTACCAGCTGACTGTCTTGGCGGTTCTAGTGTTAATATGACAACAATTACAAGGTAGTATAGGCCTATAGGCTACTGCTGACACTAACAAACAGATCAATAAAAATGAACTTGTCTGCAACCATCTAATCAAGGCCTATGAAAAGGGGAGACACAAATTGTACAATATTACCTGGAGGAGGAAATTATTGTCCAAAAACAAAGTTTCAAGTGGCACTGACCCAATGATAAAGAGTGAATATGTGCACAGCACACTCACTAGGGATATGGATGATGCTCTCTGCTGGTGCCAATAAGATAGGCTACTGTTCACTCAAGTTAAGAATGTTGATAACCAAAAGACAGATTAGAGTCTCTTCATTGTCTTCTTTTACAGCAGCCATTTGCTTTCCAAACTCTGATTTCCCACAATGAAATGGGGGGTAGAGGAGAGAAAAAACACATTATTTTAAGATACTGTATATACTGTATGACAATTTTTTATTAGTTTACCATTCTAAACTTGGAGAACAGGGATTGGGAACAATATCACATTAATAACATGGCATTCTCACACCCTCTGCTCGCAGGCCTTTTCCTGCTAATGTCAAACATGTAGGCATACTAGCCCACTAAGCAACACAGTGCTGGGCGCGGCACAGCGAGAGGAGCTTTCCACCCACCGGAGCTGGATCAAGGTAGTCTACAAAGAAATGTGCGCGCTGTTCACAACAGGGTTTTTTGCAGGCTTTTTAGCAAACAGACATTAGTTAAATTAACTTAGGCTGCAGTGATACTGCTTGTATGCAACCATCTAATCTAGGCCTATGGAAAGGGGAGACACAAATTGTACAATATGACGTCTTTCTAACCTGGAGGAGGAAATGTAAATTGGCACTGACTGACCCAATGATTAATAGTGAATGTGCACACTCACCCGAGACATGGATGACGCTCGCAACTCATTCCAGTAAGATATGCTACTATTCGCTCAAGTTGATCATTTTGATAACTAAAAAACAGATTAGTATTTTCATTGTCTTCTCTTTACAGCAATAGCCCTTTGCTTTCCAAACTATGTTTTCCTGTGATTGTATTTTTTTTATTTTTATATTGTGTTATGCCTGGGCCTATTTTAGCTGATTTTTACTGACAGTCGCAACTCAACAATCATCTTTTTGATATTTGCTTCGCGCATTGCCCAAGTTGTGGCCCTTCCATCTGTAGGCTATGCACTTGACATTTAAAACAATCCACAGCTTATTTTTTTTTTAAGGCTACTGATCATCTGGGGCCAAATCTACTAGCCTATTTTGAATGATTTTTTTTTCTTCTTCTGTATAGACAGGAGTAATTATATAATTTAGCCAATTTTAATTACATTTACTTTGAATTAAATTGCCTATTGGACATGCCACCCTGCCTTTCCCCCCTCTCTCTCCCCCTTGTGGTGAATATCAAGTGATCTGGAGCAGTGCTCGCAATAGTCTTCCACTTCTATTTTCTATTAGTTCTGAATTCTAAACTTGGCAAAAAGGGAATTGGAACAATATCAAATAAGGAACATGGCATTCTCTAGCCCTCGGCTGGCAGGCCTTGTGTTTACTCATTTAATGACAACACCCCTCTCGTTTTCTTTCTCTCTCTCTCTCTCTCTCTCCCTCTCTCTCTCTCTCTCTCTCTCTCTCTCTCTCTCTCTCTCTCTCGCTCTCTCTCACTCAATCCACCACATCTGTCTATGTTGGCCTTCCACATCTGCGGTGGAAGGTGGCCGATTTACAGCGGTGTTTGTCAGACCATTTGACATCCCGAAAATTGGTCTTCTCATGAAAACATCTGTAGCGTCCTAACAGTTTGGCCTACAAACTATCATGACCACTCTATTGAAAGTGTTCTCCGTTTTGCTCTACGACCCCCACAAGTGTCACGGGACTCATCTAAAGTCGGTAACGCTGATGTGCCAAGGCATTACAGTGATTTTATTTGTTAAATAGCTACTTTGAAGTACTTTTTATATAAAATAGCAGTCATATTGTACACTTGGATTCCTGTTTGTTACTATTTTTTTTATTTCACCTTTATTTAACCAGGTAAGCCAGTTGAGAACAAGTTCTCATTTACAACTGCGACCTGGCCAAGATAAAGCAAAGCAGTGTGGAAAAAACAACAACAACACAGAGTTACATATGGAATAAACAAAACGTACAGTCAATAACACAATAGAAAATCTATATACAGTGTGTGCAAATGTAGTAAGTTATGGGGGTAAGGGAATAAATAGGCCATAGTGCAAAATAATGACAATTTAGTATTAACACTGGAGTGATAGATGTGCAGAAAATGATGTGCAAACAGAGATACTGGGGTGCAAATGAGCAAAATAAATAACAATGTAAATAACAATATGGGGATGAGGTAGTTGGGTGAGCTAATTACAGATGGGCTGTGTACAGGTGCAGTGATCGGTAAGCTGCTCTGACAACTGATGCTTAAAGATAGTGAGGGAGATAAGTGTCTCCAGCTTCAGAGATGTTTGCAGTTCGTTCCATTCATTTGCAGCAGAGAACTGGAAGGAATGGCGACCAAAGGGGGTTTTGGATTTGGGGATGACCAGTGAGATATACTATTACAGTAAGATGGTCAACATTTCAGAATGTAGTGCCTTCGTCATAGTTATAGGTCCATGCTCTGTTAAACGTCAATGATACAATGACAACTTCCATAATCTCCTCTAGGCGTGTGCACCTATGTGTTTATTTATTTTATTATGTACTGGTGACAACAGCAGTCCCCAATGTGTCTCAGCAGTATGGAGAAGTAGTCTCAGAGCAGGTGCAATGTTGGTACTGGACCAAGGGAAACGTCTTTCTGCTGCTAGCATAAAGCCAGACTTCATTTGATAATATTGTCCAATTTGTCCCCTCGTTGCTCTCTCAGATATCCATTGAAAATCGTGCCAAGTAGCCCTGTCAGAAAATGTATGAACTTGTCAACCAGAAAAAGGTAGCATTGCGACGAGGTGTCAGCCCCTCGTGAAGTGACAGAACATATGCCCACGTCTTTTTCCCACAACCTCCTTTGTAATGTTGTTTATTTTTTCTGACAGTGACTCAGTTTAGATTAAGGCTGTCATTTTGTGCCATATAATAAATGTTCATTTGGTAAATCGGATTAGGACACATTAGAATTCATTTCTCTGACTGCTGGGGACTTCTATCAATAATGGAACCGCCCATAAATGTTCCATCTTCTCTGGGTAGAAATGTTCTCTCAGGATTGGATTGGGCGTGTCAGGGAAATTAAACAGTCAGGCAGATCTGTGTTATCTACTCGGACTCTTTTGTCTAGCTGTTTTACAGAGCCGTACAGCAAGTCCCTGGCTGCTAGACCAGCAGATAGAGACGCCATGGCTGAGGTAGAGGAGAGGAGGGAGGGCTGTCGATAAGGCTATGTAGAGACTGTGACAGCGGAAACCTGAGGAAGAATAATGCCCTGTCACGTAGTATGTCTTGGCTTTGTATTTGATGTTTTCATCCATGTGTTGGCTTATTTGGGATCTATTGTATTATTTAGGATCCATATCCTCTATTTGAGGTGTTAAGGTTCTGATTATCTTACGTTACTTCAGATGTGGAAAATGTTTTGTTAAAATGAGAACAGAATACAGAGTAAACAAACATATGTTCTACAGCACTAGATCAGAAGAATGCATACAGGCCGGAAGGAGGGGGGGGGGGGGGGGGGGGCAGATTAGTTTTCAGGTCAATGCAGAGCCTGCAGTGCTGTGAGTATAAACTCAAACTGGATGTATCACCTCAGATGTTTGGTGCTTTGTTACATGAGGGCAGTCCCACGATGACTTCCCACTTCTAGATGCTGAGATAGGCAGCAGTTGAGTCACCTCAGAACAAATTGACCTTAGAAATATGTTTTTTTACCCCTGAAAGAAGCAGACAGTCAAACAAACATACAGACAGCATATATGGGATGTTGGAATTGTGATCTGTCCTTGCACATTCTTTTTGACCAATTTCTCTGCGTATTGGTTTGTTTATTTTCGTAGTGGTCCTTTGTAGCTCAGTTGGTACAGCATGGCACTTGTAACACCAGGGTGGTGGGTTTGATTCCCGGGACAACGCATACATCAAATGTATGCACGCACTACTGTAAGTCGTTTCGGATAAAAGTGTCTGCTAAATGGCATATATATTATTATTGTATATTATCTGGGGATGAAATGTTGAGTCATTCTTTGGCTGTAGAATGTCTTAGCTTAGAGTGGACCATTTTGTGAAAAAATGTTGTCTTAGTGTTTATTATTGCTTTGTCACCTCAAGCTAATTATGCAGCACTACAATGACTTAGTTATGATCTACTGTACACTCATTGTTAGGGCAGGGTACTTCTATGCTAAGTCAGCGGCATGGATGATAATTGTAGTTCTGAACACCATTAGCAACCCTGTGCAATAGCCTTCTACTAGAGTAATTAGGAAAAACAATTTTCTTTAATTCATGTTTTTAGTAGTTATTGTAATCAATGCCGTCTTCAAAGAGTTTGTTTCAGGCACTGCTGACATTGATCTAAATTCCTGTTAATGATCAGAGTTACTATTTGAATCATGTCGAGACTGAAGACTTCAGCCAGCTCTGGACTAACGCAAATATACAAACTCGACAGACACGTACAGACATCCTGCACACACGCACAAAAATACAAGCGGTCATGCAGGCACGTACTCATGCAGCACGCGCTAGTGTGCACACACACACACACCCAGGCGCTCTGGACACACACACAGCCCACAGATGCAGCCATCAACACACACACTAGAGGTCTTCACAGATCCACCTGTATCCGAAAACCCGAGACCCGATCCGGGACCCGAGCGTGTCCGGATGCAGAATTCTAAATAATGTCACAGGTCTGGGTCGGATCTGATATGTTTGTCAAGGGTCTCGGGTATGTGTAATTTTAACTGACTTGTCTGGAAGGACCCATACAGATTTGAACGTGACTATTGCAGTAGAGAGAGAGAAATA
Source organism: Coregonus lavaretus (assembly GCF_964263955.1). NCBI lineage: Eukaryota > Metazoa > Chordata > Actinopteri > Salmoniformes > Salmonidae > Coregonus > Coregonus lavaretus. The sequence continues at coordinate 22,914,810 of NC_139998.1, read as the reverse complement.
AATTGTATAATTTATGCTGCTGCTCTTTGGTTTTCACGAGAGTATATCTAATCAATGGAAGATCCAATTTAAATTATGGAATTAAAAATTAAAGGAGAAGAATGGTTTACAACGACCAAGCGCCTACAGGTAGGCTGCTTCTTTATATTCTGAATGGAGTTGTTGTTTGTAACTGTGTAGGACGAGAAATTGCATGCAGCCTCAATTAGACATTGCTAGCCGCTAGCTAGCTAGCTTAACTAGCTCCTCCCAGTGTGATGCACTGAAGAAAGGTACTACGCAATCATATTGGATGATAAATAACCTAGCTATGGCAGCTTTTAGTCTACTATAGTGCGATTCGGCTTGCTGGTTGCTGTCTCTCGTCTCTCTCTCCCTCCTCCCTGTTCCCATGTCACTCGCTCACACTCACAGTTGCCTACACACACAGCACGGCCCCTGCTAGAGCATCACCTCTCTGTACCTCCTCTCCCTCGTGCTTTATCGGCTCCAGTTAATAAAGTCGCTTTTCTGCTGCTTCCCTCACTCGGATCGGGTCTGGATCCGACCAGGTCTATACGGAACGGGTCTAGTTGTCCTCGGTTCTGTTCGGAACGGGTCTCTATATTTTACAAATGAATTGATGCATATCGGGTCCGGATGGGAAAGCCCTAGGTCCATTTCGGAACGTGTCCAACCTTTTGGACCCGTGAAGGCCTCTAACACACACACTCATGATCAACACACAGACACACTCAGTGGCTGTAGTGGGCTCGCTCATCATTAGTCATTGTCTCTAGCTTGTCTCTGAATGTGCCATACGGGGAAAGGACAGCACATCCAAAAGAAGGCAGCACTACATTCCTCCAGTCGATGGATTAATCAATGGGTGCTCCCGCTCTTCCCATCAATGTCAGGGAATAATCTGAGAGACATCATAAAAGCTCCACTCTGTCACACTGGAGGCTGGTGTGCACTGCTCCTATTACTGTCCTTTCCTCTACGGCAAATTGTACTAGAGGAGGGAAGGGAGTTTGGGGCAAGTAAGGTTTGGGTGACCGCAGCTATTGTGTGTGTATATTTTTGAGTGGGTTGCAGTTGCGGTCAGGTAGTTTAGCACAAGCCAGCTGTGTTTAATGACTTTAAACAAAAACAAGCTGAAATATTGTTGTTGTGTTGTGACTCAACGATGTCCATTCTCCTTTTCCTGTCCTCTCTCCCTCCCCAAAACTCAACTAAAAGCAGTGACCTGGATTCAAGCTGCCATGTTAGTCACCACTGGCCTTACGTCACCCACCTTGCCAGTCTTGCCGAGGTAGAACGAGAGGGCCTTTTCAACTTAATGACTTTGCCCTCCTTTTTCCTTCCCCCGTTACACCATACATGAATACTACAAGGTGCAGAATTGAGAGAGTGACGGAATCTGAGGTGTCCAGAGAAGCCAATCCTATTCCCTTCAGGGCAGCGTGGCAGCGGCTGCTGAAAGTGATAGTGGCCCAGTTCGCCACATTAATTCCTTACTGCTAAATGAAAGGTTAAACGGCCTAAGAGAGGGTAACATGCTGTCTTTCACCTCCTCCCTCCCACTCTCAAGCCTTCTAATGAAGGTGAGACTATAGTTCCAAAAAAGAAACAGACAGATTAGGAAGAAAAAACAGAGAGAGGGAAATGTTAATGATGGGAGAAAGAGGAATATGCATTTAATGGGATATTTGAAAATGCAGAAAAAGGCTACTGGAGTTGATTGTTCTTATCTGAGTTCATTAATGCAATTTCCTCACACAAAGAGCCTGTGCAGAGCCTTTCAAGCTAAACAATGACTAAATCAGTCAGGGAGACTGGGCCTATGTGCTCTGGAAAAGACAATGTCATAGCATGCACATATGCATGCACTCGCACAAACACCCACACACACTAGAGATATTCTCAGGTCCAAAAAGTTTGACCCGTTCCGAAATGGACCCGGGGTTTTCCTCCCTGAACATTACCCAAATAAATTAATGTTTTAAATATGGAGACCCGGTTCAAATGGACCTGAGGACAACCAGACACGGCCCCGTATAGACCAGTGGTATTGACCCGGGCGGGTCCAAACCCAGTCTGATCCGATCCGAGTGAGGGAAGCAGCAGAAAATATATATTTGTAGCTACGTAATAAACTGAAGCTGTTAATGCACACACTGAGGGAGAGAGCAACGGAGCTAGCAGAAGGCTGGGGAGGGGCCGTGATGTGTGTTTGTGACTGTGTGAGGCGCAAGGAGGAAGAAGAGAGAGACAGCAGCAACCAAGCCGACTCGCACTAGTTATTAACTTATAGCTGCCAAAGCTACTGTAGGTTATTTATCATCTAACCTGATTACATAGTACCTGTTTTGACTGCATCAAACCAAGAAGAGAAGCTAGATAGCCCTTTCCTGCAGTCAAATGACATAGTGGTCTCATGGGTGGAATGTTTTTAATATTTTTCATAATTTCATAATGAATTAACATTATATTAGAAACCCGCCGAAAATCCAGTGTTTCTATGTCAAACGGTTTTGTTATATTTCAGTCTTCTGTGATGTATATAAAGTGTAATATTGGGATGCAAACTCAAAATTGAATACATTTCAACTCTATATCTGACATGGTACAGGTGTTTTCTTCTTTCTAAGTTTATAACCATGTGTGTGAGGTGTATACTTTTGTATCAAAGTAGATTTGTTTAAGACTACCAAGAAACTCTCTAGGTGACCCTGATTTAACCCACTGAAGTAAAAGGTTAAAGCTACAATACATGGCCAAAAGAATGTGGACATGCCTTTAAATTAGTGGATTCGGCTATTTCAGCCACACCGTTGCTGACAGGTGTATAAAATTGACAACACTCTCATGCAATCTCCATAGATAAAACATTGTTAGTAGAATGGCCCATACTGAAGAGCTCAGTCAGTTCGACACATTTCTGCCCTGCAATAGCTGCCCCGGTCAAATGTAAGTGCTGTTATTGTGAAGTGGAAACGTCTGAGTGATGTAAAGCTCGCAGCCATTGGACTCTGGAGCAGTGGAAAAGCGTTATCTGGAGTGATGAATCATGCGTCACCATCTGGCAGTCTAACGGACTAATCTGGGTTTGGCGGATACCAGGAGAACGCTACCTGCCCGAATGCATAGTGCCAACTGTAAAGTTTGGTGGAGGAGGAATAATGGTCTGGGGCTGTTTTTCATGGTTCAGGTTAGGCTCCTTAGTTCCAGTGAAGGGAAATCTTAACGCTACAGCCTACAGTGACATTCTAGACGATTCTGTGCTTCCAACTGTGTGGCAACAGTTTGGGGAGCGAGAGTTGCACCCCTCCTCAAAAAACCTACACTCGATCCCTCCAATGTCAACAACTACAGACCAGTATCCCTTCTTTCTTTTCTCTCCAAAACGCTTGAGCGTGCCGTCTCTAGCCAACTCTCCTGCTATCTCTCTCAGAATGACCTTCTTGATCCAAACCAGTCAGGTTTCAAGACTGGTCATTCAACTGAGACTGCTCTTCTCTGTGTCACGGAGGCTCTCTGCACTGCTAAAGCTAACTCTCTCTCCTCTGCTCTTATCCTTGTAGACCTATCTGCTGCCTTTGATACTGTGAACCATCAGATCCTCCTCTCCACCCTCTCTGAGTTGGGCATCTCCGGCGCTGCTCACTCTTGGATTGCGTCCTACCTGACAGGTCGCTCCTACCAGGTGGCGTGGCGAGAATCTGTCTCCGCACCACGTGCTCTCACCACTGGTGTCCCCCTGGGCTCAGTTCTAGGCCCTCTCCTATTCTCTCTATACACCAAGTCACTTGGCTCTGTCATATCCTCACATGGTTTCTCCTATCATTGCTACGCAGACGACACACAATTAATTTTCTCCTTTCCCCCTTCTGATAACCAGGTGGTGAATCGCATCTCTGCATGTCTGGCAGACATATCAGTGTGGATGTCGGATCACCACCTCAAGCTGAACCTTGGCAAGACGGAGCTGCTCTTCCTCCCGGGGAAGGACTGCCCGCTCCATGATCTCGCCATCACGGTTGACAACTCCATTGTGTCCTCCTCCCAGAGTGCAAAGAACCTTGGCATGACCCTGGACAACACCCTGTCGTTCTCCGCTAACATCAAAGCGGTGACCTGATCCTGCAGGTTCATGCTCTACAACATTCGCAGAGTACGACCCTACCTTACACAGAAAGCGGCACAGGTCCTAATCCAGGCACTTGTCATCTCCCGTCTGGATTACTGCAACTCGCTGTTGGCTGGGCTCCCTGCCTGTGCCATTAAACCCCTACAACTTATCCAGAACGCTGCAGCCCGTCTGGTGTTCAACCTTCCCAAGTTCTCTCATGTCACCCCGCTCCTCCGCACACTCCATTGACTTCCAGTTGAGGCTCACATCTACTACAAGACCATGGTGCTTGCCTACGGAGCTGTCAGGGGAACGGCACCTCCTTACCTTCAGGCTCTGATCAGACCCTACACCCAAACCAGGGCACTACGTTCATCCACCTCTGGCCTGCTAGTCCCTCTACCTCTACGGAAGCACAGTTCCCGCTCAGCCCAGTCAAAGCTATTCGCTGCTCTTGCACCCCAATGGTGGAACAAGCTCCCCCACGACGCCAGGACAGTGGAGTCACTGACCACCTTCCGGAGACACTTGAAACCCTACCTCATTAAGGAATACCTGGAATAGTATAAAAGTAATCCTTCTACCCCCCCTCCCCCACCCCCCATTAAAAAAATGCCACTGGCTATCATAAGTTGAATGCACCAATTTGTAAGACGCTCTGGATAAGAGCGTCTGCTAAATGACGTAAATGTAAATGGGAAGGCCCTTTCCTATTTCAGCATGACAATGCACCCGTGCACAAAGCGTGATCCATACAGAAATTGTTTGTCTAGATCGGTGTGGAAGAACTTGACTGGCCTGCACAGAGCCCTGACCTCAACCATCAAACAATTTTGGGATGAATTGGAACGCCGACTGCGAGCCAGGCCTAATCGCCCAACATCAGTGCCCTGACCTCACGAATGCTCTTGTGGCTGAATGAAGCAAGTCCCCACAGCAATGTTCCAACATCTAGTGGAAAGCCTTCCCAGAAGAGTGGAGGCTGTTATAGCAGCAAAGGGGGGACCAACTCCATATTAATGCCCATGATTTTGGAATGAGATGATCGCAAGCAGGTGTCCACATACTTTTGGTGTAGCTTGCTAGCTGGGTTGGCTAATCAAAGCTACATAGGCTGAGCTTTCCCCCGTCCTACATAATAACAACAACAACTCCTTCTCATTAACTTTTAATTCCGTCATTTAAATTCCGTCTTCCATTGATCTGCTAAGTTGATTGCCACAACACTCACAGAGCCAGAGGCTAGTGCCGCTTTGATGACTTTTGATTGGGCGACAAAAACAACAAGCTACATGCGCCTCTCTCTCTCTCTCTACGGTACTGCAGCAGTTGCGTTTGGGTCTGTACGGGTCATTACCGGCAAATCAGTTCTAATTACACATAACCAAGACCAGTAACAATCAGATCCGACCCAGATCCGAGGGTCAAGTCGGGTCGGGCCCTGGGTAATCGGGTTCGGGTAGACCCGTGAAGACCTCTAAAACACACACACTCACACACTTTTGCATGCATGCACACACTCAGTCGCACATGCACACACGACACTGCACACGTACGTACACACACACACATACTCTATCTCACACACTCGACAAGTGGTGTTTTTACAGATTAATAAAAGATTGAGATGGAAGGAGTGTGTGTGAAGTGGGCCCTGGTGGTGGTATGGCAGGGTGACCTGACCTGTTACTGGGGAGAGATTGTGCTTCTTTCTATGGGTTCTGCAGTCCTCTCCTCTGCCGTCCCTTTCAAAGGCATACTGTGTCCCAGTCTGGAGGGAGAATAGTAATGGTTGAACCCAACACTCAGTATGAGGACAGGCATAATACAGTGAGGGAAAAATGTATTTGATCCCCTGCTGATTTTGTATGTTTGCCTACTGACAAAGAAAAGATCAGTCTATAATTTTAATGGTAGGTTTATTTGAACAGTGAGAGACAGAATAACAACAAAAAAATCCAGAAAAACGCATGTCAAAAATTTTAGAAATTGATTTGCATTTTAATGAGGGAAATAAGTATTTGACCCCCTCTCAATCAGAAAGATTTCTGGCTCCCAGGTGTCTTTTATACAGGTAACGAGCTGAGATTAGGAGCACACTCTTAATGGGAGTGCTCCTAATCTCAGTTTGTTACCTGTATAAAAGGCACCTGTCCACAGAAGCAATCAATCAATCAGATTCCAAACTCTCCACCATGGCCAAGACCAAAGAGCTCTCCAAGGATGTCAGAGACAAGATTGTAGACCTACACAAGGCTGGAATGTGCTACAAGACCATCGCCAAGCAGCTTGGTGAGAAGGTGACAACAGTTGGTGCGATTATTCGAAAATGGAAGAAACACAAAAGAACTGTCAATCTCACTCGGCCTGGGGCTCCATGCAAGATCTCACCTCGTGGAGTTGCAATGATCATGAGAACGGTGAGGAATCAGCCCAGAAATACACGGGAGGATCTTGTCAATGATCTCAAGGCAGCTGGGACCATAGTCACCAAGAAAACAATTGGTAACACACTACGCCGTGAAGGACTGAAATCCTGCAGCGCCCGCAAAGTCCCCCTGCTCAAGAAAGCACATATACAGGCCCGTCTGAAGTTTGCCAATGAACATCTGAATGATTCAGAGGAGAACTGGGTGAAAGTGTTGTGGTCAGATGAGACCAAAATCGAGCTCTTTGGCATCAACTCAACTCGCCGTGTTTGGAGGAGGAGGAATGCTGCCTATGACCTCTAGAACACCATCCCCACCGTCAAACATGGAGGTGGAAACATTATGCTTTGGGGGTGTTTTTCTGCTAAGGGGACAGGACAACTTCACCGCATCAAAGGGATGATGGCCATGTACCGTCAAATCTTGGATGAGAACCTCCTTCCCTCAGCCAGGGGAATTGAACATGGGTCGTGGATGGGTATTCCAGCATGACAATGACCCAAAACACACGGCCAAGGCAACAAAGGAGTGGCTCAAGAAGAAGCACATTAAGGTCCTGGAGTGGCCTAGCCAGTCTCCAGACCTTAATCCCATAGAAAATCTGTGGAGGGAGCTGAAGGTTCGAGTTGCCAAACGTCAGGCTCGAAACCTTAATGACTTGGAGAAGATCTGCAAAGAGGAGTGGGACAAAATCCCTCCTGAGATGTGTGCAAACCTGGTGGCTAACTACAAGAAACATCTAACCTCTGTGATTGCCAAAAAGGGTTTTGCCACCAAGTACTAAGTCATGTTTTGCAGAGGGGTCAAATACTTATTTCCCTCATTTAAAATGCAAATCAATTTATAACATTTTTGACATGCGTATTTCTGGATTTTTTTGTTGTTATTCTGTCTCTCACTGTTCAAATAAACCTACCATTAAAATTATAGACTGATCATTTCTTTGTCAGTGGGCAAACGTACAAAATCAGCAGGGGATCAAATACTTTTTTCCCCTCACTGTATAGCACCTGTGTATATGCATTAACCTCAGAGAATTTCTTCTTTCATGGGTTGTCTGGCGACATCATTATTCATCACCGTTGGCTAAGAAAATAGGGCAACGGTGCTTGAGTCAAGCACTGAAAATATAACTGACAACCAGGTGTTTGAATTGTTTAAGATCTACTGTATCTGGAAGCTCTTTTACTGTTGGTCAGCCGGTGATTGGTATGCACAATGCACCTTTCCTGTTCAGTCTACCTTCTGGAAAAGTCAAGGTGCCTCATTATAGTATCTAAGGTCAAATCAAAATGCTCCGTTCCACGGTTCATAAGTTAAAGTCATAGGCATATTAACTTACATTTTATATTAATGAGTGTGTCATTCCTTAGAGCCAAGAACAGTTGCTTGTGGTGTGAAGCTGTAGCATAATCATGGACAAACCTCTGTTGCTATTACATCCATTACTATGCAGATGACAGAGCAATGCAGAGAGTAGAGGAGAGAGAGAGAAAGAAGGGAGAGACAGAAGCCTGCTTTGCTGATGACTCAAACTCCCACAAGTCTATTACCAAACATTTACATTCATCAGGGGCTGCAGAAAACTCACCAACGTGATTACAGAGCTTAATATAATCACCCCATATTCATAGTATATCATGTAATCAGGATTGATATTGGAAATGATCATGTTTTCTGTGATATGATCATGTACTTGGACTCCATTTTGAGCATTTTTACGCTCATGTCCTGCTGTCATGTGATGTGATAATGCAAACACAGCTGGGATCAGTGTCTCATATGGTCATCTTTGAGGTTATAGGTTAGACTATTATGGTGGCATGTTTGTTTTGTCCTGTGTTTACCTAGGTATGTCTTACCTGCACTGCAGTGTCTCATGATCAATATTAATGAGTTTCCCTACAATCTCAATGAGGCAGTGTTCTTCAATCCTTGTCCTGGCGACCCACGGACATGCTTTTTTTTATTTCAGCCCAGTGCTAACATGTCTAATTAAAGCAATCATCAATGGTTAAAAACACTAAGGCGAGTCATGTAATGGCTGCCATTTCCCTCCCTCGCTCCCTGGATGGGTGTATGTTGATCTCCCCCCAGACCGGGGCCTTCTGTAGACCCAGGGGTGTAGGATGAGCGTCTGGGATCTGGACAGCTGGGGAGAGCTGCTCCGTCTGTCTCCCTGAGCCTCTCTTTAACTCCCAGACCCAATCAGCCTGGCAGGTCTCAGACACTAGGGCAGCTAGCACACAGCTAGCACCGCTCCACTCTGCTCAGCAGGAAGAACCTGGGCCCGGATTCACAAAACACTTGTTACGCAAAAACTTAAGAAGCACCTTAAGAAAAAAAATAAGAAGTTCATAAGATAGTGCAATTCCTCAACAATATCTTAAGATTTTATGATTTTCTTACGAACTTCTCAAATATCTTCTTACAAAGCTATCTAGCTAGCAATGGCAATCATGTTAGCATATTTCTTACTGAGTTTACTGTTCTAAAATATGTTCTTGGGTTTAAAATAATCAATACTGAAACTTTCAGATTAAGCTTGTGAGTGAATTAAACATGTTCAATTGCTTTCATGAGCTTTTTCTCTCCCTGCCCTGAGTTTAAGACAAGGGTTTAGCTATCTTGGAATTAAGAAGATTTCCAATAACTTTATTTTCAAGAATCTAATTTCTTCTTAACTTTTTGCTTAAGGAGAAACATAAGAAATAGTGCAAGAACATTTCCAAGAACCTTTTTGAGGAATAGCTTAACTTTCTTCTTAAGTCAATAATTAAGGAAAAAACGGCAGTTAAGAATACATTTCTTCTTAAGAAGGTTTTGTGAATCTGGGCCCTGGCCTGCCTGTCAGTTACTTAATACAGTGAGGGAAAAAAGTATTTGATCCCCTGCTGATTTTGTACGTTTGCCCACTGACAAAGACATGATCAGTCTATAATTTTAATGGTAGGTTTATTTGAACAGTGAGAGACAGAATAACAACAAAAAAACCCAGAAAGACGCATGTCAGAAATGTTATAAATTGATTTGCATTTTAATGAGGGAAATGAGTATTTGACCCCTCTGCAAAACATGACTTAGTACTTGGTGGAAAAACCCTTGTTGGCAATCACAGTGGTCAGATGTTTCTTGTAGTTGGCCACCAGGTTTGCACACATCTCAGGAGGGATTTTGTCCCACTCCTCTTTTCAGATATTTTCCAAGTCATTAAGGTTTCGAGGCTGACGTTTGGCAACTCAAACCTTCAGCTCCCTCCACAGATTTTCTATGGGATTAAGGTCTGGAGACTGGCTAGGCCACTCCAGGACCTTAATGTGCTTATTTTTGAGCCACTCATTTGTTGCCTTGGCCGTGTGTTTTGGGTCATTGTCATGCTGGAATACCCATCCACAACCCATTTTCAATGTCCTGGCAGAGGGAAGGAGGTTCTCACCCAAAATTTGACCGTATATGGCCCAGTCCATCGTCCCTTTGATGCAGTGAAGTTGTCCTGTCTGCTTAGCAGAAAAACACCCCCAAAGCATAATGTTTCCAACTCAACTCACCGTGTTTGACGGTGGGGATGGTGTTCTTGGGGTCATAGGCAGCATTCCTCCTCCTCCAAACACGGTGAGTTGAGTTGATGCCAAAGAGCTCCATTTTGGTCTCATCTGACCACAACACTTTCACCCAGTTATCCTCTGAATCATTCAGATGTTCATTGGCAAACTTCAGAAGGCCCTGTATATGTGCTTTCTTGAGCAGGGGGACCTTGCGGGCGCTGCAGGTTTTCAGTCCTTCACTGCATAGTGTGTTACCAATTGTTTTCTTGGTGACTATGGTCCCAGCTGCCTTGAGATCATTGACAAGATCCTCCCGTGTAGTTCTGGGCTGATTCTTCACCGTTCTCATGATCATTGCAACTCCACGAGGTGAGCTCTTGCATGGAGCCCCAGGCCGAGGGAGATTGACAGTTATTTTGTGTTTCTTCCATTTTCCAATAATCGCACCAACTGTTGTCACCTTCTCACCAAGCTGCTTGGTGATGGTCTTGTAGCCCATTCCAGCCTTGTGTAGGTCTACAATCTTGTCACTGACATCCTTGGAGAGCTCTTTGGTCTTGGCCATGGTGGAGAGTTTGGAATCTGATTGATTGATTGCTTCTGTGGACAGGTGTCTTTTATACAGGTAACAAGTTGAGATTAGGAGCACTCCCTTTAAGAGTGTGCTCCTAATCTCAGCTCGTTACCTGTATAAAAGACACCTGGGAGCCAGAAATCTTTCTGATTGAGAGGGGGTCAAATACTTATTTCCCTCATTAAAATGCAAATCAATTTATAACATTTTTGACATGCGTTTTTCTGTATTTTTTTGTTGTATTCTGTCTCTCACTGTTTAAGTAAACCTACCATTAAAATTATATAATTAAAATTTCTTTGTCAGTGGGCAAACGTTCAAAACCAGCAGGGGATCAAATACTTTTTTCCCTCACTGTATAAGAGTACAGCACAGTACACAATGTGCTAATGTCCAGCTCTCAACTCTAGCACTTTTCAGGGCTGCAGAGTGCCCAGGCACTCTCCTTGGATGACCGATGAGAGATGAAAAGAGTGGAATGGTGGAGACTGTACGCACACATGTATCACTGTGACCTTCTGCAGTCCTTGTTTCTCCCCTTCTCTCTGTGTCTGGGTCTTCTCTACCTCACTTTTTCCATCTATCATGTTCTTAATCTCTATCAATCTACCCTTTTTATCCTAATGTGCGTTCTGAACTGGTACATGTGGGGCAGATCTCCCTCTTTCTCTCTCTCTCTCTCTCTCTCTCTCTCTCTTCTCTCTCTCTCTCTCTCTTTCTCTTTCTCTCTCTCTCTCTCTCTCTCTCTCTCTCTCTCTCTCTCTCTCTCTCTCTCTCTCTCTCTCTCTCTCTCTCTCTCTCTCTCTCTCTCTCTCTCTCTCTCTCTCTCTCTCTCTCTCTCTCTCTCTCTCTCTCTCTCTCTCTCTCTCTGTCTGTCTCTCTCCCTGTTTCTGTCAGTCATTCAACCATCTGTGTGTGGACTGGATTTGCCCAATGAGGTGAGTTTAGATCTGACAGGAATAGACTTGAACTTGATGTAATCCTGCATGTCTCTGGCGACTACTGAGGTACTAGTGTGTCTGCCTGGTAAGGTCACGGCCCTGTGATAGAGACTGCCAACTCACTCCCAGACAACATGGAGGACAGAGAAGGAATGACAAGGTATAAAGTGAAAACAGCACCTTGAGAAATCTTGCTATTGGTTTCATTACAAAGCCATCTAATATGGTTCTAACTGAGTATTAGATAATCTTCCATGTGCCTCACCAGAATTACAAATTCACATTTAACATAATCCAATGTATTTGTAATTAGAGATTAGGGCTACATTTTAACAAACCTAACGGAATGGTAAATCTTAGCACTGGTGGTGGCATAATAGGTTTGGGTGGTGTGTAAAAAATATTTTTGCTATTTTCACAACCGGAATTATGGGCACATTAGCTGATGGTGGCGCAAAATGGCTGGGTTTTGATTAATAAACAAGTTATGGGTGTGCCGAGTCTTGGCCCCTCACTGGCCAATCAGAACGTGCTCCATGGCTAAATATGCGGTTGCTTCAAGTTGTGTATTTACGGTATTTTATGTATTGCATTGTCATGAACTCCAATTAGAATGTTAGTCTGTTATAGCCTAGTTTGTTCAATATCCTGCCCCAACTGTCAGTTTTGCGCTTGTTTTTAAGGACACACCTCAGATTTTCCCACACCTCCCACCTCAGCGCAAGAGAGCTGATGTTAGACAGGTAAATTGCCGAACCTGGTGTTAGGGTTCGAAAATCCCAGTGCGCCGAAATTGCAAGCTAACGTGCGTATGAGACTTGTGCCTCCTTTGCGCTTACCTGAAATAGAGCGCTGGATTTTTATTGTACACAGACGGAGTGCACTTATGTGTGAATATCCTGTCCCTTATACTGTATATTACCCTGTCCTCTCACCTCTCCTCTCCTCCACAGTCACACATGCCCAGTTCTACCATCCCAACAGGATTTAGGAAGAATGGTGTGATTGGTTACTTGGAGTGGCAGCAAGTGAAAGGAGGGTATTGTGGCTCCCTCTCTCTCTCAATCTCACTGTTTGTGTGCTTGTGCGTGTGTGTTTGCGTATGCGTATGCTTGTGTCTGTTTGAGGTGGTTCAAGAGAGGTAGCAGATGATAGGATGGCATTGGAGCGTAACCTGCGTGTGGTGTGTGTTACCCCATGGCATGCCTCCTGCAGCCTGTGCCAGACTCATCGCCATGTGGGGCACAACGTTTGGCTGCAACAGGCCCGTCTGAACAGACCAACACTGTCACACAATTGCCAAGGCCTGGCCACATTTACTACTTCATCCTCTGGTAATGCAGTAATAAAGCCTAATACTTTATTCATGCACACATGTACAGTTGAAGTCGGAAGTTTACATACACTTAGGTTGGAGTCATTAAAACTTGTTTTTCAACCACTCCACAAATCTCTTGTTAACAAACTATAGTTTTGGCAAGTTGGTTAGGACATCTACTTTTGTTTACAGACAGATTATTTCACTTATAATTCACTGTATCACAATTCCAGTGGGTCAGAAGTTTACATACACTAAGTTGACTGTGGCTTTAAACAGCTTAGAACATTCCAGAAAATGATGTCATGGCTTTAGAAGCTTCTGATAGGCGAATTGACATAATTTCAGTCAATTGGAGGTGTACCTGTGGATGTATTTCAAGGCCTACCTTCAAAGTCAGTGCCTCTTTGCTTAACATCATGTGAAAATCAAAAGAAATCAGCCAAGACCTCAGATAAAAAGATTGTAGACCGCCACAAGTCTGTTTCATCCTTGGGAGCAATTTCCAAACGCCTTAAGGTACCACGTTCATCTGTACAAACAATAGTATGCAATTATAAACACCATGGGACCACGCAGCCATCATACCGCTCAAGAAGGAGATGCGTTCTTTCTCCTAGAGACGAACGTACTTTGGTGCGAAAAGTGCAAATCAATCCCAGAACAACAGCAAAGGAACTTGTGAAGATGCTGGAGGAAACAGGTACAAAAGTATCTATATCCACAGTAAAACGAGTCCTATATCGACATAACCTGAAAGGCCGCTCAGCAAGGAAGAAGCCACTGCTCCAAAACCACCATAAAAAAGCCAGACTACAGTTTGCAACTGCACATGGGGACAAAGATCGTACTTCTGGGAGAAATGTCCTCTGGTCTGATGAAACAAAAATATAACCGTTTGGTCATAATGACCATCGTTATGTTTGGAGGAAAAAGGGGGTGCTTGCAAGCCGAAGAACACCATCCCAACGTGAAGCACGGGGTGGCAGCATCATGCTGTGGGGGTGCTTTGCTGCAGGAGGAACTGGTGCAGTTCACAAAATAGTTGGCATCATGAGGAAGGAAAATTATGTGGATATATTGAAGCAACATCTCAAGACATCAGTCAGGAAGTTAAAGCTTGGTCGCAATTGGGTCTTCCAAATGGACAATGACCCCAAGCATACTTCAAAAGTTGTGGCAAAATGCTTTAAAGACAACAAAGTCAAGGTATTGGAGTGGCCATCACAAAGCCCTGACCTCAATCCTATAGAACATTTGTGGGCAGAACTGAAAAAGTGTGTGCGAGCAAGGAGGCCTACAAACCTGACTCAGTTACACCAGCTCTGTCAGGAGGAATGAGCCAAAATTCACCCAACTTATTGTGGGAAGCTTGTGGAAGGCTATCCGAAATGTTTGACCCAAGTTAAACAAGTTAAAGGAAATGCTACCAAATACTAATTGAGTGTATGTAAACTTCTGACCCACTGGGAATGTGATGAAATAAATAAAAACTGAGATAAATCATTCTCTCTACTATTATTCTGACATTTCACATTCTTAAAATAAAGTTGTGATCCTAACTGACCTAAGACAGGGAATTTTTACTAGGATTAACTGTCAGGAATTGTGAAAAACAGAGTTTAAATGTATTTGGCTAAGGTGTATGTAAACTTTAGACTTCAACTGTATATTCATATCTATAAAAACATACAACAGTTACATGAAGTAAAGATAGCTAGTTAGATATGTTTGACTTCACTGTTTTTAAGCACATCCCCGATTGCTACCACTATACACTCACTATAATCTATGGTTGATATTGATTAGAGAGTCTACAAGAATGCATGTTTAATATTCTTGCCAGGTATAGGCCTTCAGGAATGTATCGAAAAGGGAAAATCTGTGTGGTTTGATCCATACCGCATACCGGGCTGTATGGAATAATGCATTGATGATGTTTAGTAACAGGGGAACAGAGCAGGTACTCTGTCGACTACTAATTGGCCTCCCATGTCATGCCTGTGTCATATTAATGGCCTAGATGCATCACATCGGCATATTCATGAGCTGGGAGGTTTGCCTTTGCTATGGGACTGCAGAGGTATGTGTGCGTGTGTGTGCACGTGTGTTTCTCTGTGTCTCTGTGTGGTTGTGTGTGTGTTAGACTAGGGAGGCTATGCACTGTTCAATGCTTTGATTTGTTTTTGCCTTCCTGAAAAGCAGTTACAAAGCTTGTATTCTCTACATCATGTTTTTTATGCCACCTCTACTAAAATTAAAAGATTTGTGTAGGTTTTTTGGGGGGTTTGTTTGTTTTATCCCTGTGGACATGCATTGTAGAAAAACATGTATCTCTTTGTCTCACAATGTCTGAACAAAGGGATGTAAAAAAAAAAAAAAAAAAAAAAAAGAAAGGGACAGAACAACCCAGACACCAGGTTGCATGTTCAGCCATCCGTTTCAAATGTAAATCCAACTGGAGTTGTTTTTAGGCTGCAGTATCAGACAGGGTAGCCCCTCCCTGATGGAAGGTGTGTGTTTGCAGAGTGTTGCTGCCAGGTTAAAAGGATTCTAAGCCTCTGATAGAATAGGTGGAACGCCCTCAGTTGCTGGCGTGCTTTGCTATCCCCTTTCCCCCTCTCTCCTACCTCCATCCCTACCGGTGTGGTGGGCATTAGCATAACACTGATGGGAGCATGAAAAATACTCTGAGTCCTTCTACATCCATTAGTTTCATCTTGAGGTGTTTCCTTTTATTCCAGCAGGGCACAATCACAGCCTGGCTATCACATTGCCTTCTCTGCACTACGCTCTGAGGCACAAATCTGCTGTGCTATTTATTTTTCTTTGCTTTTGAATTGAAAAGAGAGTCCCTGGTTAAAAGGGTCATATCAATGTGAGGTGTCCCTTAGGGGTAGCAGTGTAAACACGTTAAGAAAGGGGAGTTTTAGTCTCAACAATATGGGCTCAGAGAAGCCCCTGTCCTTTATGAGGAGCTGAGGCCCATTCCAATGAGGTGGTCATAGAGGGTAGGATTTGTTGAATGACAGCTCAAAAGATGTGTTCAAGGAAAATAATAGTATCATATCACACTGTCAGAGACACAGGGTTTATGCCTAGCCTCCTCCGTCACACAGGGATCTGCGCTGATTTGGTTCAAGCATTATTATTATCTCTAATAAGACTACTTCCCTTGATTCACCTTGATATTTTGACTGCTAAATGGACCATGAGCTGCCGACTCCACTGTCGCCCCATGCACTCCCCTCAGCTCTCTTCCCTCAGGTCTCCCAGGCACGGTTGTCTAATTGGGATAAGCTCATCTCCTTGTCTGTTTGATTTCACTCCTCAGATGCAGGAGATGAACCTTAATGCAAAATTGTGTTTCCTTGTACAGAGCGAAATGACGCATAAAAAAGTGTGGGGAAAAAGGTTTGAGTGCCGCTGCCTACCCAAAGACAAATTAGAAT